>NC_140964.1:91046728-91061728 GCF_056783735.1 Eptatretus burgeri | reverse complement strand
GTGGTGGGGAGGCAACAGCCCCCCCCTGCCTTTTGCCAGGAGGGGCAGGGGAGCCGAAAGTTATTCATCACACAAATGCCTGAATAGGCCTGACGACATTGCTGAAGTTAGAGAGTATAAGAGGATTCTAAAATGCATCATATCCTTGAACGACCAATAAATGTTGTCTTCACAAGTCTTTTAGAACCTTTATATTATGAGGCAGACGTCAAAATTTCCTCACAAGGATTCGCCGGTCCCAGTTTGTCCTGTCTTTAGTCAATTTTCACTGATAATACACCGCACATATCCTGGCAGTGAGTGACCCTCTACCTGACAAGCCTACAGCTACCACAGGGTTATACAGGGTACGGACAGCGCTTTACAGGACACTACCATTAATTGATGTCATTCATAACTCTCAGAATTGTGCTTAATTAAAATTATCGTACCGGGCCGCGACAATGATCACTTTTGGAGTGTGCGCGTGCGTCCGTCCGTCCGTGCGTGCGTCCGTCCGTGCGGGCAACAGTGACCGAAACACTTCCGTTTTGATGGTGAGCCTCATGATCGATGTTCAATTAGCATGGCGCGTTTTAGTATTAGTATTTAAAATAATCTATAAAACACCTCTGTGCACCATGTTCTGGCATATATCTCCACAACCACACATTTTCATAGCAAGTGACATGTATTTTGCGGGTTTGACCCATTTTCTGTCTTTAAATTTAATGTCGTTAAAACCCATACTTGATGCAAAGTACGGATAATTAAAAAAATACCCCCGAGCGGGAGTGCCGGTCATCTCTGCCAGAGGTCGAAAGTAACTCTGTGCCAGACTGGAATCGGGGCAGTTCATAAAGTACATACACTCTACTTCCGGGTTTCAAAACCAACCACCCCCCTCTGTACGCAGGCTATTGACCACCCACCCCCCCCCCCCTCATACATCGCTAATCGCTTGCAAAGCCAGCAGTTCCTTATGAACTGATGTTTGTAAGTCACGAGAATTACCCTAGCGGTGTAATTTACCTTTTTATTTTAATATCACAGCACGTCATTCATTAAAATAAAAGTACAAATTGACATTCAAGACAATGTTAATGTCATAAATGAAAGTAAGTGTGCATATAAACTTGTGTTCCATTGTTTTAGTTAAATCTGAAAAAAGCTTCAAATGTAATATTTGTCTCAGAGAGTTCCGGTTCTTAATTTAATACATTTATTTTTGTATGTACTTACTTTATGAACGGCCCATACGGGGAATCAGAACGAAGTTTGAAGGGCTATAAAATCGGAACGAGAGCAAATTTCAAAAAGAATGGCTCGTGTTGTTCTAGATAATAGTCCATAGTATCTGAATCACTAATAACATTTGATCTCTATTGATAAATGAGGGAGGAGATACGATTTGAAATCGACGATTTTCACAAATTTGACAGCCTCATGACGTTGACCTCGACCTTGGACGACCTTGAAAGTTATATCGTTGTGTACGTCTCATCGACCTCTATCCATCCCACTATTGGTTACTTGTCTCCACTCAGTTTGATTCTAGACGTACAGACGGGCGGACGGACGGGCGGACGGACGGGCGGGCAGGCGGACGGGCGGACGGACGGGCGGGCGGACGGAAGGGCA
This sequence comes from Eptatretus burgeri, assembly GCF_056783735.1. Taxonomy (NCBI): domain Eukaryota; kingdom Metazoa; phylum Chordata; class Myxini; order Myxiniformes; family Myxinidae; genus Eptatretus; species Eptatretus burgeri. The sequence goes on along the minus strand of NC_140964.1, from coordinate 91,060,108 downwards.
GACGGACGGACAGATGGGCAGACGGGCGGGCGGACGGAAGGGCGTAAGGGCGGACGGATGGACGGACGGACGGACGTACGAGTGGACGGACGGGCGGGCGGACGGACGGGCGGGCAGGCGGACGGGCGGGCGGGCGGACGGACGGGCGGACGGGCGGGCGGGCGGACTTCGAGTGTTATTATTAGGTCATCTCTCCTGAGATGATAGAGATGACCTAAAAATACAATGTTTGGCTTCCACACAGCGACAGATCTGTGGCGATCTCCATCCGATATGCAAGGCACCGCTCTGGTCTGACTCTATTGGCTCATTGGCTGGGTGACGTCATGACCTTTAGCCAATCCACGAATTCGTTCAATCCTCATTTGTTCCTCTCACCATTTGTCATCACCTCGAATCGACTGGTAGGTCTATTTGCTTTCCATTTCGCTCTTCAACCTGTGTGATATTTATCGGTACTTTCGAATATTTTGAATGGTAGGATTCGATTCGGATTGTTTTCATTCGTGTACAGGTTGTCCATAAATTACCAAATTCAAGCCGTAATAAAACAAGTTGAGGTACACCGCCCCCATGCCAAATAAACATATAAGAAATCCTCCGTGCACCATTTGGAGACCAAATTGGGAGAGAGTTGTGTACTTCTGAGGTAAATATGTTCTGAGGTAATATAAATATTACTTCTGAGGGAATATAAATATTCTGAGGTACTTCTGACCGATGATGTCATGACGTAATTACGCCTCTCAGCGGTGACGTCACACGTCGCCATGCAAACGAATGTAAAAATTAGAAAATCGCCAAAAATTCCCAAACCTGTCCGTCTGGCGCGATCTCACATAGCCCATGCTGTACATTAGACCACAGACCACCCGCATGCCGAAAATTGCGACAATCCGTCCGGCAGTTTCGGAGGAGAAACGTCAAATTCCACGCAGACGTTAACAGAAATAATATATAGGATAAATTGATTTCGCAATCATTTGCCTCATAACATACCAAAACCACCACTGTTTCATCCGAATCTAACTTTTTGAAAATCAATTAATTCATCGAAAAATTAATAATCAATTAATGAATAAATCAAAAATACCTTTTGTAGCCAAATCACTTGTTCACTGTTGTGTCCAAATATCGGTTTCCTCGCTGAAAAGGTGCCTGAGATATTGCCCAGATGAGAAAAAAATAAATGAGGAATTAATAAATCGATAATTAAGTCATTCATCAGTGAACTGATTAATCAAAAAATCAAAAAAACACCATTTTTGCCAAAGCACATCTTCACTTTTGACCCCAAATTTCAGTTTTCTAGCTCAACTGATGGCTAAGATATCGCCTGGACAAACTAAAAAAGAAAGCAAGAAAACAAACGGAGTAAAAACTGAGTACTCCATTCAGCACCCGGTGATGATGGCATGCATCGCCTGGATATGGAATTTGGAAGGAGCGGTGTACAAACATGAATGAAATGGGATACAATGATGCGGTTTGATGCTTGTGAATAAACAAACATTTCTCAAAAGTTATTATCAAGATCATCATATTCAAAACTCGAAGGGCACTCGGTGGAGCGCATACCTCCGCCACATAATACCTGATTCACAAGAACATATTGGGCACAATACATTTTTGAAACATCATGCTATATATCGTGCTAACGATATATAGCATGATTCCGGAGCTAACGCCGGAATCTCTCAATGGTGAAGAATTACATAAAGATTAAATAATTCTCATATCTCGATGCCGATCCGGATCTTCACCAAAATCCAACCAGTTCCTCCTTGTCACACACCCAACCTGTCCACAAAATTTCATCTGGATCCGTCCACAACTTTTTGAGATATCCTACACACAAACAGACAAGCAAACAGACAGACAAACAAGCAGTCATAGACTGGTACTTACGAAATCGTCAACTTGACCTCTGACCTTGTCTAATAAAAGCTGTCTCTAGAGAAGGTACCGACGCAAACCAGAAGTTTCTACGATGATTCTGTTCCAAACCATCAAAAATCGAATGTTTGACCTCACTGTGACCTTGACCTTTGACCGATTTTGACCAAAATCTAATCAGCACTAGCCATCACCCTCCTGAATCACGTGTGTAATTTGACATTGGTAGCTTCTTCCGTTCTCGAGTTATCGTGCCTACAAACAAACACACAAACACACACACAAACAGAGGACGGAAGTCATCATTTTACTTACGAAATCTTTAGATAGGAAATCTTTAGATTTCGTAAGTAACAAACAGAAAGTGGTGAAAACATAACCTCCTTCACCTTCAGTGGCGGAGGTAATAAAAACCAATTACTGTGCCGTAGCCCCAAGAAGGAAGCCAGAGAAAACAATACATGCACACACACATACATCCACTCACAAACAAACATACTTACATACAGTATATACATATATACAAACACATACAAGTATACAAACACAGATATATTATGTACTGGGAAGTACATACAAAAGCTATTTTATTTGAAGTTATAACCTTAACTTACAAGCAATTTACTGATTTCCCAAAGGCCCGGATCATCAACTGGGCACCGTTTTTCATCAAGGTTTTGATCCTTTCAGCCTCCACTCACGTACGTAGTCCTACACAAGGTGAAGGACTATGTCCAATGGAGGTCGGGGGAGTGCTCGTCATACTCCACATGTTTTGATTTACCCGCCGATTACATCATGTGCCTTCTGGTTGAATGGTTTGCATTTGCGGTAACAATTGTCTCGGTGGCAGATGGATGGTTGTTCTTTGCAGATTATGTGGTTTTACAGTGTGAGACAATAATCTGTGGCAATGCTCACCATAACAATCAGGAGGTGCGTCTGATGTATAAACGATGATGTGGTCATCATTGGTTCGATATTTATCAGTATGCTGCCCTGATGAGGGCAAACAAGCCCAAAATCAGGAGAGGTGGCTCCGTTTGATGTTTACCATGTAATCTTTGTCTGACAAGAGTCACTGGGCCGAGGCCTCTGGGTTGGAGTTGATGCTTTGGTGTCGGACTATATCCATTGGAGATTGGGGAGTGCTCATATTAATTGCAATATTGAAGGAGTGCAACCTCACCTGGTATTAATTCAACAGCTGAGCGGGATTTGAACTCAAGATCCTGGAATCCCAAGCCCACCACTGCAGCCATTAAGCCAACACCAGGCATATGTATTGTTCGAATTCGCGCCCGCCGGCGTGCGATCGGCCGCGTACCTCTAATCGCAACCGCGTCACCCACCGGACGGACAATTCAGTCGTGACTTTCCGGAGCTAACGCCGGAACCCTGTCACGGGTGGGTCTTCAACCCCACCACAGCCGTGCCAATTGTCTACCCGCGCAAGATAGGGTCACTCGCCGAATTTGATATACCTAAGTACCTGCGCGGGGAGCCGACCGGACAGCCGGACAGCCGTACCTCGACGCAGGTCGGCTTGGGACACGAACCGCTTAAGCGGTGCTAACCGAGCGGGTATTATCGCCGACCTCGCCGGATCCGACTCTATTTAACTGGTGTTTGAAACCCCACTATTTATTCCACGATGCAAGATGGCATTTTCAATAGGGGAAAGAGGACGCAACGAATGGGATACATTCAAACCAAGCACATTTATTTAGACAACACGTATGCAGGCAAAGAGGGAACAAAAGCAAAACATGCATGCAGTTCATTTTTGAAGATTGCAGGACGTACGCATGCAACTATACAGCCAAACACAATGCAAAGGAAAGAGCTCATACCGTCTATCTATTATGTACAGTCACTTATACAGTTTTACTTGACAGACGGCGCCACGACAACATTCATTCAAAAGCCCAAAAGAAAAGGACCCCCTCACAGACAAGGAGGTCAGGCTGGACCACTTGGGTCTTTATGACGCGGGACCTGGAAGACCGAACGGGTCCTGCGAGACCGTAGCAGGTTACCTGCACCCTCGAGGTGCCTCGGTGGTCAGCGAGCTCTCTCCGGCACTCTCCTCCTGACTGCGTGGCAGAGCTGGTCCTCCACACACAACCCTCGCGACTTTGCGCCCAGAGGGAAAGGCAGCACTTCTACGTCGTCCATCCCAGAAGGCGAAACCACCAAAGCCACGAGCTTGGACCGCACCAGCGACGGACCACACCAGCGACGGACCCGAACACCGACTCAGAAGACCAAGACCAAGTTCCAGCTCGAAACCACCAAAGAAAGACAGACAAAGGCCACCCGAAGACCAAGACACGAAGCTCGCGTGCTGTCCGCCTTATATCCCCTGGGGCTCAGCGCTTCGCCCCTCCCCGTTTTCGGCTCCGCCTCCCTTCGAGCCTTTTAGAGAAGCTTCTCGAAAAGGGGCGTTCCTCAGCTCCAAGCGCCTCATTCCTCGTATCCACCAATCGCGAGCGAGCTGCCTCGCCCTTCCACTCACACCAAACGCGGAGAAAAAAAGGCGGGAAAACCCGCGCACCATTGGAGGTTTCTTTTCTCGGTCTTTTTACTCGCGTTCTTGGACGGTTTTCGACGTGGAAAGGGTTGTAGCGTGGTTTGTGGAGGATGGTGTTTGATAGCTGGCGTAGCGGCGAAGATGGTTAGATGGTGGCGTACTTGTTGTGGCGATTGTAGCGTGGTTGGCGTTGTGGCGTGGTTGGTGGTGGTTGTTGATGGTGTTATGGTTGTTTGGGGGGTGAAGTTGGTTGCTGTAATGGTGGTCGTGATGTGGTCGGTCCAAAATAAGGATAGCAACAGAAAAACCTACCTCAAAGGGTCACAGCCCAATGAACACGAAGAAATCCCTCTAAACAACGGTGGGGAAACCTATCTGAACACTCACTTACAGGGATAACTGATCTAAGGAAACTTTATGGTGTTCTGCGAATTTCCACAGCCGTAAGAGTATGTATGTATGTATGTTGTTGCGGGCCGGGGGTCGGGTGAGAAGACCACTGGGGGAGGGGGGGAGGCTATCACGGCTCCCACCAGACTCCCCTGAATTGTCGGCCGTCGCACACGGATAATTCCGTGACGCGGCGGGTCGCTTAACTGACTGTGGACGCCAATAACTCATCCACGTGACTGAGGGTCCTCCATCTAGTTAATCTGGTTACCTAAAAATAACCACATGATTTAATTACTGGGGAACACGCTCTCGATATGCCTTGTCCGAACCGGATCACTCCACCGAACCAGATCACTTTACCGGATCGGATGCAGCTGAGTGACACTGCCAAGGACATACTGGTGAAAAGGAACGGATTGTTGGGACTAAAGTCCCGGCTAAGCTAGGATTTGGACCATGCTGGATCAATGAAGGAAAAGACAAAAACGAGCAGGAAACATTCCTAATAATGATTTATTTCCAATGGGCGAGGAAAGGTATGTGGTACAATCAAGAGATTTATTGGGGTGTTTTGTGCAGAGATAGGGGAAAGAGGTGGGGTGCAGCAATAAACAAGAAACTTATATAAGCGGACGCAGAGCAGACCTTTCCCGAAAATAATAATAACAATCTTCTGCAGGCTTACTTAGATAGACAGGCGCTAGGACATACACACACGCACACACACAGACACAGAAAACCCGATGAAGAGGGATGAAGCAAGACAGGAGAGGAGTTGAGGCTACGATCTCTCTGTACCTTTGTATAATTGATACGCAGTCCCCGAACGCGCCACCAATATGTTCTGGGGGAATGCTCCGTGGCGCAGTACCACCCTGACAGCTGGCGCGTCGTCTCCTGCTTCGGGCAGCTCACGTCTAGACCGTGGGTGTGAAGGAGGGGCTTAAGTTGGGAGGGTGGAGTCAGCGTCGTGTGGGCGGAGAAGAGGAGGTGGAGCCCAGCGATGACTACAGAAGGCGGAGTCGAAGAGATGACGACAGAAGGTGGAATCGAGGTCCAGCTTGAGCGGAAGGCGAGGCAGGGCAGCAGAACGAGAAAGAAGGATCCGCTCGGACCTTTATAAGCCCCACGGGGCAGGGGGCCACCCCAAAACTCGGTGACGTCATCCGAATCAGAAGCTCTGATTGGCCCCAACCCCCTGTGCGGCCCAGCTGCGATGGCCGGAAGCAGCAACATTCCACTTCCGGCAAGGTGACCCTACGCTGCAAAGATGTCCCGCTTCGACCCAACTACATGATATGAATCGCCCACACCGAACTCCGCATCATGACTTGAATTGCAAGAACCCCCTGGCCATGCCCTGAACACCGGCCAAGGGCAGCGTCGGTCCTGCACGCCCACTCGAGCACCCCCAACCAGCGCTGGCCAACGCGCCCGGTCCATGTGCGCCATGTGGCCCAAGCTGCACAATATGCCTCTGCCCGATCGCAGCTTCGCTGGCCGTAGAGGCAAGAAGATAAGACGTTATGGCGAACCCATGCACACACAGTAAGATGTGTCCATTCCTGCCCTGCTCTGCACGATAACAAAGTGTCACGAGCGGTACATTCGTGCCCTGCTCTGTACGATAACAAAGTCGTGAGCGGTGCACATGTCTGCATTCAAGCACGTTCCGTACAGTGCGCGTGGATCCACCATTACGCACATGGCCAGTGCTTGCGTTTGCCCAATTCTGCTATCATGTGCGCGGGGCGACCCCGATCGATATAATTAGTCCAGAAATGGGTTGAAAGGAATGCGCTGCTTGTGCCTTGCACACTCGCATCCCACGCAACGTGGCGTGGGGTTGCCTTTCTGTTATCGGCCTCGGTACGTGTTCCGTGCAGTGTGGGCGTCATGTTGAGTGTGTTTCGCGTCCATTAGGCAGAAACTACCGCTGTTTGTGCGTTTGGCAGTCTGTGGTTTTTCTACGGAGAGATGTGGGTGTAATGCCCGCTGGCCCTTTGCTGAGGACCCATCTCACAGCGAAGGGTGCATGTGGTTCAGATTTACCTCAGGAATAATCAGAAAAGAAGAGTAGGAATCACGTTAGAAATGAAATGAAGAAGAAATTATGTAAGCAAACCTAGCCTTGAGATCCTCGCAATGCACACCCCTGTTGTCCCGCTAGCCAAAAGGGAAGGGACTATCTACACGTATATTAATGGAATAACTGTCTTGGGACCACTATCTGTTGGATGTATGCTGTTACGAGAACCGCAACAGTATATGTATATGTACATGTGTATGTTAACCAATATGTATATGAATGCCAATCAGTTAATCACGAGTTCCAGTGTCCGCCGTCTAATTTTGCCGTTTAACTAGAGGTCACATGGCTTCCTGAATGGGGAGCATGCTCTTGGCAAAGCACCAATCTTATCTTGATTAGATCTTAATTCGGGCGGCCGAGCGTTTAACCGCAAGTGCGTGCCGACTATGACAGGTCAATTAGTTTGGTAATTACCTCGCAGTCTATCTAGGTTTGGACAATGCTGGATCAATGGAAGGAAAGGACAAGCACGGACAGGTTGAAACGTCAACAAGGAATTCATTAATAAGGAAAAAATAAATATAAAGAACTTTTTATTTCCTTGTGGTGAAAATACATAAATTCAAATCAATCAAAATAATCTCATACAAGTTAAGAATTAAACAGGCATCTATCTATAATTCCAGCAATGTGTGTCTGTTTGTGTGTGTGTGTGTGTGTGTGTGTGTGTGTGTGTGTGTGTGTGTGTGTGTGTGTGTGTGTGTGTGTGTGTGTGTGTGTGTGTGTGTGTGTGTGTGTGTGTGTGTCTGTGACAGCTGTTTCTCGCCAACCACTGGTCCGATCTAATTGAAACTTGCCAGGTATATTGCTGGTGCCCTGTGGATGTACCTTTTCAAGATTTGATATTATTCGGACAAGTGCTTCCCAAGTTATGGCCATTTATTTACCAACCAATGAAAGGACACGTTGCTGCGTAGGCCGGTGCGCGGCCGGCCGACGATGACATCACGTGCCGTGCCGCTAACGATGGGGATCAGTGCCTTAGTTGCCGTGGCGTAGGAGTGGCAATGGTCAATGGCAGCGAATGTCATGGCAAGCAAAGACAGGTAGGTAAACTTGATTTTAATTTGGATTTTAATTAACTCTGTGTGTGTAAGTATCACAGCAGTTGTTACTTCAATGCAAGCGATAATTCGTGGAATGCATCTGAACATTCTGTACGGGCATGCACCACTTCTGGATAGTGATGACTTAATGTATTCTAATAATTTCTCGATTTTGTATGTGCATTTATAAATAAACACAATGCCCCAATCCAGTTGTCATTTACGAGAGCGAAGGAACGGCCTGTGTGGTTATTTGAAAGTTTTTTGTTGTTTTTTGGGGGGGGTTTGCACGTACGGGCACGCACGTTCGGGCACGCGAGAGCGAAGGAACGGCCTGTGTGGTTGTTTCTGGCTCGCGGTTTGAAAGTTTGCGGAGGGGGGGGGGGGTTGCACGTATGGCCACGCACATAACGGGCACGTTCTAGTTGATAGAAAAACAGACAAAGAGCAGATGCTTATCACTGTGCCTTACTAAACAATTAAACATGAGGCAAGGGTTCCCAGCAGATCATTCAGGGGGGAAGAGAAATCCAGTCTCGCTCACCAAGTAGAAGTCGTCATAGTCAAATAAAACGTCCTGAAATGTGTGAGCGTGCCTTTGTCCGTTGCCAGCGCCCTGCCTTGCCAGGCACCCACTCACAAACAGGCTTGAATGCCAATCTACATCACGTCGTCACCCCCAGGAACCAGGGACACCAAGAATCAGGTACGCCAAGAGCAGGTCTCGAGCAAAACCAGCATTAACGGTTCGAGCGTCACCCACCGTCAGGAGCCATCAGGAGCCACAACCAACGGACAGCTGTTAGGTGCTATGAGAAGTTGTAAGGCTGCAAGGCCATCACCAACTGTCACAAACTCGACTATCGCCAACTCACCAACCGTCTGACTGGAACTGACTGGAACAACCGTCTGACTGGAACTGACTGGAGCAACCATCTGACTGGAACTGAAAATAGCCGTCACCCAGCTGTCACAAACTCAACTGTCGCCAGCTCACCAACCGTCTGACTGGAACTGAAGAGCTGAAAATAGCCGTCGCCCAGCTGTCACCAACTGACACAAACTGTCGCAAAACTCTCAAAGCTGTAAGAACTGCAACCAGCTATCGCCAACTGACTGACAAAATCTGGTCCATTTATCCTTTTTATAGGCGGCCTGTCTGAGCGGAGCCTCAAACAGACTTCAGCCATATCCACCTTGCCTATTGGCGCATCATTGCACGTGACAAACCGCCCGTCTCGTGATCATTCCTGGCCTACGATGCCATGTTTGTGGTGCTGGACGAACGGCAGAAAGCAGCCACTTGCCAGAATTACTGAGTGAAAATGTGAAGCGCTCACAAAACGTCAACAACAATTATCATCTTAATGTTCAGCCGATACGAAAAAGAGCCAGTTAGCGTTCATGGAGCTGCTGAACGGCGTGTCAAACGTCGATGGAAAGAGGTGGGTGAGCCTCCGTTGGGCTAATGGCTATCTCATGTGCATGAATGTGTTTGTCGTAAAGAGAAAAAAAGCCATCCCATAAGAAAGGGAATGTATTCCTGACCCTTCTCAACACATCAAAGTTAGAATCCCACCAGACATGGGGATATGTTTATCCTGGACATGTATTTAGGGAAATAACTGTCTGAGGACCCAAATGTTTATATGCATTTGGCGGATCCGATTCTGAAATCCATTATATATATATATATATATATATATATATATATATATATATATATATATATATATATATATATATATATATATATATATATATATATATATATATATATATATATATATATATTGTTACGAATTTGGAACTCGATTGCACACAACATACAGGTTCCTTTAGTCAGCTATGTCGATACGTGCTTGTTCCCTAGATAGCTCACCTTACATTGTTTAAATGTTCAGAAACCGATGAGATGCGCTGCGGATCGATTTAATAGTTAGGGAACGAACAATGGAGACATCCCTCCCCCTCTTCAGCGAAGAGGAAGAAGAATCCTGCCGTCCCATGACTCATGATGTCAACAACTCCCTCCCACCCGTGGCTGAGCGGGGGATGGAGCACGAGGGCATGAGTCATGAGTCACGCCGGGAGCGGGGGAAGGGCGGGAGAAGGATAAGAGGAGATCTTTTCTTTTGCTCGTGGAGAGAGTTGGAGAAGGGAGTTGAGAGTAGCCGTTCAGCAGACCTTTGGGTCCTGTTTGGCTTGGGTTAGGGTTGAGGCCTTCGGAAGCTTTTTGCTTCGGCTGGCTCAGTGAGCTTCGGCTGAGGCCTGGCTCGGGAGGAGGCTTTTTGGAGGCTTTTTGCTTCGATGGTTCCGTGAGCTTCAGCTTCTGCTTGGCTCGGGAGAGCTTTTTGCTTCGAGCTGCTTTGCTTGGAAGGAAGTTAAGCCGGTCGCTCGGCTCGAGCTGCGAGTGGTGGCTTCTTCTTCTTCTTGGTTCGTGGAGCTCTTTGTTCTCCATTTTGGTTCCCGGCTTGGTGCGACTCATCGACCTCTTCGTGGAGGTGGTTCCTCGGGGAAGCGACGCATCAGCGGGAAGGATCGGCGCCTCGTCTCACCAGCACGTGTTGAGAAGTTCGGGAGGATTCGCGGGAGCTCGGGAAGGATCGCGGATCATGGCGATTTGATCCAGCTCGCTCTCGCTGGAGCCCGGGTCTGAACAACTTGAAGACCACATGAGGTGGAGAGGTTCGAGATAGGTTCTGGGTTTCAGCTCACCTGTCCTCCGAGCTGGAGCTCGTTATTAAAGGCATCTGCCACCATTTCTTGGGTGTGTGTGTGCGTACGTGTGTCCGTGGGCCCGTCTAATAAGTAGGAACTGCTGTTAAGTGCAAGTGACTGTACATAATAAGTAGACGGTTGTAGTTCTTTTGTCGTGCTTTTGTTGCTTGTATAATTGCATACGTGTTTTGCCTTGTTTAATTGCATACGTGCTTTATTATAATAAATGTCCTTGTGTGAATGTAAACCTGTTCGTTGCGTCCATTCCCTCATTGAACTGCCCCATCTTGTACTCGGAATATAGTTGGTTTTTAAATAGCCGGTAAAGTGATCGGGTCCAACGGGACTGCGCGATAATACCCCGCTCGGTTATCCCAAAAGGAAGCGAGCTGCTTAAGCCGCTTGTTTCCAGGCGGTCCCGTTGAGGTACAATCTCTCGGTAACCTACCCACGCGAATAATTAGGTAAATCGAAGATTTGGCGATCGGACCCTGTAGCGCGGGTAGAGTGCGGACAACGTTGTGGTGTGGTTAAAAACACACCCGTGGCTGGTTTCCGGCGTTGATCCGGAAAGCCGCGACTGGATTGTCCGTTCGGTGGGCGAAGCGACCGCTATTGGTTAGACGCGGTCGTTCGCACGCCGGCGGGCGGAAACCTACAACAATATTTTTTATATATATATATATATATATATATATATATATATATGTGTAAATGTATGTATATGTATATGTATATATATATATATTTGTATGTATGTTTGTATGTAGATATACAGTAAAACTCTTAAATCGTGGCCGTTGAGGTCCATAAAATAAAAATCCGCGGTTTAGACGATCCACGGATCCGTCAATAATATTAAGAAAACCGCGAATAATATTAATCAAAGACAGCCTTGTCCAATGCTGGATCCTCAGCCTTCCTGGCTCTCTTGCGGCTCGACCCACTCTCCTCATCGAGGTCCTGCACAAATGAGCGAAGGTTGGCCTCCTCCTTCACCCATCCTCTCGAGGTACTCTCTTGTACCCCAGTTTCCCTGGATATCTAAGCTTTACTCTCCTTCCCAGAAACAATCCTGTCCACTAAAAAAAGTTTTTCGGAAACAGTTCTGGATGTTGACCGATGACGTCACAGCAATGTCGGAGGGAGATGAAGAAGAAGCTAGCTTCGATGTTTGAAAAGGCTGTAGAAAGCTGTAGAATGGTCGTAGAATCGCGGATAATCAAAGTGTGGTCTGTAGTAAGTAGTCTAAGGTTATGATTGAGATGGATTTGGCCTGAGGTTTTATACAGAAGAGGTGAGAGCGAGTTTATGACACCCCGCCACCTCAGATTCGCTCACCGCGTTTCAAAAAGGATTCGATTGTTGGGTTAAACGGCTGATCAAGGGCTTAAACCACGGATTATTGCAGGTGTCGGCGGTTAGCGAACATATGTGAATGAATTGACAAGCCATTGTGTGTTTTACACCAACATCTGCGCATTTACTCTTGTACAACGGTTCAGACCGCGGTTGAGATCAAAGATAGGTGTTGGCGGTTAGCGAACATATGCCAATGATTTGACAAGCCATTGTGTGTTTTACACCAACATCCACGCATTCACACTTGAACAACGGTTCAGATCGCGATTGAGATCAAAGACCCACATTCCACCCAAAAAATACCACTATTTCATGTTTAAATTTTGGGGTCCATGGTGGGCCTGCGAATTAGCTGATTTCGCGGTTAAAAAGGCCGCCAATAAAGAGGGTTTTACTGTATATATGTATATATATATATATTTATATATATATATATATTTATATTTATATATATATATATATATATATATATTGTCTGTATATGTGTGTAAATGTATATATACTGAAATGCAAAAGAAACTTACCACCTTTTAAACCTTCAAATATCAACCATAACACTGCGTGTCGTAAATGTGTGAACTTATTTGTTGACAATAGTGTCCTCACTGTCAGACAAAACGGTCACGGATGGCCACTTGAACCTTCAATGGTCACTTCATAGCACAGCTGTCGAACAGCCGTTTTGACTGTCAGTGATTAGCCAAGGGGTACGGGATGATTTTAATGAGCTGCACGTGATGTCTTGATGTTGGCTTTAAAAGGCCAGTGCAAAATGGGCATTTCAATCAACATGCCATGATTGTCAAGGGATCAACGGCAGTGTGCCTTGGCATACTGCAAGGCGGATTGAGCTACCGTGAGGTGGCACGTCGCCTTGGCTGTTCACACCAGACGATATTGGCCCTGGTGGACAGAGACACCCTCCACAACCTGCAGATGACAGACCTCGATCAGGGAGGCCAAGAGTCACCACTGCAAGGCAGGACAGGCAGATGGTCCTAAGTCAGATGGCTTCAGACATTGAGGACTGAGTGGGACACAATCCAGCAGAAATTCATCCAAAGGCTGGTAGGCAATATGTGCCGACGATGCACTGCCTCTATCCAAAACAATTGTGGCCACACACGCTATTGAAAGGGGACTGACATTGCACCCTGTGTTGTTCTGTACTGTAGAACAAACTTATGAGATTGTGTATCTTGGTCAAAAACTTGACATGTCATCAATAAAATGCCAATGTTTCAATGAGCAATTGTTGGTTTGTTTTATTTTGAACTGTTACAATTTTATTATACTGAAACGCAAAAGAAACTTACCACCTTTTAAACCTTCAAATA
>NC_140964.1:91039228-91041728 GCF_056783735.1 Eptatretus burgeri | reverse complement strand
ATATATATACATATATATATATATATATATATATATATATATATATATATATATATATATATACATATACATATATATATATACATATATATATATACATATACATATATATATATATATATATATATATATATATATATATATATATATATATATATATATATATATATATTACATCTCATGCCTCTTCCTTCACACCCAGAGCCCTACAAAAGCATTCGACCTGTATCTTACTGTTTTTACAATCTCCAATCTCTACTCATGCAGAATCCTCTACGACATTAATTCCCTCCTTAATGTCACCCCTTTCTCTTGATGCAATGCTGTTCTTTACCCAGATTGCTACTCCTCCTAATCTCTTCTTCCTATCACACCGATACACCTTGTAGTCTTCTAATCCTGTCCTCCAGTTACTCTCTTTAAATCATGTCTCACTTCCTGCAACTACATCTTACTCCTTGCTCTCTGCTTTGGCTTCAAGCTCTTCCATATTATTATTTAAACTTTTGGCATTGGTATCGAATATATTTATCTTTTCCCTTCCTGAAATTCTGTTTTTTTTTCACTTGGCCTTACTTATTACAATTGCCTCGTCAGTTCCTTCCTCGATGGTTTCTCCACCCTCCACTGACCCAAAAAGCCTGAATTCCTTCCTCAATTTCCACTGCAAACCTTGCTGCCCCCTTTCTATCATACAGCCATCATTCTAGATACACTCCCTTTGTCCCTGAAATGATTCCCACTGCTTCTTAAATATAAACCTTCCTCCCTACACCATTCCATTGGATGATATCTATCTTTCCGCTCATAATTTCTATGTCGTTTCCTAATCTTGGGAGAATCCTGGAAAACATTACCTCACAACCCTTTGCTTTCAGCCACTTACCCAATATCCTGTATCTATTTGACAAAACCTCTGAGTAAGCTTTACCTAAATCATTTGCTCCTCAGTGTACCACAACCAACTTCCTCCTACCCTAACGCGATACAATATTGTTTTCCCTTCCTTCAATGTCCCTAACTGCTGCTCCTTCAAAACTGCACAGAATTCTATGTCTACAATCCTTCCTGCAGAATAAAGAATCGACATACCGTATTTAATCATCTCATCAGCAACAAAAATCATCTCCCAGACCTCATTTTTACCAATCTCTATTGCAGCACATTCACCACTACCTGCACTCGCTGCCTGCACCACTGCCTACACCCACTGTCTCACCGCTGCCTGCACTCGGTCTCACCGCTGCCTGCACTCGGTCTCACTGCTGCCTGCACTCGGTCTCACCGCTGCCTGCACTCAGTCTCACCGCTGCCTGCATTCGGTCTCACCGCTGCCTGCACTCAGTCTCTGCCTCTCAGTCATTTCTGCCTGCACTCAGTCTCACCACTGCCCACTCCCACTGCACGATTGCTACAGCCCGCCCCCGCTGCACGGTCGCCACTGCCCGCTACCGCTGCTCCGTCACCACTGCCCGCTATCGCTGCACCATCACCACTGCCTGCTCCCACTGCACCGCCGCCATTGCCCGCTCCCACTGCACCGTCGCCAGTGCTCGCTCCCACTGCACCGTCTCCACTGCCTACTCCCGCTGCACCATCGCCACTGCCTGCTCCCGCTGCACCGTGGCCATTGCCCGCTCCCTCTTACTTTGTATAATATTGTTACGTTTGAGGGGGGGTATGCATTTAAAGGGTAATTAGGATGTTTAATTAGGTATGCCATGCTGTTCGAGTTTTACCAGGATCTTCATGTAATAAGTAGCAATTCAGTGGTGATAAGTTGTATAGTGAATGTCCATTTCTTCAAGGGGGAAATGGTAATTGTCACGTAATTAGATAGGGATACGGGATAGGGTAAGTGTGTCTGCGTACACCCCTTTTAGTATTTCCTGGAGGCTTGCCGTGACGTCACAGGACAGTGCTGCGGATGGCTCCGCCCCGTGATCACGATTGGCGGAAGGCGACGGCAGAGGGCCAATAAAACGGCTCGATTGGAAGTGACGAGGACTCGAGGATAAAAAGGCTCTGTTCGGGAAAAAGGAGAGAGGAAGAAGATCGGTACAGAAAAACCGTTTTGGTGGAGGCTGTTGTGCTGGGAGCGTGCTTGTTGTTGCGCTGATTCGGCCCTGGATTTGATCGTGTCTCGTGGCCTTGTTGTTCCTCGTGCCTCACCTTGGTTGGCTCTGGGGTTCTGCTGGCTCGGAGCACGGGGTTGAACGGCGGGCGGACCTGCCTCCCTCTCCTGCTCGCAACTTGGCGCCAGAACTGGCTCTCTAGCGGCTGTGAGCGGACTTGGGCCGATACCAGGAGGTCGACTGCACCACGGTGTCTCCTGCCCCTGACAAGCGCAACGCCAGCTCATCCGACGCGAATCCAGGGACTGTTGCGTTTACACCACGGGCCAGCCTGACCACCAGGACCAGCTACGTTTTGTGTGTGTGTGTGTGTGTGTGTGTGTGTGTGTGTGTGTGTGTGTGTGTGTGTGTGTGTGTGTGTGTGT
>NC_140964.1:90974228-91034228 GCF_056783735.1 Eptatretus burgeri | reverse complement strand
TTCGCCAACCCCTTCTTCTTTATACTTTCCTGTACTTCCTCGTTCCACCACCAAGTCTCCTTATCTTCCTTCCTCTGTCCAGATGTCACACCAAGTACCGTCCTAGCTATCTCACTAACCACTTGTGCTGTCGTTGCCCAATCATCCCACCCATCTTTACCACCATCCAACACCTGACTCACCTCCTCCCTAAATTCCACGCAACAGTCTTCCTCCTTCAGCTTCCACCATCTGGTCCTTGGTTCAGCCCTCACTCTCTTCCTCAACCTCACCTCCAAAATCATCCTACAGACCATCAATCGATGCTGTCGAGCTACACTCTCCCCTCCCACCACCTTACAGTCTCGAATCTCTTTCAGGTTGCATCTCCTGCTTCAGATGTAATCCACCTGTGTGCACTTTCCTCCACTCTTGTATGTCACCCTGTGTTCCTCCTTCTTGAAATATGTATTTACCACTGCCATTTCCATTATTTTTGCAAACTCTACCACCATTTGCCCTTCCACATTTCTCTTGTTGAGACCGTACCTACCCATCATCTCCTCATCCTCTTTATTCCCTTCCCCAACATGCCCATTGAAATCTTCTCCAATCACCACTCTTTCATCCTTGGATACACTCTCCACCACTTCATCTAACTCACTCCAGAAATATTCTTTATACCCCATCTCACACCCTAAATGCAGGGCGTATGCACTGATGACATTCATCATCACCCCTTCAATTTCCAACTTCACACTCATCACTCGGTCAGACACTCTCCTTACCTCCAATACACTATTGACATAATCTTCCTTCAGGAATACCCCGACACCATTTCTCCTCCCATCCGCACCATGGTAGAACAGTTTGAAACCACCTCAAATGCTCCTAGCCTTGCTCCCCATCCACTTGGTCTCTTGTACACACAGTATGTCCACCATTCTTCTCTCCATCATATCAGCCTCCTTCACCCAACAGTAGCACAATTTCCACTGGTACCCTGCTGACCACCGGTACCGGTGGCGGTCGTTGGTAACCCGGGCCTCGACCGATGCAGTATGGAAATTCGTTTTGTTGTCCGCATAATGATTTGGCATAGGTTTTTACACTGGATGCCCTTCCTGACGCAACCCTGGTCGCCTCTTACGGCACACAGGTATATGGTACACCTATTCTAACCGGGGCATGTATATCTATATGTGTGTGTGTGTGTGTGTATATATATATATATATATATATATATATATATATATATATATATATATATATATATATATATATATATATATATATATATATATATATATATATATATATAGAGCCTGGTGTTGGCTTAGTAGTTAGGGTGGTGGCTTGGGATCCCAGGATCCTGAGTTCAAGCCCTGTTGGCTGCTGAATTAACACCAGGGGGTTGACTCAGCCTGTCATCCATCTGAGGTCGGCGAAGTGAGTACCAGTGTACTGGTCCCGGTGTATGCCCCGGTTAGAATAGGGGTACCATATCCCTGTGTGTCATAAGAGGCGACCAGGGTTGGCATCAGGAAGGGCATCCGGCCATAAAAAAAAACATTGCCTCAAGAAAAAGCCTAACCCCTGCACAGCAGGGAAAAATGGCTGTAAAAACGGTCATTTCTTTTATTTTATATATGTATATGTACATATATATTGTTACGAATTTCGCCGCCCGGCGTGCGATCGGCAACGTAACTCGAATCGCGACGCGTCGCCCACCGGAACGGACAATTCAGTCGTGACCCTCCTGGAACTACCGCCAGGAGCCAGTCACGGGTGGGGGTTTAACCTCACCACAACCCAGTCCGCATTCTACACGCGCAAAATAGAGTGAATCGCCGAATGTCGATATACCTAAGTACCTACGCGGGTAGCGTACCGAGGAGTTGTACCACACCGCAGGTCGACTCCGGACACGAACCGCTTAAGCGGCCCATTCCATGCTGCAGGGATAACCGAGTGGAGTTATCGTCAACCTCGATGGTTCAGATTATTTATTGGGTGTCTACACCCGCTACCAATCCCTTACGCGATGCAAGATGGAACTTTCAACGGAGGAAAGGACGCAACGAAACGGGAAACATTTCAATAAGCAAGCACTTTATTTCACACACACACACACACACACACAAGGCAAGCACATATTAACAGCCATACAAAAATGCACATATAACAGTCAAAGCAAGAACAATACGCAGAGTTGCTTCCCAATAAAAAAGGCAATTATTTTCAGCAAACTTATTCAGGTTTACTTACAAGACTGGCACCACACATACATTTACACAAAAAGCAAAGAAAACGAAAGCCACCCTCACAGGCAAGGAGGCAGACAGGTCCGTGGACCAAATGAACGTGGGACCTGGGTGATCGGCCAGGTCCACAAGACCGAAGGGGTCTTACCCGCGCCCTCGTAGCGCGATGGCGGGCTCGCCACAATGTCCGCGTAACGTGCTTGACTCCGTGCCCCTGGTATGGTCGGTGAGCTCCTCCAGGCGTGCGTCGTGCAGGCACCACAGTTGGGTTGGGGAACGGACGGAGTTACCGGCGCTATCTCAGCGCGGATGGGGGGGGGGGGAAATTGTTGATGCTCGGGGTCGGGAGAGGGTAATGGCGGACGCTCCATCCTGCTAGCAGGGTCCCGGGACCGCACCGACTCCGGCGAACTCTCGCCCCTGAGCCCTCTTCTGCGTCCCTGATTCACGCCCCGACTCATCCCTCGACCTCACCTCCGAGCTCCGTCCCCTTCGCCATCCGATCCCCGCAACGACAACCTCTCAGACTCCACGACTTCCGATGAGCACCACTTTCTGCACCCCTTTCTGCACACACGAGCTGCGTTGTTCTCGCGTCTTTATAGACCGGGGGAGGAGCCTGTATGCAGATTCGCGGATCAAAACGCGCTTGGAGGCGGGGCCACACTGCCCGAAGCTCGCCCATTGGACGGAGAAAAAGGGGCGTGAGCCTCCCCTTGATCCGTTTTCCTCTCCTAAAAGGAACGCATTCACCGCGGGTTCGGAGGCGGGGCCATGCCACCTGATGCTCACCCATTGGATGGAGAAAAAGGGGCGTGAGCCTCTCCTGATCCGTTTTCCTCTCCTAAAAGGAAAGCTTTCACCGCGGGTGCGGAGGCGGGGCTATGCCACCCGATGATCATCATTGGATGGAAGAAAAGGGGCGTGAAGCCTTCCTGATCCGTTTCTCCTCTCCCGAAAGGAAGGCATTCACACTCGTGGCTTGCTGCGTTTGGCAAGAATCACCGAACGGGACTTGGACAGCACGACGTTCGGTGTTGACTGGTGGTGTGATTGATGGTTATGGAAGGAGAAAGGCGAAGGTGGTGGGGGGTTTGCTGTGGTGGTTTGGTTGTTTGTGGGCGTCGTTTGGGAATGGCGGTGAAGCGATGTTTGCGGGATGGAGTTGTGGAGGTAAAGAGGTGAAGGTGGTGGTGTTGGAGTTGTTGGCGGCTTAATGGTCCAAAATCACGATAGAGAAAGAAAAATGGCTAACTCAAAGCGTCGCAGCCCGGATGAATCACACATATTCCTCCGAAACAACAGGTGTGGACAAACTACACATGAACTTATCGATATTGTTACGAATTCTGGCCCGTCCGGCGTGCGATCAGCCGCTTGACTCGAATTGCGACCGCGTCGCCCACTGGAACGGACAATTCAGTCATGACCCTCCGGGAACTACCGCCAGGAGCCAGTCATGGGTGGGGTTTTTAACCTCACCGCAATTCAGTCCGCATTCTACCCGCGCGAAATAGGGTCCGATCGCCGAATGGTCGATTTACCTAAGTACCCGCGTGGATAGCGTACCGAGGAGTTGTACCACGCCACAGGTCGACTCCGGACACGAACCGCTGAAACGGATCGTTCCGTATTACAGGGATAACCGAGCGGAGTTATCGTCGACCTTGACGGTTCAGATTAGTTACCGGGTGTTTTAAAACCCACTATTAATCCCTTACGTGATGCAAGATGGAGATTCCAACAAAGGAAAGGACGCAGCGAAACGGGGAACAATTGGACCAGCACATTTATTACGGAAGCACGGAAGGCACGTATATTACAGTCAAGCAAGAAAACACAATAAAAGCAAGCAGATCTACAACCGAATATGATTTACACGGCAACACTTATAACAGTTCTACTTTTCAAGACTGGCGCCACCCACAGACATTTACACAAAACCCCAAAAGAAAAGGAAGTCTCGACTTCCCTTGGCGCATCGTCCAGCCCTTGGTGACCGTAACTCCGAGTACTTCCGGCGTGGTCCACTGGGCTCGTGCCCCGCGCCTGCACGTGTCGTCCGCCTGACAGGGACGAACGAACAGAACCTCCGACCAGGAACAATCACCACCAATCTTGAAAATTCCCCTTCAGGGACAAGGGAACAGGGACAAGGGAACAACGTTTTTTGTCGACCTTCTCGCCCACAACTTTCGACAATCGACTGAATGAACTAAGAGCAAGGACTCCCCAACAGGGACAAGAAAACGACGTTCTTTTCGACCTTCACGCCCACGCCTTTTGTAGGGTGGGGCTCCGCCCTTCGTCCCGCCCAGTTTCTGGCTCCACCTCCCTTCTGGAAGTTTCCCAAAAAGGGGCGTGCCCTCTCTTTCCCCCCTCCCCGCGCCGTGCGGGGGACGAGGAAAGTCAGTTTTGGCTCGGCGCCAGGGAATTATTCCCCCAAAATCAGGCCCCCACCTTTTTCACCTTTGACCTCTGGCTGAAATCGCACCTCCCCCATGCCAAAGCGCGGGAAAAGCAGGAGGGAAAATCCGGCGGGAGACATTCAAGCGGCAGTTTTGGGCGGGAGATGCCCCTTCGCACTCTGGTTACTGCTGCCACTCCGCTCCTTTCATCCGTCCCGCGGAGATCGTGACCGCACGGTGCTAGTTGAATGGCGAGTGGCGAAGATGTGGTAGCGAAGTTGTGGAAGGTGGCGTCGTGGTGTGAATGGCGTGATTGTTGGCGTCGTGTTGTGAATGGCGTGATCGTTGAGATGTTGGTTGTGGCGATGTTCGTTGTTGTTCTTGCACCAAATTAACGACAGCAAAAGAAAAACGACTAACTGAAGAATCACAGCCCGAATGGATCACATATATTCCCTCTAAACAACAGGTTTGTGCTAACTACACATGAACGTACCTATATATCTCACCTGAGGACCCTTTACGGTGTATTGCGAATTTCCACAACCATAATAATATATCTGATCTTCGGACCCTTTATGGTGTATTGCGAATTTCCACAACCATAACAATATATATATATATATATATATATATATATATATATATATATATATATATATATATATATATATATATATATATATATATATATATATATATATTGTTACGGCTGTGGAAATTCGCAGAACACCATAAAGGTCCTCAGTTCAGTAAGATCGATAAGTCTGTGTTCAGTTATATTTCCTGCCCGTTGTTTAATGGGAATTATTCATGTTATCAGTGCTGTGATCTTTGAGTTAGCCATTATTCTTTGCTGTCGTTATTTTGGACCAACCACCTCCACCACCAACATCGCTCTCAACAACAGCTTCAGACCAACCGCCTTTCCACCACCACAACCACACCTGCCTCTCAACAAACCACGCCATCCTCACTACTTCGCCAGCAACCGTCAACATCTCCGCACCACAAACATCGCCTCACCTTCGTCTCCGAAACGACGCCATCTTTGCGCCAGCAGCGGCGAGATCCGATCAAACGGCATCGCTGTAGGCGGAGGCAAGTGTTCTCTCGCCATGCAGCCCCGATGATTTCCACAACTTCCGCTTTCCACGCAGAGGTCAGAGGTCGGAGGCAAGGGTTCTCTCGCCGTGCAGCGCCGATGATTTCCACAACGTCCGCTTTCCGCGCAGAGGTCAGAGGTAAGAGTTCGCTCGCCGTGCAGTGCCGATGATTTCCACAACGTCCGCTTTCCGCGCAGAGGTCAGAGGTCAGAGGTGAAAGTGCGGAGATCAGATCTCTCCTCACCAGCCCTATAAAAGGCCGCGCAGAGCGACAGTTCAAACAGTCTGGAGGGGGTCTGGAAGATAGTCGAGTCGATCCGAGGGAGAAGCGGTCGGGATCTGGAGCGGTGTGAGGAGCGGAGCTCGAGTCCAGTGGAAGTCCGGGTTTGCCGAGGAGACAGAGCGAGGAACACATCAGGCCGGCCATGCCACGCATGACGGCGCGTTCGTGTGGGACGTGGAGAGGTTACCAGTCCGAGCAGCGCGAGGGACGGACGGGCTCTTAAAGAGAGCATCAACTCGGAAAGAGCATAAGGCCCTTTCATTCCTCTGAGGCGTTGCCGGCTGGGCCCAAATCACCAGGCTGTCAGATGAGGCCTGGGCCAGACCGCGGTTACGCGAGCTGCCAAGGGGAAGGAGTGTCGTGGGTCGCCCCAGCGAGGAAGGTAACCTGCACGGTCTCATGGGACTCGTTCGGTCTGCCAAGTCCTGCACCATAAAGGCCAACGGGCCCAGCCTGACCCCCTTGTCTATGAGGTTGGTCTTTTCTTTGTTTCTTTGTGTGAATGATGTGGCTCCGAATCCCGACAAGTAGAACTGTTAAGTGCCTGTGAATAATAACCATAGTCAGTTGTAGTGTTTTTACCTTGCTCGTGTCTTGTCCCCTTCCCCCATTGATTGCATGGCTGTATATGTGAATCTGTGTAAAATAATAAATGTGCTTGTGTGAATGTTAACCCGTTCGTCATGTCCTTTTTTTCCCCCAAATTGAACTGCTATCTTGCTTTCGGAATACTAGTTGGTTTTTGAATACTGATCATAGAATCGGGTCCGGCGAGGTCTGGTGATAATACCCGCTCGGTTATTCCAGAAAGGAACGAACCGCTTAAGCGGTTCGTGTCCAAACAGGCCTTCGCCGAGGTATGGGTCCTTCGGTAGGTTACCCGTGCGAATACTTAGGTATATCGATATTCAGCGATTGACCTTGTCGCACGCGGGTAGAATACGGACTGGGCCATGGTGCGATTAAAAACCCACCTGTGACTGGTTTCTGGCATTGTTCCAGAAAGTCACGACTGAATTGTCCGTTCGGTGGACGAGCGGCCGTTATTAGTTAACGCGGTCACTCGCACGCCGGGTGGGCGTAAATTCGTAACACTGGTGTTCAGGAGTGTGGGATTCAAATCCATCCCACCTCCAATCAAATTAACGGAACCGGACCAAGGGTGAGTGAAGCGACCCTCCGTGTTCCATCAAATTACGAGCTTTTTAAATTTATTCCGATAAGCAAAATGGCGTTTCAAGGCGAACGGGTGCAGGGTGGTTTAGAAATGTGTATTGATGTCGGATCCATGGCCCCGGACGGTTCTTATTATTATCATCCCACCACTAATGGTAATCAGTGGGGCTGCTCACCCTATACTGAGCACGAACTTTGCCGGCAAAATAGCGGCGCTGCCGCATCTCAGCGCAACATGGAGCGGGCTGCTATTAATAGCACAACTAACGGCACGACACGAGGCGGGTGCTCCCAGCCACCGTTTCACACCACGGGGTCATGGCAGGATGCAGGAGCATGCATTGACGGGTTTCGGAGACAAGTGTCAAAGTCCTTGCAGCGGTGGAGGAATGGTGCAACTGTATTGGGGAATTGCATTCGTTTTCCTTTGAATTGGACGAGGCACGGCGGCGCGTAGACAGGGTTCATGAGGATTACGTGCGAACGGAGTCGCAACGATTGGCCAATGTACAGGAAGAAATGAGGGAGGAAGAACAAAGGCAAATAAAGCTGGAAGAGGAAAAACGGAAACACGACTTGGAATGAAAAAAAACTGAAGGAAGAGGTAAGATCAGGCAAAAAGACAATAGAAATCCGAGAAGAGACGATAAAAAGGGGAGAGAAAAATCTGGAAGAGGAGAAGGGCAAACTGAACGAAAGAATAGAGGAAGAGCAAATTAGTAATTCCCAGGATAGAGAAAACTTGGAAGAAGAATGGAGGGCAAAGTTGGAGGAGGAAAAACGGGAACACGATGGGGAATTGGAACAACTGAAGAAGGAGGTAGGAACAGGCAATCGGAAAAGAGAAAGCCTGGAAGAGAAGATAAAAACGGAACAGGAATGGCAAGAATTCCGTAAGTTTTTGCAAGGAATGAAGCAGGAAGTGGAGATCAACGAAGTGAAGAAAACGATGAGATTGGAGAATGAGGAACGAGAGAGACAGTGGAATAAGAAACAAAAATAACACGAATTGGAAATTCACCAACTAAAGGAGATGAGCAAGAGAGTGGATGAAATGAGGAAGGAAGAATGTGAAAGAGGTGTGGATATGAGGACGGAATTACAAAAAAAAAGCTTCTGAGTTACTGAAACACCAAAACAAAGAAACAGGATTACAAAACGAGCTGAGGATGTTGAGAGAGGAAAGAAAGACAACGGAGAATGAAACGCTAAGGAACCACGCTGTGCGGATCGAGCAGTTAGAAGCCAAAGCAAGGTGGGAGTGTGAGGAGGTGAGAGAGGAATTAGAAAGGAAAGCTTCTGAGTTACAGAAACACCAAAGCAGAGAGAGAGAATTACAAAACGAACTGAGGATGTTAAGAGAGGAAAGAACAAGAATGGAGAATGAAACGTTAAGGAACCGCACTGTGCAGATCGAACAGCTGGAAGCCAAGGCCAGATTAAAGAATGAGGAACAAGAGAAGCAGTGGAATAAGAAGCAAAAATAACAAGGAATGAACCAGGAAAGGGAGATTAACAAAATGAAGGACACAACGAGATTGCATAAGGAAGAACAAGAGAGACAGTGGAATAGAAAACAAAAACTATGAATTTGAGGTTGACCAATTGAAAGAAAAAGCAAGGTTGGAGTACGAGGAGATAGTGACAGAACAAGGAATGAAACAGGAAAGGGAGATTAACCAATTGAGGGAAACTATGAGATTGGAGAAGGAAGAACAAGAGAGATGGTGGGATAGAAAACACAAAGATAACGAGTTTGAAGTTAACCAACTCAAGGAGAGAGCAAAATTTGAGTCCACAGAGATGGAAAAGCTCCAGAAAAGTAACGAACATCTAAGGGGCTCAGAGAGGAAGAACAACTCAAAAGGAGCCAGGAAGTTGAACTGCACAATAAGGTGGGATGTGTGACGGCACCACAAGGAGTAATGTTTGTGGTGCAGGACTTGATTGACACCACTCGTCGGATGAAAGAACAATTAGGGCAAACCCTGATAAAGGAGACACAAATAAAAATGGAGATGATGGAAATAACTGAGACAAAGAAGGAAATAGAAGTATTTCCAGAGACACGGGAGAAAGACCGAGTCGAGACTGAATTAAATAGACATGAAGAGACAACAGAAATAAAATGTATAGAGACTCAGAAGATAGAAAAAGTAGAGGAGAGACTACACAATAAAGATGGGGTGAAAAACGAACACACACACAAGGAAGTAGTTGAGGACAATGAGGAGGAGCTCGGAGAATGTCTCGTGACCCGGTGCAAGCAGCTGGATGGCCTCCTTCAGGAACAAGGGGAGGGAATATGCCCCCTTGAAGCCGATCACGACCAGGTGGGTCCGGTCGTGCCGAACGAGTTAGAGGGGGCGAGTGCTATAGACGGGTGCACACGGAGCTTGGGGGGTTTGGAGACCCCAGAACCCCTTGTGGCACAAATCCCCAGCGTGATTGTTCCGGTATGTGTGTTCACGAGTGTGGCGAAATGTGTGCTGAAACGCACGCATTGTGTGGATGAAAGGTTGTGTGTGAAAGAGACCGCGTGTGTGAGTAAAATGGTGTGCGAGGTTGCGAGTGAGCCGAAGTGCGTGCCTCCCACACTGTGTGTGGATGAAACACCGTGTGTGGATGAAACACCGTGTGTGGTGGAACCACGTGTGCGAGTGAGATGGCATGCGTGAGTGAACGGCCGAGTGTGAGAGGGACAGCATGTGTGAGAGCGCTGCATGCGAGGGAGATGGCGGTTGGCATGCGAGAACATGCAACCGCATGTCCCGGTGTGAATGTTATCTCGAGGTGTGTGAGCGTCGTGGCACGTGGGAGTTTGTGTGCGAGAGTGCGACGACGACGGTGCGTGACGGTGGACAAAGGCCTTGTAGCGGCCGTAGCTATTTTGGGAACCGTGCCGGGTTTGCACGGCAGCGCGCCCAGGGTCCGTGCTGTGCTACGCACGAGGCCGCCACGTGCGCGCTTGCAAGAGTGAAACCCGGTCCATAAATGCACGCAGTGGATTAGCCGATCCCGCGGACGGACAGAAGGTAGGCTGGATTATGGATTTGGACCGGATGGGTTCTCCAGGCGAGCGTGTGTGAAGCTCCGACGAGTAGAGCACATGTGTTCGCGTGGGGAACCCCTCGAAACGCGAGGCTTGTTTTTAATGTGCGGGGTGACATCGTGGCTGCATGGTCGGAATCTGGTAGGAGGGGAAATCCCTGCGGATGGTACCGTCCAAGAGGGACGAGGTGCATGAAGCGCGAGCAGCTGCCATGACGTTACGGGGAGAAAGCGCAGGTTGCGAGTTGCCGCACTGGTGTGCGCATGGGGAAAAAAAAAGCAAGCCTCGCTTCGAGTGAACAGGATTCCCGGGCAAGGGGTGGAAGACCCCCCTGTCCCGGGCACAGGATGGAACTAGTTAGGGGGAAGGGTTAGTGATAGCTAGACCGGCTCCATAGGGCAGGGATAAGTCCTCATGGGGCCTGTGGAATGGATTAGTGAGAGGGATTCAGTTTAGACATAGGATGGGAAATGGATTTTTGGGATTATTTGAGGACAGAGACAGACTGGATGTTGTCAGTCAGTCGGAGTAAGATGGAGTACATGTGCGTAAATGAGAGGGAGGGTGGTGGTATGGTGCGGTTGCAAGGAGTTGAGGTGGGGAAGGTGGATGGGTTTAAATACTTGGGATCAACTGTCCAAAGTAACAGAGAGTGTGGGAGAGAAGTGAAAAAAGTGAGTGCAGGCAGGATGGAGTGGGTGGAGAAGAGTTGCAGGAGTAATTTGTGACAGAAGGGTAGCTGCAAGAGTGAAGGGGAAAGTATATAAGACGGTAGTGAGACCAGCTATGTTGTATGGTTTGGAGGCGGTGGCACTAACAAAAAGACAGGAAGCGGAGCTGGAGGCGGCAGAGTTAAAGATGCTGCGATTCTCATTGGGAGTGACGAGGATGGATAGGATAAGAAATGAGTATATTAGAGGGACAGCGCAGGTAGGACGGTTTGGAGACAAAGTGAGAGAGGCGAGATTGAGATGGTTTGGACACGTGCACAGGAGGGAAGCGGAGTATATCGGGAGAAGGATGTTGAAGATGGAGCCGCCAGGCAGGAGGAGAAGAGGAAGGCCAAAGAAGAGGTTCATGGATACGGTGAGGGCGGACATGCGGGTGGTTGGAGTGTCAATGGAAGATGTGGAGGATAGAGCGAAATGGAGACGGTTGATCCGCTGTGGCGACCCCTAACGGGAGCAAGCCGAAAGAGGAAGAAGAAGAAGAGAAGAGAGACAGACTGGATGTGTGGAGGGGACGTAGCATAGCTACGTAGATTAAGTGGGATGTTTTGTAGTTTCAGGGACGACGAGGGAGCACGAGGTAGTTATAGGAATTAGTGAGAAGAATGGCAGTGATCAGCGATGTGTGAGAAGAGAATGGAAAATGTACTTGATGAGTGAGTGAGGCCAGCGAGCCTGTGGGTATGGAGTGAATGTGGAATGCATGGTGCGATGAGTGATTGTGGGGAGGAGTGATTCCCACCCAAGGGACCCCAGGGTCAGTATAATGTGAGTTAGTCGATGAGTCAAATTGACAAAATAGAGGTCGTTTTGCTGTTAGTGGGAATGTAGGCTCAAAACCCATTTGGAGGGGTGCAGGAGCCCTGTTGATGGGCTGGGAGCGTGGCTGCGAACGGAGAGTATTGCTTAGTGGGTACTCCGGGCACCGGGCTAGTCGGCCGCGGTTGGCCAAGGGTCCAGTGGGGGCCGGGTAGCGTAGTGGGCATGGGTGGGCCCGCATGATGCGGAGCACGGGGCGCCATTGGCCGCATGGGCAATGCATTTGGCACGGGCACCCAGGGAAGGGGCCCGGGAAGCCAGCCTGCCACGTGAGCGTTTCAGCGGAGTCGCCAGGGAGGGCACTCCCCAGTGTTAAGGGAGCTGGGAGGCTCGGAGACAGTTGTAGTCCCCAGGGGTGCCATCGTTGGAGAATCGGCAGAGGGTAGTTCCTGCCAAGAGAGCCACGCGTCCCAGCCACGAAACCGTGCGAGGGCATGAGGGAAAACTTGAGGGCGAGGCCCAAATTTGTGAGGACACCGATAGTTTAAGCGAGAGGCACTTTTGGAAAGCCCTGGGGTAGTTAACAGTTCAATGGTTAGGGTAGATAGGAAGTGTACCCCTCTGCACCATTCATTCCTTCGCTCTCGTTGTGGGCCGCTGGACTCACCTTGGGTAAGTAGATCGCTGAGATCTGAGGAGGCCATTCTGAGGCTTCGTTGGGCCTCGACACAGGACACCAGCTCTCCCTTATTCCCCTCCAGGAAGGGAACGTAGGGGTTGGGAGTAGGCGAGGACAGGATAGGTTAGCTGGACAAAGACAATATAGGGGGTTAGGGAGACGAGTTATAGGGAAAATAAAAATAAAATAAAACAGAAAAATAAGTTGGGGCTAAATTGGGGATTTTTTGGCAAACTAAAGGAGTGGGTATGGACAGAGACAGGCAAAGGCGATAGGTTGGGAGGGAGTCAGTCAGCGTAGGTCCGAGCCCACCTTCCGAGTGGCCAGCACCACCACACTCCCTCCACGAACCTCACTACTGCAAGGCCTGTGCCGGTCATTCATGTGCCGGCTGTTTTACTGCAAGGCCTGTGCCGGTCGGGTCATCTGCCGGCTGTTTTGTTGCAAGGCCTGTGCCGGTCATTCATCTGCCGGCTGTTTTACTGCAATGCCTGTGCCGGTCATTCATCTGCCGGCTGTTTTACTGCAAGGTCTGTGCCAGTCATTCATCTGCTGGCTGTTTACTACATGGCCTGTGCCGGTCAGCTCCACCACCGGCCCGTTTTGCTACAACGGCCTTGTCTTGCCTTGCCATGCCGTGTCTGCCTGCCTTTGCCTTGCCCCATGCCTGCTGGCCCTTGTTGTTGCATTTGCCCCATCCATTCATTACCATGTGCGCCAGGATCATCGCTCGTTCTGCAGGGACTGCCCTGTAGGCAGCCGCATCACGGGACTGCATTGGCAGCCCGTGCACCGCTTGTGTTCACTGCGCTCATTTCACGGGGGAGGCCTCGGACTGCTTTTGAGCAGCCGGCCACATTCCCTGTCACCTGCATTATTACATAAGCCAGAGACTGCATGTAGGTTGCCTGGCTCCCTGTGCTTCTTTTTCCCACACAATCCATCGATTCTGGGCCATGGTTTAGTGTAAAATTTATAAGTTAAGTTGTAAATTGTAAATGAGTTGCGCCCCCTGCATGTTTGTCGTAGCGCCGGCATTTATTTAAGTCGTCTGTATGAGTGGGTTTGTTTAGTTAGTTACTCAGCCCGTAGGTTATTTATTTATGGGACACGAATACACGAAATGTCGCACTCAGGGATCCGAAGGTAAAACGTACTAGGGAAAACTTACACATGATGGCACACGAATATTTGACGACTGCTGTCAACAACCGCTTCAGACCAACCTCCTTTCCACCACCACAACCACACCTGCCTCTCAACAAACCACGCCATCCTCACTACTTCACCAGCAACCGTCAACATCTCCGCACCACAAACATCGCCTCACCTTCATCTCCGAAACGACGCCATCTTTGCGCCAGCAGCGGCGAGATCCGATCAAACGGCATCACTGCAGGTGGAGGCAAGGGTTCTCTCGCCATGCAGCGCCGATGATTTCCACAATGTCCGCTTTCCGCGCAGAGGTCAGAGGTCGGAAGCAAGGGTTCTCTCGCCGTGCAGCGCCGATGATTTCCACAACGTCCGCTTTCCGCGCAGAGGTCAGAGGTCGGAGGCAAGGGTTCTCTCGCCGTGCAGCGCCGATGATTTCCAAAACGTCCGCTTTCCACGCAGAGGTCAGAGGTCGGAGGCAAGGGTTCTTTCGCCGTGCAGCGCCGATGATTTCCACAACGTCCGCTTTCCGCGCAGAGGTCAGAGTTCGGAGGTAAGGGTTCTTTCGCCGTGCAGCGCCGATGATTTCCACAACGTCCGCTTTCCACGCAGAGGTCAGAGTTCGGAGGTAAGGGTTCGCTCGCCGTGCAACGCCGATGATTTACACAACGTCCGCTTTCCGCGCAGAGGTCGGAGGTCAGAGGTGAAAGTGCGGAGATCAGATCTTGCCTCACCAGCCCTATACAAGGCCACGCAGAGCGCCAGTTCAACCAGTCTGGAGGGGGTCTGGAAGAGAGTCAAGTCGATCCCAAGGAGAAGCGGTCGGGATCTGGAACGGTGTGAGCAGCGGAGCCTGAGTCCAGTGGAAGTCCAGGTTTGCCGAGGAGACGGAGCTGGGAACACATCAGGCCGGCCGTGCCACGCATGACGGTGCGTTCGTGTGTGACGTGGAGAGGTTACCAGTCCGAGCAGCGTGAGGGACGGACGGGCTCTTAAAGAGAGCATCAACTCGGAAAGAGTATAAGGCCCGTTTGTTCCTCTGAGGCGTTGCCGGCTGGGCCCGAATCACCAGGCCGTCAGACAATGCCTGGGCTGGACCGCGGTTACGCTAGCTGCCGTGGGGAAGGAGTGTCGTGGGTCGCCTCAGCAAGGAAGGTAACCTGCACGGTCTCATGGTACTCGTTCGGTCTGCCAAGTCCCACGCCATAAAGGTCTACGGGCCCAGCCTGACCCCCTTGTCTATGAGGGTGGTCTTTTCTTTGTTTCTTTGTGTGAATGATGTGGCGCCGAGTCCCGATAAGTAGAACTGTTAAGTGCCTGTGAATAATAACCATAGTCGGTTGTAGTGTTTTTACCTTGCTCGTGTCTTTTCCCCTTCCCCCATTGCTTGCATGGCTGTATATGTGCATCTGTGTAAAATAATAAATGTGCTTGTGTGAATGTTAACCCGTTCGTCGTGTCCTTTTTTTCCCCAAATTGAACTGCTATCTTGCATTCGGAATACTAGTTGGTTTTTGAATACTGATCATAGAATCGGGTCCGGCGAGGTCTGGTGATAATACCCGCTCGGTTATTCCAGAAAGGAACGAACCGCTTAAGCGGTTCGTGTTCAAACAGGCCTTCGCCGAGGTACGGTCCCTCGGTAGGTTACCTGCGCGAATACTTAGGTATATCGATATTCGGCGATTGACCCTATCGCACGCAGGTAGAATACGGACTGGGCCGTGGTGGGATTAAAAACCCACCCGTGACTGGTTTCTGGCGTTGTTCCAGAAAGTCACGACTGAATTGTCCGTTCGGTGGGCGAGCGGCCGTTATTAGTTAACGCGGTCACTCGCACGCCGGGCGGGTGTAGATTCGTAACAATATATATATATATATATATATATATATATATATATATATATATATATAAATATATATATATATATATATATATATATATATATATATATATATTGTTACGAATTTGGAATTCAATCGCACACAACATACAGGTTCCCTTAGTCAGCTATGTCGATAAGTGCATGTTCCCTAGATAGCTCACCTTCCATTGTTTAAATGTTTTGAAATCGATCAGATGCGCTGCGGATCGATTTAATAGTTTGGGAGCGAACAATGGAGACGTCCCTCCCCCTCTTCTGTGAAGAGGGAGAAGAACCCTGCGGTGACATCAACAACTCCCTCCCACCCGTGATTGAGCGGGGGGTGGATCACGAGGGCATGAGTCACGCTGGGTGCGGGGGAGGGGGTGCAAAGGATAAATAGGACATCTTTTCTTTGTTCAAAAAGAGTCCCGTGGTCGGGCTGAGTTCGTGGGCTGAGTTCGTGTGCTCAGTTCGTGGGAGTCCCGTGGCAGAGTTCGTGCAGAGTTCGTGTGCTGAGTCCTGTGGGAGGAGGTAGCTTTTTTGCTTTGGAGAGAGCAGTCGTTCAGCAGGCCATCGGGTCCTGCTTGGCTTGCTTGGCTTGAGACCTTCGGAAGCTTTTTGCTTCGGCTGGCTCAGTAAGCTTCGGCTGCTGCTTTGTTTTGGGAGGAACTTGAGCCGGTTATTCGGCTTGAGCTGCGAGTGGAGGCTTCTTCCTCGTCTTCCTCTTCTTCTTGGTTTGTAGAGCTTTTCGTTCTCCTTTTTGGTTCCCGGCTTGGTGCGACGCATCGGCCTCTTCTTGGAGTTGGATCCTCGGGGAAGCGACGATCGACAGGAAGGATCGGCGCCTCGTCTTACCGGTACGTGTTGAGAAGCGCGAGAGGATTTGCGGGAGCTCGGGAAGGATCGCGGCGATTGGATCCAGCTCGCTCTCGCTGGAGCCCGGGTCTGGACAAGTTGAAGACCACACGAGGTGGAATGGTTTGAGTCAAGCTCTGAGTTTCAGCTCACCTGTCCTCCAAGCTGGAGCTCGTGATTGAAGGCCTCAGCCACCATTTCTTGTGTGTGTGTGTATGCGCGCGCGCGCGCATACGTGTGTCCGTGGGCCCGTCTAATAAGTAGGAACTGCTGTTAAGTGTAAATGACTGTACATAATAAGTAGACGGTTGTAGTTCTTTTGTCATGCTTTTGTTGCTTGTATAATTGCATATGTGTTTTGCCTTATTTAATTACATACGTGTTTCATTATAATAAATGTCCTTGTGTGAATGTAAACCTGCTCGTTGCATCCATTCCCTCATTGACTGAACATTTCGTGTGTTGGGAGTTAGAAAGCCATTGGTTTGCCGTCATAGGGGGACATTTGGACTGACGGTTCTCGGAGATTACGCCGGTGGGAATCGCGCACGGACAAGCTCGCCTCGGCGGTTTGTTCCGTACGAGTTCCGTCGAGGGTGGAATACCCCGGAAGTTGGATCACGTGGGTATTTAGGTACATTGAAGATTGGCAATCGACCCTACCCCACGTGATCTGCCGATTGGCGTATTTCGGTTCTTGTACAAGGACCCGTCGCTCAGAGTTATCTGGGCGGCGATCTATATTCTGGGCGATCGGTCGGGCCGACTCGACTTGCGGCTCCTTTCAGAGCGGTCGGTTGGCGGCTGACCCCCGGCCAGTAACAATATATATATATATATATATATATATATATATATATATATATATATATATATATATATATATATATATATATATATATATATATATATAGTTACGGCTGTGGAAATTTGCAGAATACCATATAGGTCCTTAGTTAGTTATGCCGATAAGTCCGTGTTCAGTTAGATTTCCCCACCGTTGTTTAATAGGAATTATTTGTGTCACAGGGCTGTGATCCTTTGAGATAGCCGTTTTTCTTTACTATCGTTATTTCGGACCAACCACGTTTCAACCACCACAACCACCTTCACAACGCCACCATCACAACAACCATGATCGCCTCAACCACCAACCTCACCTAACCACCTTCCCCACTACGCCAACTGCTGATCCCCTTCTCCACAAACCAAACCACAACCCTCTGTCGGTGGCGCACGGATTTTCCCGCCTGCTTTTCCCGCGCGCCGATCGGGGAGATCGTTCGTCATTGGTCGGTCGTGGAAGTGAGGCGCTGGAGATAAGGAACTCCCCCTTTCTCGAAGCTTCCCGCAGGAGCTGGTAGGGGGGTGGAGCGATAAACGGGGAGGAGCGAGGCGTTGAAACTGAGGAATATAAGGGCGCGCAGGACGCCAGGTCTGGGTCTTCGTGGTGGTTTTCGTCTGTGTGTGTGTCGTGTGCGTTGGTGGTTACGTCTTGGTCTTCGGAGAGTCTTGGGTTCGGTGGTTCGGGTCTAGTCGTCGGAGCTCGCAGTCGGTGGGGTGCCTGGGCGTGGCACGGGGGACGCGGACGGGAGGCGCCGCTTTGCCAGCTCTGTCGCGCACGCCTGCGCATCCGTGTGGAGAGCGCCGGAGAGAGCTCGCCGGCCCCGTGGAAGGCCAAGCTCAGCCGCGGCTGTCCTAGCTGCCTTGGGGGACAGACGTCGCGACTCGACCACCATCGCACCATGAGGTGCAGGTCACCTGCAACGGTCTTGTGGGGCCCGTTCGGTCATCCAGGCTCCACGCCGTAAAGGTCTACGGACCCTGTCTGGCGCCCTTGTCTTTGGGGGTAGCCTTTTCTTTTCTTTTGAATGAATGTTGGTGGCGCCGTGTCCTATAAGTAAAACTGGTGAAGTGCTTGTACATTAATAAATAATAGTCGGTTGTCGTGCTTTCGTTGCCTGTATATGTGTTTGATTGTTTTACTGCATACGTGTTTTCATTGCTTTGGCTGTACATACGTGCATACGTGTTAATTGAAATAAATGTGCTTGGTTAAATGTACCCCGTTCGTTGCGTCCTCCTTTCTCCCCATTGAAATGCCATCTTGCATTGCAGAATAATAGTTGGGTTGTTAAATACCCGTTAAGTAGAATCGGATCCGGCGAGGTCGGGCGATAATACCCGCTTGGTTATCACTGCAGAAAGGAACGGACCGCTTGAGCGGTTCGTGTCCAAGCCGACCTGCGCCGAGGTACGTTCTCCCAGTAGGCTACCCGCGCAGGTCCTTAGGTATATCGATATTCGGCGATTGACCCTATTTTGCGCGGGTAGAAAATTGGCTAGGCCATGGTGGGGTCGAAAACCCACCCGTGACATGGTTCCGGCATTGTTCCGGAAGGTCACGACTGAATTGTCCGTCCAGTGGGCGACGCGGCTGCTATTAGGGAAACGCGGTCGATCGCACGCCGGTGGGC
Source organism: Eptatretus burgeri (assembly GCF_056783735.1). Lineage (NCBI taxonomy): Eukaryota > Metazoa > Chordata > Myxini > Myxiniformes > Myxinidae > Eptatretus > Eptatretus burgeri. The sequence goes on along the minus strand of NC_140964.1, from coordinate 91,015,439 downwards.
GCGAATTCGTAACAATATATATATATATATATATATATATATATATATATATATATATATATATATATATATATATATATATATATATTGTTGCGGATTCGCGCCCGCCGGCGTGCGAGCGGCCACGTAACTCGAATCGCGGCACGTCGCCCACCGGACGGACAATCCCGTCGTGACCCTCTCGGACTAACGCCGGGAATTAGTCACGGGTGGGCCTTTCGGCCTCACCACGATCGTGCCAATCGGCCCCCCGCGTGGGATAGGGTTGCTCGCCAAATTCGACCTACCTAAGTACCCACACGGAGGGTAGACCGGGCGATCGCACCTCGCCGCAGGTCGACTTTGGACACGGGCCACTTTAAGCGACCCGTTCCGTACTATCGGGATAACCGAGCGGTGTTATCGTCAACCTCGACGGTTCGATTCATTATCGGGCGTTTTTAGCCCACGACCAACCCTTTACGTGAAGTAAGATGGAGATTCAATTAGAGAAAAGACGAAGCGAAACGGGAGAAACAGTTCAACATAAAGCACATTTATTCCGCGGCAAACGGAAAGCACACATACAATTATACACCAAAAGCAAATGTAAAAGTAGAAGAAACACACAATTCTGCACAAAAAGCAAATGCAACAATGCAGATCTACTACCGACTACCGAGCACACGGCAACACTTATACAGTTTTACTTCACAGACGGCGCCGACAACACATATACTCAAAGCAAAAGAAAAAGGGACCACCCTCAACGATGAGGGGGGGCAGACGGGCCTGGGGCCGAGACCGCGTCGAGCCTACCCGTCTGGTGATGAGCCGCAAAATGGCGGCGGCGCCCCGACTCCGCGGGCCTCGCTGGCACTGCCTGGAAATGGGGTGGGAACGGGGCCCCCTTCTCACACTATCTCAGCGCGGGGGGAAACAGGAGGGGGTTGTTGATGCTCGGGGGAATGAGGATATCTTGCTGGCTTGGGTCCCGCGACGAGCGTCTCCACCGCGACCTCGGTCGCGTTACCGGCCTCCCCTCTCCGCAGCTCCCCGACTCTGACACGAGCGCCCTCTCGACTGCCTTCGCCGCCGCCACCTCTCCACTCTTCTCAGCTCCGTCCAACTGCTTTCTCTGACTCTTCTCTTCTCAACTCTCCTTGACTGACTACTACTGCCTTTTCGGCGAGCGAACGCGGCCCTTTATAGCCCCCGGGGCTTCGCTCCTTCACCTTCGACCCTTCACCTCTGGCTGGCTCCCCATTGGACAGAGGAAAAGTTGGCATGAATGATTTTTGATCCGCGAATCTGCATATAGCGATTATACTCCGACGCACCTGGAGGCGGGGCCAAATCGCGCCACGTTCGCTGATAGGACGGAACAGAAGAGGGCGTGAATCGTTTTTGATCCGATTCTCGGAAAGGCTGGTGTTTTTGCACCCGCTGCTCGGTGCGCGCCCTGCACGAGTCCAGGATCGGCGCCCACAAGCGGCGCGGGAATGGCGGTGATGCGATGGTTGCGAGAGCGAGATGTGACGGCAAGGGTCGTGGCTGTTGTTGTGAAGCGGCGTTGCGGTTGGTGGTTGTTGTGTGATGGCTGTTGAGACGTGGTTGGTGGTGGTTGTGGTGGTAGTAATGGCGGCTGGTCCAAAATAAAGATAGTAAAAGAAAAACGGCTATCCTGAAGGGTCGCAGCCCGAATGAATGACATTTATTCCATCTAAACAACGGGTTTGGGCCTAACTACACATATACTTACAGAGATATCTCACCTACGGGACCTGAATGGTGGTTTGCGAATTTCGTCAACCACAACAATATATATATATATATATATATATATATATATATATATATATATATATATATATATATATATATATATATATATATATATATATCTTCTTCTTCTTCTACTTTCGGCTGCTCCCGTTAGGGGGCCGCTACAGCAGTCATCCATATGATCCGCATCGTGATTTGGCTTAGTTTTTACGCCGGATGCCCTTCCTGATGCAACCCTGGTCGCCTCTTACGACACAGGGATATGGTACACTTATTCTAACCGGGGCATACACCAGGCCCAGTACACTGGTACTCATTTTGTCGACCTTGGAAGGATGACAGGCTGAGTCATCCTTCTGGTGTGTATTAATTCAAGCAGCCAACGCGGCTTGAACTCAGGACCTTTTGGATCCCAAGCTGCTACCCTAACCACTACGCCAACACCAGGCTATATATATGTAATATATATATATATATATATATATATATATATATATATATATATATATGTAATATATATGTAAATATATATATATATATATATATATATATATATATATATGTAAATATATACATACATATATTGCGGGCCGGGGGTCGGGTGAGAAGACCACCAGGGGGGGGGGGGAAAGCTATCTCGGGCTCTTACCAGACTCCCTGGAATTGCAGGCCGTCGCACACGGATAATTCTCGCTAACCGACCGTGAACGCCGATAACTCAACCACGTGACTTAGGGTCCTCCGCCTAATTTATCCAGTTACCTAAGAAATAATCACGTGATCTAATTTCCGGTTGACATGTCCTTGTCCGAACCGGATCACTTTACCGGATCAGATGCAGCCGAGCGACCCTGCCAAGGATGTACCGGCTAAAAGGAACGGATCGTGCTGTTCCCATAAAAGTTCCCATAAAAGGAACGGATAAAGTGCTGGCTAGGTTAGTATAGGACCATGCTGGATCAATAAAAGAATAGACAAAAACGAGCTGGGAACATTTCTACAAATAATTTATTAACAGGCAGGTGAGGAAAGATATGTGGCACAGTGAATATAGCTTTTATTGTTGTGTGTGAGCAGGGATAGGAAGAAATGTGAGAGGGGAGCAATGATACAAGCAACTTACAAAAGCAGACACAGAGCAGAGTTATCGTGACATAATTCTTGTACAATCTTAACTTTATCGAGGACAGGTGCCATGACACACACACACACACACACACACACACACACACACACACACACACACACACACACACACACACACACACACACACACACACACACACACACACACACACACATCCTCCCAATGAAGAGAAAAAGGAGGAGAGCAGATGAGGCTAACGGTCTCTCAATACCTTGCACGATTGCCCCACCGCGCCACCAATATGTTTTGGGGGGATGCTCTGCTGGTCGGTACCTCCCTGACAGCCGGCGTGTCGCCTCCCATCTCGCGGCACCCCGTGCAGCCAGCATCGGTTCAGAAAATGAGACGCGACCGCCAGGCGCAAAGGGAGGGACCTGTGCGTAGCCAGCAGCAAGTGGGTGGAGATAGGCGGAGTCCGAAGCAAGTGGGCGGAGTGGCAGACAGGATCAGGTGGGTGGGTGGAGTCAGCGACGAGGCGGTGAAGAAAGGGCGGAGTCAGCAGGCGAGTTGACGGAGAAGGGCAGTTTGAGAAGGCGGAGTCAGCAAGCGGGTCGTAGAGAAAGTGGAGTCAGCAAGCGGGTCGGTGAAGGACGGGTGGAGAAGGTGAGTTAGAGATCCAGTGTGTTGTGTGTGAGAGGGGGGGGAGAGAGACAGAGAGAGAGAGAGAGAGAGAGAGAGAGAGAGAGAGAGAGAGAGAGAGAGAGAGAGAGAGAGAGAGAGAGAGAGAGAGAGAGAGAGAGAGAGAGAGAGAGAGAGATCGAGATCGAGATCGAGATCGAGATCGAGATCTTTGGCTCTTCCGCTTCACGATCCGTCCTTTTATAGATCCCGTGGTGCGGGGTGGGGGCGCCACCCCGAAGCGATGTCGTCACCTGTATCGGGCGCTCTGATTGGCCTGGCCATGATAGCTGGAAGCGGCTCCACTACACTACCGGCAAGATGGTTCCAAGCTGCGGAATCGTCTCACTCTGAACCCCATGATATGAATCTCCTTGCACCGAACCCCGTGATATGAATCTCCTTGCACCGAACCCCGTGATATGAATCTCCTTGCACCGAACCCCGTGATATGAATCGCCTTGCACTGAACTCCATGATATGAATTGCCTTGCACCGAACCGCATGCCGTGCCTCGACGGCCTATGGTTGTCACTGGTCAATGTGCCTGTTCCGTGGTGCGCCACGCGGCCGAGCGATCCGGCCGCACAGCATGCCTCTGCCTGGTAGCAGTTGCATCGAGGTGGAGGTGCGGGAGGATCTCTGCTGTCCGCGGGAGACATTTGTGGCTGTCTTGGTGAGTGAAGACTGACGGTAAGACGTTATTGTAACCTCATGCGCAGAACCAACCAAAGATGTGTGTTATTCGTGCCCCATTCTGTATGATGATAAAGTATCACGGGCTGCGCGCGAGTCCACCATTGTACACGTGGTCAGCACGTGGGTCCACCCACCATTGAGCATGCCCCGTACAGTGCGCGCGGGTCTGCCATTGTACACGTGGTCAGCGGGTCTGCCATTGTACACGTGGTCAGCCCATCATCGAGCATAGTGTTCGCGGTTATCAGAGGCGGTGGGGTGCACGGTGCCAACCCCGATCCGCGCCATTAATTGAAGGAAAGAGCATATATATAAGTGGATTGAAGAAGAATGCACTGCATGCGTACTGTATGTTGTTGGCATTTGGTGTGTTGGTTCTGCCTCTGATCGCCTGAACAGTGGGTGGGGGGTCGTCGCTGTGGGGCATGCGCTCCGTACAGTGCTGGCATTTATTGTTGGCTTCTACTGCTGCCCTTGATCTTCTGTAGGGACGCATTCTTACGTGAAGGGTGCGGCTGTGGTTTTTACCGATGGGTGTCCGAGTGGAGTGCCTGCCAGCCTTGTGAGGACCCCTTGCTTGGATTTACCTCAAGAATAGAGAAAAAAGAATAGCAATGAGGTCAGAGACTTAATCAGACCTAGCGATGTGATTTACAGAATGCACTGTCCCGTTCGACCCACGAGAGAAGAAGTAATGGAATATCTGAACGTACATTAATGAAATAACTGACTGGGGACCACTGTATGTTGGCTGCCATTGGTGTTGGAGGGATGCGGTTTCCAGAACCGCAACAATATATATATATGTGTATATTTATGTATATATATATATATATATATATATATATATATATATATATATATATATATATGTACATATATATTGTTACGGCTGTGGAAATTCGCATTACACCATAAAGGGTCCTCTGGTGAGATATATCGGTAAGTTAATGTGTAGTTAGCCCAAACCCGTTGTATAGAGGGAATATATGTGATCCATTCGGGCTGCAATTCTTCAGTTAGCTGTTTTTCTTTTTTGTCGTTATTTTGGTGCAAGAACAACAACGAACATCGCCACAACCAACATCTCAACGATCACGCCATTCACTACACGATGCCAACAATCACGCCATTCACACCACGACGCCACCTTCCACAACTACGCTACCACCATCTTCGCCACTTTCCATTCAACGAGCACCGTGCGGTCACGATCTCCGCGGGACGGATGAAAGGAGCGGAGTGGCAGCTTAAATATCTCCCGTCAAGATCTCCCGCCCAAAACGCCCGCGCTTTGGCATGGGGGAGGTGCAATTTGAGCCAGAGGTCAAAGGTGAAAAAAGGTGGGGGCCTGATTTTGGGGTAATAATTCCCTGGCCCCGAGCCAATACTGACTTTCCTCGTCCCCCGCATGGCACGGGGAGGGGGGAACGAGAGGGCACGCCCCTTTTTGGGAAGCTTCCAGAAGGGAGGTGGAGCCAGAAACGGGGCGGGGCGAAGGGTGGAGCCCCGCGCTACAAAAGGGGCGGACGAGGAGGGTTCGTGGTGGTCTTCTGGTTCGGGTCGTCTGCTGGTTGTTCCGGCAAGGTCTTCTTCTTCTTGTTCCTTGCGCGAGCCTTTTTGATCCTGGCGAGCTTGTTGTTCCTGCCGAGCCCTCGATCCTTACGCGAGCCCTGGAATCCCGCGAGCAAGCGTGGAGAATTGTTATCAGATAGCGCCAGAAAACCCCATCCGTTCCCCAAAACCCCGTCCGTGCTGTCGAGCGTATCACATGTGCGGCGTGAGGCACGAGCTCGCGGACCACGCTGGAGGAGCTCGGAGTTGCGGTCACGAGAGAAGGACACGACACACAAAGGGAAGTCGTGACTTCCATTTCTTTTGGGTTCTGTGTAAACGTGTGTGTGTGGCGCCAGTCCATCAAGTAGAATTGTTTAAGTGTCCCTGTGTAATAATTATATTCGGTAGTAGTGCTTTTGCTTTCGTTGCATTTTGTGTCATTGCATTACTGCCTTACGTGCTTGTGTGTGTGAAATAAATGTGCATTGTGTGAACTATTTCCCATTTCGTTGCGTCCTTTTTTCCCTTATTGAAAGCTCCATCTTGCATCACGTAAGGGATTGATAGTGCGTTTAAAACACCCGGTAAATAATCTGAACCGTCGAGGTCGACGATAACTCTGCTCGGTTATCCCTGCAGCACGGAACGAGCCGCTTAAGCAGTTCGTGTCCGGAGTCGACCTGCGGCGTGGTACAACTCCTCGGTACGCTACTCGCACGGGTACTTAGGTATATCGACATTCGGCGATTCACCCTGTTTCGCACGGGTAGAATGCGGACTGGGTTGTGGTGAGGTTAAACCCCACCCGTGGCTAGCTCCTTGGCGGTAGTTCCAAGAGGGTCACGACTGAATTGTCCATTCCGGTGGGCGACGTGTCGCGATTTGAGTTACATGGCCGATCGCACGCCGGCGGGCGTGAATTCGCAACAATATATACATATACTGTATATATATATATATATATATACATATACTGTATATATATATATATATATATACATATATCTTGCATTTTTTAATATGGAGAGAGGCCTGGTGTGGCTTAGTGGTTAGGGTGGCGAGCTGTTGGGACAGCTTGGGATCTTAGGGTCCTGAGTTCAAGCCCTGTCAGCCACTGAATTAACAGTAGGTGGGATTGACTCAGGCTGTCATTCTTCCGAGGTCAGTGAAATGAGTACCAATAAACTGGTAATTGGAGCATTGCATCAGTGGTGCCCCCATACTCGGTAGCAGTGGCGATGCACCGTTGACCATAGCCAGTTAAAAGCATGAAATCATGCCACCACAAAAAGTGGAAGTATAAAAAAAAAAGGAGAGAAAGCGAGATTTGAATTACTTCAGTACATTGAGTGCCTGATTCAATATAACCATCAGGATCAGCTTAAAATGATCCATCATCGACATTTTGACCCTACAATCACAGGACTTCGCCAAGGGCAGAACCACAAGCTTAGTTGTCCAAGATTAACCAAGCAGAGCTCGAGAGAGATAAAAGCATAAAGAACGTAGTGGATTTAACCCTAATATTTAGACAAGAGAGAGACATAGCTTAAGAATGTAAGAGGAAGAATAAGAACGCCCACATCCTCCAAACATTTCCAAAACAGGGCTTGGTTCCAGCAGTCCAGATTCTTTGGCAGAACTCCCAACCCAGATATTCTTCCACAGTTTACAGTTTCGACATCATCAAGAACAGAAGTATTAAATCTCTGCAGTTTTGCTCTATTTTGCTGCAGGTTTTGATATTTAGATCATGTATATTAATTTTCCTTCACTGAAGCAGTTGATTAATTTAGTGATTATTTAATAGTGTAGGCTCATTGTGTAAAACTTAGACACTGTGAATGTTAATTTTACTATTTTGGTTGTCCTCTCAAATGACCCTTTTCATGTACATCTTCATTCGATGTCCCAATATTTGAAGTTATTTTCCCGCATTTTCATTCCTTCGCATTTTCAGCCACGTTTTCAGCTTTTTATTAATGGAACTTTTGTTTGCACATATAAAATATATGTACATGTACATAAGGCACGTAATAATTCAAAATGAATGTAATTTTTTATGTAGCGTGTTTCTTTTTACTCTTTTAAGTTTCTCGTGCTGCGTTTTGCTCCCCTTCGTCCTCACTCGCCACGCCTTATCCACGTCCTTGGTATCCACGACCACGCCCTGGTATCCACGCCCGTGCCCTGGGATCCACGTCCCCGCTTTATCCTCGGTGAGCTTTGTGAGCCGCCACTCCTTGTCTACGCATTGCGAGAAAGCTGGCGTAGTTGCAAGGAACTTCTCCGAGTGCTGTTGGAGGAACATTTTCTCAAGTCCTGTAACTTGTTCTTTCTCCCAGAAAGCCTGCATTTGCACAGCTCGTTCTCCCAGCATGGAGAACGCATACACGAAGACCAACGAAGATGTTCTACGGCATTTTGAAGTCAGTGAATCCGACGGGCTTAGTCAGGATCAAGTGAAGAGGCAGTTCCAAAAATTTGGACCAAATGGTGAGTGTGGAGGGTGGGTTTAGGGGTGGGGCTTGGAGGGTTTGTTTGCTTCTTGTTGCCAAAGTTTGGGAACTTTTAATCGAGTTGTTGACCTGAAATCGACATCTCTTTTTTGCCTTGTTTTGTAACATTTTGGATTCCTTGAGAAAAGACTTTGTAAACGAACTTCGTAATTTAAGTTACTTGCAGTGTGACATGGTTGGGAGAGTGGGTTGTGGGGGGGGATCCGTTCATTTTTCTGTTTTTGATGGGGGAGAGGCAGCTGGGCTTCTTAAATTGTTTTCAGGAACCCATGAAAATCGACGTGTTTTTATATTATCGCTCCTGTTTAAAACGTACCAATTCCAATCAGACAGCCCTTGGTTGTTCCATCCATCACAAGTAATATCTATCTCAAACTTGGTTATCTATTATTCACCACTTGTAACCACTTGGTGCATAGATCTTGCGGTTCATATTCATGGAGTCACGTGTCAGGTACGAGTTGCGCAGCCACCGAGAAATCAAGTGGCACCATCAACACCTTTCAGAATGATGCAATATCGAGTGTATGCCTCTAACAAGTTTCAATAAAAGAATAGCAATAATGAAAAGAAAAGGTACAAAAGTAGGAGACTTTATGTTAAATGTTATGGATTCAAATATGAACGACATTTTTAGCCATTCATGCCCCCTTGTGACTTGGGTAGTAGTGGTAGAGTAGTAGTAGTCATAGTAGTTCTGTAGTGGTGGTTGCTTGATCTTTTCTATGGGAAGATAGCTGTTTACATGAAGCATGCAAACTATACCCGGTCAATTTGTTTAGTGCAGAAACTGCTGCTCAGACAGCAACTACATTTTATGATAGCAAGCAGTGTGACTTGCGCAAGGAGCTAAGAAGACCAGATCACTTGTTTTTGACCGCAGCCCAGACAGGAATTTGTTAAAAAATTTAGGGTGTCGGCAATAACTCGTCTACGTTTTGTGAAGGACACAATGGGATCTTTAACGTCTATCAACTAATGATCGCAGATGGGGCACACAGTTTAACGTCCATCCGAAGGACGGAGAATACACCAGCATGTGAAACACCAGGATGACAGTTTATAGCTGGGTCTGTGATCATCATTTGAACCCAAGCTAAACAGCTCAGAGGTAAGTGTACACATCTCGAGGCTGTCCTGCCAGCCTCCACTTGTGTAAATAAATACAAACCACTCCGAACCCCTTTCAATTTATGACTCCATTCAGAACGACTCCATGTTGCATGGATCTTGCGGTTCATATTCATGGAGTTGTTTACATATCCAGTTTATAAAGTATAAACCCACTTCCACTTTCCTATCGCATTTCTTTCTTTCTCATCTTCCAATAAAGACCATGATCAAATTTAAATGGCAGCATTACAGATATTAATCGATATTTAGCTTTAATATTCAACTTATTTAACTTTGTAATGTTTTTTGAAGGCTTGTTCAAGGTGAGTAAGTGTGACTTATTTGTTAGTTTTTACAAGATCGAGGTTCATGAGGAGCAAAGTGATGGAGGGTATGAACTGACAGGAGGGTAATGGAGCAATTCTTGGACACAATAAGCAAAGGAAACAATGAAGTGTAAAATAGAGAGAGGAGGGGAGGAAACACTGCAACCTGTAAGTAAGAGAATGAGGTTAATAAAGATTGGGAATAAGAATTAGAGGGGGTGGGGGTGGAGGGGTAATTTGATATCGTGGTGCACTGCCTATATTTTTTGCAAAGCATAAATGTTTTTCGACTAGCACTTCAGATTCAGAACAGGGTTCCCTGTAAATGATCAGGTAATTCATGTGTACGTTCACACCAGGTAATTGATGTTTTCCACAATTACTGTAACCCTAATATCTCTATTTTATTGTACCTCTGTCTTTGTTCTTCCTGGAATAGCCAAGGAAAATTGGCCCTACTCTGCCCCAGTCATGCATATATCGGTCATGGAAAACCTCAAATATGTATCTTACACACCTCATAGATCCAAGTTGGATGAGCGAGGATGCTTTGCATCTTACAAATCCTAAACCTTAGCGGTGAATGTGTGACTTCTTGCATCGTTATTGTTGTTTATTTCTCATACTCATATGAATTGAATAATTTTAGAATTCAAAAAGATATAATTCTTCAACTTTGTGAAAACAATGTGCTGTATACTTTGAAATTTTAAACAATCCTTAATAACTGTCTTTCTCCCCATCTACCTTCCCTGCCTATGATTCACTACATGCGTGCAACAGAACTACCTGCGGAAGAAGGTGAGTGGCACGAGAGTGTGCTTGGTTTCTTGTTGCGCTAGCTCTCCATTTAAATCCAGGTGCACTGTAGAAAACATATGGTTGAAGGTTGCATGGGCAACCGTGATGAGTGTTTACCGTGTGTCTGTTTGCTCTCATGCAATTTCATTGTCATTTTGCTGCTGACATGGCTTGCTGAGGTGTACTTGCACCCCGAGGGGAAAAGAAAAGGTTTAAGGAGGGAGAAGAGAAGAATTAAGGGGAAATGCCTTTGACATTCTGTCATGAACTGTCAGACTTGGGTGAGAGGGAGATATGAGTAAGAGAGTAGTTTTAGGCGAGGAATGTGGGAGAGAGTTTTGCCCAGGGAATGGGAATGGTGGACTAGAAGGCGGCTGAAGTAATTTGCCAAGACTATTAGAAGCATAGGATGATTCTGCACAGGAAATGTTTGAAGTTTTGCAGATGACACCATTTTTCTTTCACTTTGACAATGGTGTGGTTGCAGTCCCATCCTGAAATGCATGACTCACCAATTTCAAGTAGCAAAGCCATCATGCTGATAACATTAGAAAGACAGGTGAGCCAAATGGGAAGAGCCAGTTGGATTATCAAGGTGTGATCACACCTGCAGCAGGTATTTTGCTTGCTCAGCCGGTTTGGTCATCTGACTCATGGCTTGCTTTGATCCAACATGATCCTTGTGCTAAACTACCATTTGGTTATTTATAATTTCGCATTCCCACGTAACAAGAATTGTAAAATCTCGGTTGAAATATAATTTGTTGCCCTGAGTAAATGGAGGCTATTGGGATTAAAAACTTGGACAGCTGTCCGATGCGTCACCATAGCAAGCCGTGTTTATTGAGGTAACATGATGCTTTTGGGGGCCAAATGATACTGATTGTGACAATGGCTGCCTCTGTCTGCCTTCAGGAAAATCTGTTTGGGAGCTTCTGCTCGAACAGTTCAAGGACTTGCTTGTTCAAATTCTTCTCCTCGCTGCCTTTATCTCCTTTGTAAGTGGATATCACTGATGAAAGTGATACGTGATACAAAATTTTGGGGAGGAAATTCAAAATGTTACAAACTAGCCTCTTGAGCTTTTTGTCTCACACTGTCAACTTGAATGTTCTTGGAGTTTGTCACGACCTGATCAAAACCCTCTTCAGTTCAAATCCCCTTTTGGAGTAAGCACAACCACTGCCAGTCTTCAAAGAACTTATTTTATTTATTTATTTTTTCGCCGATAAATGATCCATGGACAGGTTACTCTTGAAGCAGGTCTTCAAGGATGGCATGAATGATGCCAAACCTGCACCAAAGTGCTCTTTAAACGAATAGATACCATCGTGTAATGGTGACGACACGTCGACACAAATGACTAAGCTGGCATCTCAGAGATTTGTGGGTTCAAATCTGGCTGGAGATAGAAGTTTGTGGTCGATGGTCTGCCATTCCCATCAAAAGACAGCTGGTCACACATGACACATGAACACCTGGGTGCGTCAATTAGTTTATTGCATAGGGGCTGCAGCCACACAGCAACCACACCCTGTGATGTAAAGCTGTGTACCCTGGTGGAAATGAATACCCAAGAAAACTGGACCACTTCCTACTTGCAGTTTAAGCAGGAATTTTTCAGCGAGCCGACATTAACTTTCGATAGCATTATTTTGCAAAGAGAATACAACTTCTGGTTTAGTTTCAGTCTATGAAGACAGCAGTGTGCAGCTGCGACATGCAACTTGCAAAAAAAATATAACTGCCTACACAGTCTTTACAAGCCTTTTTTTGGAAATGACAGACGAGTCCACCCCCCAATAAGACAATGCCAGTCTCCATTACTATTCTTCCCTGGGGAAGGAGGTGGAAGGGGAGGGGGGGGGAGAAGGTTGTTGCCTACTTTTGAAAAAAAAGCCTCAATGGTGTAATGGATACCAAGGCAGGGTAGATACCTGGCAGCTGCCCCCTGTTTGTTAGGACCCTTGCAACAAGTACTGCATTCATGGTCACCTTTACAGTTGAGAGGTGCTATTGCATATCCATACAGGGGGTCCCCGTTATATGTCCAATATACTTTCCAGAGAAGTTGGACTTATAACGAAATGATGGGATAGCTGGGAATTTTATCTCGAAAATAATGAATGTAGTTATGGGGGAATGCGTTCCAACACTTGGTTTACATCCTAGCAATCAAAAAATGCACATGAAACACACAAAACATAGGAAACTAGAAGGGCAGAGTGAGCTGGTGTGCTCCGAACCAGGAAGTAATTTTTTTTTCTCTTTTCTCTTCTCTTTTTGTTTTTCCTTGCGATGACATTGCGAAAAGGCAAAATACGTTGGCGCTAATTGAATATTTGGCATTAAAACTAAGTTGCGAATAATCGTAACTGCGAATAATATGCGAACTTCCGGGCCACACACGTACGGGCACGCGAGAGCGAAGAAACGGCCTGTGTGGTTGTTGTTTGTTGCTCGCTGTTTGAATATTTATTTATTATTATTTTTATTTATTTATGTATTTTTTTGCGGGCACGTACTAGTTAATAAAATGATGCGACATCACAAATAACAATTATCAAGTGCGCGTTGTCATGGTAACGGCAGCAGATTGAGAATTTTCACAACTCATTTAAAGCCACCATGTGACATTCAACAACTTATCATCAGTGCTTGTTGCCTTCATTCTGATCGTAGAAAATATTTGAAAATACCTTGGAACATTGCTTTTCAACCAGCTTTACGATCCCGTTATCAGGTTTAAAATATGTTGTAAAACAAAAATATGTATTTTATATGTGTGTTTTTCATGTTTTGGGTGACCTTGGGTCAATTTCGATCAAACTTTGTACACATGTTAATATTACATGCATAAATAGACAGTAAAAGTTTCAGGATAATAAGTGCAAAACTGTTTGAGAAATAGCCATGTGTAATTCACAAAATTCCCCATTGGTTTATAATGGGCGATAATATAAAGTGATGCAGAATCCAGATCCTGATCTTGAACATCACCAAAAGTCACATATCTTTTTGCACTCTGGATTTCTATCAGCTGTTAAAATTTCATCCAAATCGGTTAAGAATTGTGACCTGTAGAAGGAATATAATTTTTTTTTTTAATCACGCCAATAGTTAAAAACTTTGACGTCATATGCTTGCAAAAACTGTGCATAATTTGTACTAACATGCATTTTAAAACATTTAGATATTCCATTGAAGTTTGTTTTGGCGTCAACAGGAAGTCGCTACGACTTCCGGTTACTGAGTTATGTTCAAAAGCTTGTTTTCACCTTTTTTTGACGTAACGTCGTGACGTTAAGTGCGATTATGACGTGATTTGATCCCAGACTATTTCAGCAAGATTGGCTATCACGTGTTAAAATTTGAGAACGATTGCTTCTGTACTTTCGGCTGCACACGAGCGTAAATATTTTTTTTTAAATGACGTCGATAGGCAAAACTTTGACGTCATACGCTTGCGAAAACTATGCGTAATTTGTAATAAGATGCATTTAGTAATCATTTAGATGTTTGAATGAAGTTTAATTTGGCGTCAACCGGAAGTCGCTACGACTTCCGGTCACTGAGTTATGTCCAGAAATGTGTTTTCACGTTGTGTGACGTCACGTCGTGACGTTTAGTCCGATTAAGACGGGGTTTGAACGCAGACCGTCTCAGGTGGATTGCCTATCAGGTGTAAACATTTAAGAACGACTGGTCCAGCCGTTTGGGCTGTAGACGACCGGACAAACAAACAAACAAACCAACAAACGGAACAGACCAACATACTTGACAAAATCGAAGATTTCGCCAAGTAACAAACGGACACAAATGCAATGCCTTCTCCTTTGGCGAGGGTAAAAATACATTACTGTACAGTACGCGGTGGCATTATGTGTACCAATGCACAGAGTGAGGTAGAGTCTGAGAGGGAGAAGATGCAGTGAGTGCATTGTGGGGTGGAACGCCATGGTAACTGGTTTTCCATCCAATGGACGTTAGTGTGGGGAATTGCTGGATGTATAATGAAAATGTTCCAAGTAACTTATGGACTTGTATGTGAAACAACAGATAGCGGGGAGACTTATACCATGTACTATAAATAGCCCTGTACGACAGATAGCCCTGTACTATAAAAGGAGCCGTGTGATGCGTGTGTGCATCCATCCGGGTTCCACCCATTGGTCGGATAGTTCGCCTGACTCCATCCACAATTTCTATACTACGTGATTCTATACTTCTATACACCTACATATTTTACCTGTAATGCTAGATGCCTACAGGTAAGAGTACTTTCAGGGTTGATGATGTTCTTCATTTTTAACCAGACTCCATGGTGTCATAATTAAAGTATCCGCTGTGTGTCTGGGTGGTTGGAGGTTCAAACCCTGGCCGAGTCATACCAAAGCCTTTGAAAGGGGACTTGCTGCTTCCTTGCTTGACGCTCAGCATTTAAATGGAGAGTACTTTGTGCCCAAGTTCTCAACCAGCCTCCCTAAAAAACAGGTTTTACACAACTAATTTACTCTATACTGTCTTAAAGTTAACACTCACTGCCTCCTCAGGGCACGTTTAACAAGACAACTTACTTTGACTATTCCCTGATACAAGAGTAATCTAAGCAATGAGGTCACAAGGTCCATTATATTCTTACCACAATCTAGCAATGGATTCCCCCCTCTCCCCCACTCCCCATTCCATGTAACAATATTATTATTCCATGGATTTAGAAATGAATAACGTTAGGCAATGGACAAACCAACAAAGTATATGGGATTTAATCCTGGGATCTCTGCATCAAGAGCTTTGTGGTCAGATGGGAACACTAAACAGGCCAACCTGTGTGTGGTCGTATGGCAGCTTAGCTGCCGTGGTAGCTATCATTTCTTGAAGCGCGACTGTGTCGCTGATGCAGTGCCCCTATACCAGTACACACACTGGAACTGGTACTCATTTTGCTGACCTCGGAAGGATGACAGGCTGAGTCAACCCCCTGGTGTATTAATTCAGTGGCCGACGGGGCTTGAACTCAGGACCTTAGGATCCCAAGCTGCCACCCTAATCACTGACCCAACACCAGGCTCGGACCAACCTCAACACATTGCAGTTCATTTTTAGAAATGAATTGACATGAAAATGCCATTGATAAAATACATTGCTGCCCATATCTCACGAAGAGTTAAATAAAAATTAAAGATGTGCCATCACATATGCTGGCAATGTTTATGTTTCTCTGGCATGTTTAGTTTGGCTTCCCATCGTTGGGCACAAAAATGTTCTCCCTCTTCTGAAATTATTCGACTTAACTGTCTTATTATTGAAATTTGATTTGTAACCTGTAGAAGCATTATTATCACAGTATGATGATCACAAAACTTTATTTTTAAAGTGGTCTAAATATTGAAATAGTCTTTGACATCTCAAAGGTGCTGGCATGCTTCGAGGAGCACGAGGACACACTGACAGCATTTGTTGAACCACTTGTAATCGTTCTCATCCTCATGGCAAATGCTGTGGTCGGCGTATGGCAGGTGAGCTGTTGTTTCTGTCGGTGCCTTGTTTTGCATCATCATCTTACTTTGCTCATGCTTTAAGAGTGGGATTTTCGTTCCAGCAATCATTTACGATGATCACCTCTCATCAAGTTTTTGTTTCTAATCGCATTAGCAGAACATTCTAGGGGAAAAAAATATATATGATACGAAAAAAAACAAAAAACATTTGCTGATACGGATAATCTCTCGGTTGAGTTTAAATTGATTTGTTGGTGTTTATATTGTGTATTGTCGTCACATATCCCATCACAAGCTTTTAACTACCTGACCAATGGTTTGGTGGTGCTTTAGGAACGCAATGCAGAGAGTGCTATCGAAGCATTGAAGGAATATGAGCCAGAGATGGGAAAGGTGTTCAGACAGGGCCGCAAGGTGGTGCAACGCATCAAAGCAAGGGACATGGTCCCTGGGGATGTCGTTGAGGTGGCAGGTGAGGTTCTTATGTTTAAAAAAAAGTTTTTTTTTGCTTTTTCAACCCAGCAGCTCTTGTAACTTAAAGATGTCCTGCTTCGTGTTATCATTATGTCGTAATAGCACTTTATATTGGGATATTGTTAACCACACAAGTTTAAGGAAGGTTGCAGACTACTTTTTGTGGGCATGATTGTGTTGAAGGAAAATGTGCATTCAGTGATGGTTCCTATTTCCAAGTGCATGTGATATAAATAGATAATGATCTGTTTGTACTGTATGAATGATTATGGTGTTAACCTCGGGGAGACTGCTATTGTCATTCACTGAGTAGTCCAAACTGAGGACGTCCCAGCAGGCTAACCGGTTGTTTCACAGATTGTGGGAAAGATGGGAGTGGAGGATATTTGGGTGTGGTTTGCATGTGTTTCCTATTTATTGCTTCAGGTATTCTTTTTCCTTATATCCTTCATGGAAGTAAAACGCATTTTTGTACACCATTTTGGCACGACACAATAACTTTGGCTTTCCTTTCTCAACTTTTATAAGATGCAAGAGCTTTGCTTGTTTACAACAGCCACCCCTACTTCCACCCAAGTTTAAACTGATTGCCTCCATTGTTGAACTGTAGCCTATGATTAGAATAGTGTTGGGTTTTTTGCTATGTATGGCAGTATTATTTATTATCTTGCCAAAACGAAGTTTTTGCAAGATATGTTAGTCAGATTGTATGTTTTTTTTTGTTTGTCTGTAATTACGTATAAAAAATTCTGCAGAGCACAGTTATTGGAAATTTTTGTAACTTCACATATCAGAGGCCTATAGAGGTCCCTTTCAGCACATAAAATTTTGAAGGTCAAGGTCACTTTGTCGCAAATCAGGGGAGTCGACGAAACCCTTATTTTTGAGTAATTTTGATCGGATCGTCTTCAAACTTCATGGGAATATAGGTCATGGTCTGGCGCTCAGCTGATTAATTTTTGGTGGCGATTGGCCTTGACCTTCATGGTTAGCGCCTCAGGTCAAACATATTTGACCCCAAGGTCAAATTTTCAAGTTTTAGGAACCATATCGTGTAGTACCTCAAATTGAACACCTCGATGAGTGCTTTCTAGATATGTCAAGCTTGAGACATTATGATGTCATTTGGTGAGGTTATGAGGCAAACGCATATTTTTCATGGTTACTCTGTAGAACGATTCTCATCGGAATCTCTCGTAGGCAGATATTCTTCAAGGAGTCGCTCCTGGTGGATAGCAGCTCTGTTAACCTCAGTGTGACCTTAAAGAAGTCACACGTGGTCACCTTTTGGCAAGATACGGGTCACCCTGCGGGTGACATTGGTTTATTTTTTATTTATTATTTCTCTCTCATGGAATAGAAAATGCTTTTGATTCAATGACACCACCTTCATCAATCTATGCAACTCTTGCCTTTATCTTTCCCTCTCCATTTTACAACTTTCGGTAACTCTTTTCACCATCTAAGCACTGAAGTTGTATTTTTTTTTGGGCTCTGTTTTTTTTTTATTTTGTAAACTTATTTTTTGGAGTCTCTCCCATGCCCTTTTTGAGAACATACTTTTATACTGCACATACCTTTTTAGTGGTCTATAGCACATTTTCTTTCCAAAACAACTCTCAGGCTCATGGAAGCGCTTGCTTATTACATATGTTACATGCAGGGAAAGGATGTTGGGTGACTGTTGCTTTAACAACAGACATACACAGATATTAGAAGCCAAATGACAAACAAAAACGGTCTGTAGGATTTGAACATGAGACATTATGAACTGCCTGCTCAGCTTAAAACAGGACAAAGTCGTGTATAGACACTAAAGTTACTTCAGTCGCTGCACATTCACACCCTGTTATTCTTTCTGCAGGCCATTTACACTTGTCATATCTTGGAATTTGAATAGGGATTGATTGAAATGAAGGTATTGTAATGATTCACTTGTAAAATTCAGAACATTTTTATTTCTTAATTCAGAACAGCCCAACACTGATTGTTTTTTTCCCCTTAGCTTGCTTAATTGGTACTTATATACAAGCTAATTTTAAAAGGCCAGGCCAGATCAGATCTGTGACTTGCTACAGGTACCATGTAAACCTGTACTAACATGTTTCATGATCAGGATGTCAGCAACTAAACAATCTCCCCCAATAGGTTTCCTGGTGAGGAGGGTGTATGGATATGGACACTCAGCAGCAGGATTAAAAACAAAACCTGTCAAAGGGCAGAGGATCTCCTTGTGAGCCGATGGCCATCCATATCTGGTGCTTAATTGTGCTTGCAGATGTCCTCCTGCAGTTGGGTTAACTCTTTCTCGGAGGTTGGTGGCAGGATTTGCTTTCCCGCCACTGTAAAACACTTCATTCCGCAAAAGACACACACAAAAAAAAATACTGCAAAGAAAACTGAAAACCCACTCTGTTGGAGTACATCCTGTGCAGCTGCCCTTTGTAGGGCAGCTTACCGGATGACGGGATTGGGGTAAAGCCTTTGGGATTCACATTCTTTGATGATGAGGAAAAGCATGGGGTAATCTTCTTTGGTCAGGTTGTGGTGGTGTATGTTGGGGTGGTGCTGAGGTGTTGTCCACCAGACTGTGGTCTCCTCGGGTTAACCTGAGGCAGTCTCTTCAGGTGGGTTCCTGAAATGTCCTCACTGTAAAAGAGGATGATCACCTCCCTGTCTCTGCTATCATCTGAGCTCCAGCATTTGAACGGCAGTATTGCAGCACTCTCTGAGGTTCGGAGACCGGATAGTGGTAAGATCATGGTGGGTGGTTATGCCGACCACTGGTTTGGTCGCTCTGATGATTATCATTCCCAAGGAGTTGCTACAGCTGTATTCAATAAGCTGACTCCCATGATGATTGTGGTAACACCAGTCAACGATTGTATTATGAGACTGAGGATTCTCACTCTTTGGGTTTCATTTCCCTGGTCTCTGTTTATGCACCGACTGAGGCAACTGATCTCACTGTGATGGAGGCATTCTATGCCACGCTCGACTCTGTGGTTGATCAGTGCCTCAGTTAATATACTCTTCCAGTGTAGGGGTTTTTCAAAGTATCGCCTGGCACTGATAGGGATGGTTATGAGATATGTGTTGGTCCCCATAGGGCTGGAACTGTGAACCAGGATAGCACCACGTTCCTTGACTTTGCAAGAAGTCATGGAGTTAGGGTGGCTGGTTCATGGTTTCAGCGCTCACAGGCTCATCACTGGACTAGATATTCCAAGCTGGTGGTGTGGCAAATGAGATTGATCATTTGCTCTTTGATGGTCGCTGGAGGGTGATTGCTCAGTTCCTCAATATCAACTACAGGCTAGTTGTAGCAACTGTGAAGTTGCAGCTCAAATCCAGGAGAATGGTACTAGCCCAACCTATGCTGGATGTTGGCATGCTCAAGGATGTTCTGGTAACTGAGGAGTTTGTAAGCAGATTGAGTGGGTGTCTCAGGGATCTGGTTGTTTCAGGGAATCCTGAAGACTTGTGGAGTGCCTTCAAGACGAGTATCCTTGGTGTTGCCAAATGGTGTTGTGGAACCCATCCTCAGGCGAAGAACTTTGTCTTCCAAAGGACAGTGGATACGATTGACCATTGTCACAGGGCCAGGCATGATGGCAGAGCTGAGCTGTAAAGAGAGCTGAGGTGTAAAACTGTACATTTGCTGAGGGCAGATTAGGAGGCCAATGTGCAAGGAATCTGTGAAAAGGTAGTGTATCACCTGTGGTCAAGTGATTCTCGTCCTGCTTACAGAGGAATCAGTGCATTACGTTCCTCCAAGCCTGCCCCTCAGTGTACTGCAGTTTGAGCAGAGGCTGGTGAGCTCTTGACAGAGGAGTGTGAATTGGAGGGCCACTGAAGCAGTTTCTTTGAGCGGCTGCACCAGGCTGACCCACCAGCTGTTGAGATGGATGTCAGGGGTGCTGCTATCCCTATTGCTGACCCTCCAATCAACTATGAACCACCTTTGTTTGTGGAAACACAAGCTGCGGTGAACCAGTTGAAAGGGAGTAAAGCTCCTGGGATCTGTGGCATCCATGCTGATCTTATCAAGGCTGGTGGAAATGCTGTACTCATGTCGTTGCATGCAGTTCTGTGCTCTGTTTGGATTACAGACATCATCCCAACTGACTGGAAGAGGGGCTTTGTTGTCCCTCTCTGTAAAGGGAAGGGTGATTGCCAGGACTGCAACAATTACCGAGGGGTGACTTTGCTCTCAGGGCCAGGCAAGGTCTTTGCTCGGATAATTCTTGATAGGGTTTGCCACCATCTAATTGAGCCCCAGTGCTGGGAGCACACACCTTGAGTGCCAGTGCCCAGAGTCTGGCTTCACACAAAAGAGGTCAATGGTTGACCATATCCTTGCTCTTCGGGTCTTCACCAAACGCAGATGAGAGTCACAATAGGGGCTGCCTACAGCCTATGTTGATCTCCACAAAGCGTTTGATTCAGTGAATCGGGAAGCCTTCTGGAGGATTCTCGGTCTTCCAGGGGTGCCACCAAAACTGATCAATTATGGGTTGCCTTGGTCAAAACTAAG
This sequence comes from Eptatretus burgeri, assembly GCF_056783735.1. Taxonomy (NCBI): domain Eukaryota; kingdom Metazoa; phylum Chordata; class Myxini; order Myxiniformes; family Myxinidae; genus Eptatretus; species Eptatretus burgeri. Next base: position 90,994,383 of record NC_140964.1, on the reverse strand, counting down.
ATCCAGGCTTTCAATGATATCTTGGATGCTGCTATCTTGTCTGTTCCTGTTTGTGGTGGGAGGTCACATAGGGATTCACTCACCTTGGCAGTGATATTCATGTCTCTACATGTTGTGAAGTAGAGGTCAATAGATGTCTGGTTCAGGCCTGGAGAATCATGTATTCACTCTATCATTGGGTGCGGCACTGTCACTACCTATGCAGGAGGATGAAAGTCTGAGTCTTTAAGTCTTTGGTGCTTCCAGTCTTGCTCTGGGGATGTGAGACTTAGATTCTGACCAGGTATCTGAGACGGAGACTTCACTCTTTCGGTAGCAGGTCTCTTTGGAGAAGCCTTAGCTGTCACTGGTCAGCCTTTGTGTCCAATGAGCGGTTGCTGAGAGTGACCCAGATGAAATTTGTTACCTCAAAAGTTTGTGAAAGTCAGCTGCTGCTGCTGTATGGACATGTGGCTCGTTTTCCTGATGCTGATCCTGCTCACCAGATTTTCTCATCGAGGGTAGCCTTGTGGGTGGAGGAGGCCAATGGGCCAACCACATGCCTCGTGGTTGCAGCATGCTGATTGGCATCTCAAGGAGATGGTGAATGGGCCAGGTATCTGCCTGGGGGATGGCCAGATGGAGGCACCTGGAGTACCGGTGGAAAGTGGATGCAGTGACGCGCTGCTCCAGCGCATGCTCCCATTCCTGACCGAATGTAAAAAAAACAACAACATTCTTTTGGGTTGAATCTTGGCAAGTGTTTAAACCAACTGAGATAGATTATATTATTGATTAATACAAATTATGTTGCCAGTTTTTCCCTGAATATCTATAGCGGCTGTCTTGTATTTCAAAATGGCTACTGTTTTGCGTCCCTTGTCGACCGTATTTCAAAATTTAAATGTTGAAAATTTTGTTCCACTTTATCATGTTGCCCATCTCTGTTTTTTTTAAACAAGCTTTACATTTATATTGTCACAGACCCGGCGTTGCAGGGGAACCATGAGGGAGGGGCTGTCTCGGGTTCCTCTCACCAGGAATCGCAGGCCATCGCACACGAATAACTTTGTGTAACGGCGGGTCGCTAATCGACCGCGAAGGCCAATAACTTAACCACGTGACGTAGGGTCTTCCGTCTAACAACTATTTGCCTAAGGACACTAGACTCTCCTTATCGGGGAATCTCGCCCTCGGTACGTACTTCTGTTATTTAGATTACCTACCGGATCAAGTGTCGCCAAGCGGAGCTGCCAGGTACGTACCGGCTATTTAATAGATTCTTGGAGAATAACGTCCCGGCTAAGCTGGGGTGCATTCCATGCTAGACCAGTGGAGGAAAAAACAAAAACGAGCTGGGAACATTTCTCACAAACACATTTATTCAAACAAGGAGTGAGGAAAGTTGTGTGGCAGAGTAATGGGGTTTTTTGCAAATGTACAGCAGGGAAAGCAAGGAATTTGTGTGGTGTGGCAAAGACAAACAATATTTACAAAAAAAGAAGGCACAGAGCAGAGTTATCCCAAAAATTCTTATGTCTTACACACACACACACACACACACACACACACACACACACACACACACACACACACACACACACACACACACACACACACACACACACACACACACACACCAAGGAAAATTAGAGATATCCCAGAGAGAAAGAAACAGTTGAGGATTAATGACCTTTCAATACCTGGAGCGGCTGGCAGACCTGCACAGCCCAGAACGCTGAGGAAAGGAGAGGAGGGAAATATACTGAGGGTGTCTAGAGTGCGTGTTTGAGAGGTGCAAGTGTAATGTGACGTGGAGTGCGGCGTAGTGCAAGAGGAAGAATGTAAGGTGTAAGTCGGTTAGGTTCCCTCTTGAGTTCGCTTTTGGGTTGTGCTCTGAAAAGAACAGTTGGCGGGCTTGCCTGCGTTGATTGCTATTTTGCGTCCACAGTAGACGAGAGAGAGATGGTAGAAAAAGATGCGTGAGAGAAAAGATCCTATTGTATATCGTGTAAGAGTCTATGTGCAAGTGTTGCTGCAGCATGCAGCCTAAATGAGCGACATTGAAATAAAAGCAGTCCCGGCTCACAGCAGCAATGCGTGACCCCACGCCTGATCACGCTGACTCGACTCTTGTCCCTGCGCGCCTGTCTCTCCGGCGAGGGTCCGATGTCTGGCAAGCTCTGGCGTCTTCTGCTCAGCTCTGTCCTCGGTGATCTCTCAGCGGTCTCTCCAGCTCTGTCCCCGGCGATACTGCTGCTCGTGATAATGCTGCTTGCGATACTGCTGTTCACGATACTCTGCTCACCATACTCTGCTTGTGATACTCTGCTCACCATACTCTGCTTGTGATACTCTCCTGCTCTGTACCCGTTGATACTGCTGCTGCCTGGTAATATTCTCCAGAAATGAGCTGCGTTCATTCCTTTTATGAGCCCCGGTCGAGGGAAGGAGCTAAACATCGGATAAAAAGAGGCTCTTAACGAAATTGAGCTCCCGTATTGGTCCATAGTGGTTGTAGCCATCCCCTGCCAGGCCGCGAAGGCGAAAAATGGCTCAGTCGCTCGCAAATAGGGCCACACATAACAGCTCTGACCTTTACATGGGGCCGTAGCTTTTGGAGGCCCTCTCTGGACCCAAATGTGCAATGGCCTTCATTCAAATGTAGGATTTTAGGGAAATCCCTGCGCTACTTGTAGGTCCTTAAACCGAGCTCCAGCGCACGTTTGCGCTTCGAGTTATGCCCCGAAATGACCCGACCTTTGTCCCCTCAGCATCCCTCGAGGCTGAGGTGAGTGTATGGCAGTTGAGGCAGTTGTAGAGTAGCAGGAACACGTGGCATTTGTAGTGAAGTATGAGTACGTTGTGGGGAAGAGGTGGAAGTTCCTTGTAACAAGATTGTGAATAATGGTCAGTTTGTAATGGAAAATGTAAGTGTGGGTTGTTGCAGGGTTTGTTAGTAGTCATATGAAGTCGTTCTGGTGAGCATGGTATAGTTTGTTGAGCGGAATAAAGGTTTGAGGTGAAGTGAGAGTTGAGAATTGGCGTGCAGTTTTGAATGGAACATTGGCACGCAAATGCAAATGAGGATCTCGCAACACGCTTGCTTGGTTACTATTAGTCTTTACTGATTTGTGTGCGTGCTTGCTTGCATGTTTCGTGTAAGAGAAAAGAGTGTAGCAAGTAAGTGGAAGAACTGCAAGGATTGAAGATTAAAGAGGTCTAAAGAAGTCTAACTGAAGGAGTCCCACGCAAGGCGGGGTGAAAGAACGCAAAGATTGAAGGTTAAAGAACTCTAACTGAAGGAGTCCCATGTAACACATCTTTCCCCTTTACCCACTAGATGTATGGAAAGGCCTGACTAATGCACATATAATTGAAATAACTGCCTTGGGATCGCTGTATGTTGTGTGCCATTGTCTTGGAGGCATGCAGTTTTACAGAACCGCAACAATATCATGTTTGTTCTTGTCAATTCATTAAATTGAAAGTTATCGATTGAAGAAAAACTGGTGAAATCCAACTTTACTACAATCTGGTCTATACTTCAATCAGCAAGGTCATGGAATCCAACATCGCAGTTGATATGAAATCTTTCCTTTTCTCGAACAACCTCTTCTCGGATCATCAATTTGGTTTCGGATAAGGTCACTCAATCTTGAACATGCTGCTTCGACTCACTCACCAATGGATGGAGGCCCTCAATGTCAGACATGAGATCAGGGTCGTCTCTCTCAACATATCTCATGCTTTTGATTGTCTAGAATCCTGTCTTGCTCTCCATACTCTCTGCTTATGGCATCCAAGGCCAACTCCACACATGTTTTCCTGACTTCCTTCACTGTTGAAGCGAACTTGTGACACTCAACAGAACCCTTTCTTCTCCTCTCCCTGTTAAGGCTGGAGTGCCCATAGGCAGTGATCTGGGCTAGTCCTTTTCTAATCTTCATCAATGATCTCTCTGACTGGAAAATCCCCTTTAGCCAGCCACCGACTGGGCATCCTCTGCCACACAAAGTCCTTCCTTGGCATACCTGAACTCTTGCTGACCTTCAAGACCTTCATCCGCAGCTTGATAGAATATTGCTCTCCCCTTTGGGCTGGCATTCCTGCTCACACATTGCTCAGCTTGATGCCGTGGAACCATAATCCCCCTTCTGGTGAAACTCCCAAAATCCAGAATCATTGATCATCTCCACTCATTCGTTCCTCTTTTTTCAGCCTGTGGAATCAACTTCCACATTCCCTTCAATCTCATTTTTCCCTCCAGTTATTCATGACAGCTGTTCACCACCATCTCAGATCACCTCCCCTCCACCCCACCCCCCCCATCCAAAACCATGATCTTCTCCACCCCCTTCCACTCCCCTGCCCAAAGCCCACCTCTTCCCAAATTCCCAGTTTTTGCTTCTGTATCCATCCTGTCCACCCCATGGATCCTCCCCTAGCCCTCATTCTTCCTCACATTCATTTTTTTGTCCAAGTCTCCCTTCCATTTTGTTTCTCAACCCTGCTGTTGATGTTTCCTTCTTGCTTCTTTTACTGTTCCTTTTTATGTTGTGTCCTGATGTGTTATATGTTGTCGCTCTTCCACGAGCCTTGATTTTGTAAACAATTTTTTTTTGAAGTGGCAACACGTAAATTTGGATTCGATGCATCGAGACAATTCCAAAACTGTTCTAAGATCATTTTTATCATTGAGAAATTGAGCGACCACAAAGGACTCCTACTAGTGTTTCAATGCTCAGACTAGCATTTAATAGATTCCAGATCAGCAAACAGTGACACAAATGCTATCTGGCCGGTCTTGCTGCTCATTTATTTAGGTTATCATGAAGTCCACAACAGAAAAGAAATTAGATAAGTGGGTTAATTGCAGAAATCACACCTTGAAAGTAATATTGCCACGATAATAATGAAACGTTTGGTGAGGATTAGGGTGGGGGTGAAGGGGGACTTTACAGAGCCATTTGCTCCACATATGTTTCGTATACACAGGAAATCAGTTGCAAATGGTTTGCTCTGATAAGTGTCCTTTTTTACTGCCTTAAGAACCATGCTGTAAGGGTAAGCATAGCTCTTTGAAACACTTCATTTTAGCATTTGGAAGAGCTAGGGGTGCTTGAGGTCATAGCAGTAGTTTTTTTTATTTGAAGGGATTTCTCTTGAATGTTTTTCAGTTTTTTGGGGATTTTCTTCTTGTTGACAATAATTTGCAGATGGAAAATACAATAATGTTGATCAAGGTTTTCTCTCTGTTTATCATCACTTCAAATATAACTTAGCTGATTTTTTTGTTCTTTGATACAGTATGTATCTGTATATAGAGAATATATATATATATATATATATATATATATAGAATATATATATATATATATATATATATATATATATATAAATGTAAATATACATATATGAAAATACACACCTATACATATATATGTATACATATATGAAAATATATACATATATTTACATGAATATATGTGTGTGTATATATGTATATATATATATATATATATATATATATATATATATATATATATATATATATATATGCATTTGTATGTGTATATTTAATGGGTAGTCGATCTACCACAAAATATTGACTGGTAGGTGATGAAATACTTATTTCATGCAATAAAATGTAAATTAATTATTTTAAAATCATTCAATGTGATTTTCAGGATTTTTGTTTTAGATTCCGTCTTTCACAGTTGAAGTGTACCTATGTTTTAAATTACAGACCTCTACGTGCTTTGCAAGTGGGAAAACCTGCAAAATCGGCAGTGTATCAAATACTTGTTCTCCTATATATATATATGTATATATGTGTGTGTGTATATATATATATATATATATATATATATATATATATATATATATATATATATATATATATATATATATATATATATATATATATATATATATATATATATATATATATATATATATATATATATATATATATATATATATATATATATATATATATATATATATATATATATATATATATATATATATATATATATATATATATATGCCTGGTGTTGGCGCAGTGGTTAGGGCAGCGGCTTGGGATCAAGAGGTCCTGAGTTCAATCCCGTTGGGCCACTGAATTAATACACCAGGGGTTGACTCAGCCTGTCATCCTTCGAGGTCGGCGAAATGAGTACCAGTGTACTGGGCCGGTGTATACCCCGGTTAAAATAGGTGTACCATATCCCTGTGTCGTAAAAGGCGACCAGGGTTGCGTCAGGAAGGGCATCCGGCGTAAAACATGTGCCAAATCACTATGCGGATCATACGGATGATCCGCTGTGGCGACCCCTAACGAGAGCAGCCGAAAGAAGAAGAAGAAGATATATATATATATATATATATATATATATCTTCTTCTTTCGGCTGCTCCCTTTTTAGGGGTCGCCACAGCGGATTATCCGTATGATCTGCATAGTGAGTTGGCACATGTTTTACGCCGGATGCCCTTCCTGACGCAACCCTGGTCGCCTCTTACGACACAGGGATATGGTACACCTATTTTAACCGGGGTATACACCGGCCCAGTACACTGGTACTCATTTCGCCGACCTCGGAAGGATGACAGGCTGAGTGAACCCCCTGGTGTATTAATTCAGTGGCCCAACGGGATTGAACTCAGGACCTTTTGGATCCCAAGCCGCTGCCCTAACCACTGCGCCAACACCAGGCTATATATATATATATATATATATATATATATATATATATATATATATATATATATATATATATATATATATATATATATATATATATATATATATATATATATATATATATATATATATATATATATATATTGTTACGGCTGTGGAAATTCGCAGAGCACCATAGAGGTCCTTAGATCAGTTATGCCGATAAGTCTGTGTTCAGATAGATTTCCCCACCGTTGTCTAATGGGATTTATTCGTGTCACCCGGGCTGTGATCTTTGAGGTAACCGTTTTTCTTTTACTATCGTTATTTTGGACCAACCACAACACCAACCACCCTCTCCGCAACGCCAACCACCAACCACCCTCTCCTCAACGCCAACCACCAACCACCTTCTCCGCAATGCCAACCACCAACTACCTTCTCCACCACGCCAACCACCAACCACCTTCTCCACCATGCCAACCACCTTCTCCACCACGCCAACCACCAACCACCTTCACCACGTCAACCACCCTCTCCACACCGCCTTCACAACAACGACATCTCCCCACCATCTCCTAAACCACATCTCCCCCGATAAATCAACATGAACAACGTCGCCTCACCTTCGTCTCCGAAACGACGCCATCTTGGCGCCAGCCACAGCGAGTCCGCATCGTTGCAGGCAGACGCAAGGTTTCCTAGCCACGCAAGTTGGTGATTTCGCGCACGTCCGCTCGCCGCGCAAGTCGGTGATTTCGCGCACGTCCGCTCACCGCGCAGTCGCTGTCTTCGCGCACGTCCGCTCTGTGCAAGCTTCGCCTCCGAGATTCGGATCAAGAGAGCGAGAGGGGCGGAGCCAGTGGGGGTCAGAGTTGAGAGTGCAAAGATCAGATCTCGTCTCTCGGGCCCTATAAAAGGGCGAGCGGAGCGCCAGTCTGAGGTCAGTCAGTGGAGTGTCTGTCGGGGTTCGGAGCACCTGGAGCCTGAAGCCTGCAGTCGGTGGAGAAGCTGAGGAGAGCGGAGGAGACGCGAGCTGGAAGCACGGCCAAGCCTGCTGTGCCACGCGGAGCTGCATGTGCGGGACGTGGAGAGAGCCGGAGAGAGCTCGCCAACCAGCACCGAACGGTCTGAGGTGATCGGGCTTCGGAACAGTCCGAGCATCGCTGAGGGACGGACGGGTTCTTAAAGAGAGCATCACCTCAGAAAGAGCAAAGACCCGTTCGTTCCTCTCAGGCGTTGCCGGCTGGGGCCCGAATCACTAGGCCGCGGCCGAGCCGCGGTTATGCTAGCTGCCGTGGGGACGGAATGTCGCGGGACGCCCCAGCGAGGACAAGGTAACCTGCGCGGCCTCTTGGAGCTCCTTCGGTCTAATGTTGACCGTTTAATGTTGAAAAAAATAATCTGTGATGACCAAAGTCATGTAATGTATGCTAATAACCAACAAGCATGAATTTGCTACACATCCTGGGTTAAAATTGCATGGCAATTATTAAACAAGGGAATAACCAGTGATGTCAGTTTGCAACATTGAGTCGTTCTTTGCTCTTAAATTAAATAACACAGAAGCTTGGCAAATGCTACATGCTTAATTTGATCGGCCAATGATCACTCTTCCTTTTACTGGAAAAGAAATCTATATGACAGTTATTAAACAGTCCACCAAAGTCTTGAAACTTTGTTTTTCAGTTTCTTCAAAATTGACTTATCTTGACATCTCTGCTTTTCCCTTTGTGGTCTTCATATATATATATATATATATATATATATATATATATATATATATATATATATATATATATATATATATATATATATATATATATATATATATATATATATATATATATATATATATATATATATATATATATATATATATATATATATATGTGTGTGTGCATGTATTTATTTATTTATTTGTATATATTTGTCTATATATGTATATATTTATGTTTTTATATGTATATATAAATGTATATATTTATGTGTATATATTTATGTTTTTATTTGTATATTTATATGTATATATTTATAAGTATATACATATATCTGTATGTATATGTATATATATATATATATATATATATATATACATATATATACATATATATATATATATATATATATATATATATATTTACACATGAATATGTATAGACATATATATGTATATTGTTACGAATTCTGCCCGCCTGGCGTGCGATCGGTCGCTTGACTCGAATGGTGACCGCGTCGCCCACCGGAACAGACAATTCAGTCGTGACCCTCTTGGAACTATCGCCAAGGAGTTTGTCATGGGTGGGGGTTTAACCTCACCACAACCCAGTCCGCATTCTACCCGCGCGCAATAGGGTGAATCGCCGAAAGTCTATATACCTAAGTACTCGCACGGGTAACCGACCGAGGGGTTGTACCACGCCACAGATCGACTCTGGACACGAACCGCTTAAGCGGCTCGTTCTGTGCTACAGGGATAACCGAGCGGAGTTATCGTCGACCTTGATGGTTCAGATTAGTTGCAGGGTGTTTTAAACCCACTATCAATCCCTTATGTGATGCAAGATGGAGATTCAACAAAGGAAAGGACGAAGCGAAATGGGGGAACCATTGGACAAGCACATTTAATGCGCGACACACGGAAGCACGTATTTCCAGTCAGCAACAATCATGCACGTATGTACAGGCAAATAGAAGCAAAACTAATACGACCGACTAAAGCAATGTACAAGCACTTAATCAGTTTTACTTGTCGGACTGGCGCCACAAACACACATACAAAAGCCCAAAGAAAAGAAGAACCTCCCTTGTTGCGGCCGGTGAACCGGCTCCGGCACTCTCCGTGTCCGCTCTCGCAGGTCCACCTCAGGCCGCCTGCGGCGCCCTCCGTCCGCGTCTCCCACCAATAGGCCTCGCTGGGCCACGAGCGCGGGAACAACCGAGGAGGAAGGGAACGCGAGTTGGTTTGCGGATCAACCGTCACGAGGAGAGAGCATACGGGAGGACCAAAGAGATATCCAAGAGGAAGGAACGCATTCACCAAGGGGCGAAGAAGAGAAGAGAAGAGGGCGCGCCCCGCCCGTGTCCATCCTTTATAGAGCGGGGCTCCGCCCTTCGCTCCGCCCCGTTTCGGGCTCCACCCCTCTTCCGGGAGCCTCCCAAAAAGGGGCGTTCCTCACCCTTGATCGCGTCACACCGCGCACCCACCAATCGGGAGCAAGCTGCCCCACCCCCCCCCTTCACACCAAGCGCGGGGAAAAATGGCGGGAAAAAACCCCACAGCCTTCACAAGTGGTTTTGTTCTGCCAATCCTTTTCGGACGGTTTCCGTGGTGCGAAAACCGTCTTACCGTGGTCTGCGGAGGATGGCGTTCGTAAGTGGGCGTAGTGGCGAAGATGGTGGTGATTGTTGTGGGGGTGGTGTGAGCGTGGTGGGCGTTGTGGCGTAGTTGGTGACGGTTGTTGTTTGCGTGGAGGTTTGTGGCAATGGTGGGTCAAAATAACGATAGATAAAGAAAAACGGCTAACTAAAGCGTCGCAGCCCGAATGGATCACACATATTCCCTATAAACAACGGGTGTGGGCTAACTACACATGAACTTATCGATATATCTCACCTGAGGACCCTTTATGGTGTATTGCGAATTTCCACAACCGTAACAATATACATATATATGTATGTATATATACAGGGTGTCCCTAAAAAATAACATCATTTGAAACTTGAATATCTAAGTAACTACATGTCCCAGGCAAACAAAAGTAAACAGGCTTCATGTTGAACAATAAAAGATTTATTTATCAAAATTCTAACAAGAGATTCAGAGGGATGTAGATTTTATAACCGTTTTCTCAAAACTTCACAAATGTTCAATATGCGCACCGCTTGTGACACGACACACGTCAAGTCGGTGGTCCAGCTCTTGCCAAACACGCTGTAGCATGTCTTGCGTAACATGCTACGTAACAGTGCCTCAGTGATTCTCTGCTGAAGTTCCTCTGGGCTTGTAGGAAGAGGGGGGATATAGACCAGTCCTTTCACATAGCCCCATAGAAAAAAATCACAAGGTGTCAAGTCAGGTAAACGTGGTGGCCATTTCAACAGCACATTGTCATTATCACTGGCATGCCCAATCCATCTTCCTGGTAGATTCTCATTGAGATAAGAATTAAACATTCAACTTAGTTAGTTTTTACACATTTTGTTAAAATTTGAGATCATTTGAGCAAGAATTAGCTTTGTTATTAGACTATGGAATGATGTGTTTTTTTTAGGGATACCCTGTATATATGTATGTAATCTGTTTAAATGGCTGATTTACAAAATTTCATGTTGATATTTTCCCTATAGTTCCCATCAGTTGTGTCCCTCTTTCTCCAATTGTTATTTTTTTCAAAATATATTGTATCCCTGGTATATTTGTTTTGTGTAAAGTTTGTTGAGGTGCATGTGATCTGAAAGCCTTTCATTCTAATTGACTTTAATCAAGTGTGTGTGTCTGTGGTGTCAATTTTGTTCTCACTGATTTCCTGCCTTGCCCTCTTGCCCACCAGTGGGAGATAAAGTTCCTGCTGACATTAGGATTTTGTCCATAAAGTCCACTACACTGCGTGTGGACCAATCCATCCTCACAGGTATTTGAGTTTTTGGGGGGCAGGATTGGGGTAAAGGGAGGGGGTGATTTGGTGGGTATGTGGCAGGAAGACATCATATTTGCATTTGATCTGTCTTGGTTCATTCCAACTTAATTTGACATTTATTTAAGTGTCTGTCTGGTGCAGGGGGGCACTGCTTTTTTGAGCACTCTGGTGATGTTATGCCAGTTGTAATGCCTTTGTACCTTTTCATTGAAATATACCACAGAATTGCCTTTTGGCTGATATGCTGGGTGAATAACAAAGTTAAGTATTTTGAGTGTATGGTTGACAACAAAATTTAATGAAGACCTTTTCTGCAAAGCTTAGCTTTTAGTTTAAAAATCAAATCAAACCTCAAATCCGATTCGTAAGACTATATATTGTTCCAATCCATTTCTATTTGAAAATGATTAATGTTGATGAGTCATAGTTGTGTATATGAAAAATAAATTAAGGTTTTCAATATCGGCATTTCATTTTATCTCTACTATTATTTATTTATTTGTCATTTTTTGTATATAAAGTCAAGGCTCATGGAAGAGCGAGAACAGAACGGATCAGTGGGCAACAGAACAAATGGAACAGTAGAAGGAGAGGGGGGAAACACCATTAGCAGGGATGAGGGATGAAATAGAGTGAGACTTGCTGAAACAAGATATGTGGGGAGAAATGAGGACTTTGGGGAGGATGCACAGGGTGGACAATATGGAGCATTATATGTCATAATGAGAGGCATTTGTATAAAAATCCTATAAAATGCTGCATGGCTCAAAGGTTTCCATTTACATACAATGTGCTTTTGGAAGTGAGATGATCAGACATCAAGTTGCACAAAGTTATGTAAAAGATAATTCACTGCCAAACAATCTTAGTAAACTGACCATTTGGTTCTGGTCTTAGCAGATTGCTGAGTCAAGAAGGTGACTTAGGCTCCATAACAACTCACTATAAGGTCACTTCAAAAGTGTTGGGGGTAATTAGGGGCCTATTAAATATATTTAATACACAATGCTCTTTTAAGAAAAGCAGACACCAGTTGTTAGGTTTTGCTACGTGTTTAAAGGTTTCTCATTCACGAACAAAAGGTAAGCTCTGTAACATTTCTGCCTTGGTTATTTTATTTATTTATTTCCAGAACAATGCTGCATGTGTTAGAGTTGCATTCTTCTTTTTATACGCCCGATATATATATATATATATATATATATATATATATATATATATATATATATATATATATATATATATATATATATATATATATATATATATATATATATATATATATATCGGGGTGTATTATGTGATACCGGTCGTCCGTCCGTTCGTCCGTCCATTCCTGTCCGCACTCTAACTCCCAAAGTTTTCAACTTTCACGTTTCATATTTGGTACATATGTACAGACTTTGGAAACGGTGTGTCGCGACATACATTCGTCATCTTAAGTGGTTGCCATGGCAACCAGCATGCTGTTTTCCATGTAGTAGCACAATTCTGTATATACCTTCTTGTTCGGGCGTATATTGTGCTCACTTGTTTATTTTATTATTCCATTGTGTGGTAAACTCTGTATTAATGGATTCCTTGCTGCATAATTAAAAGTTGTGCAAGTCTGTGCTTGCCAGAATGGGATCTTTTTATTTGAGCACCAAAAACGGACACCATTTGTTTCTTTTAATGCTTCTTTCTGTTTTGTTATGGAATTAATATTCGAGTATAGAATGCTGGTTCGGTGGAATCTATAAACCACAAACCCTCCCTTTCTCACTTGTTATTTCTCTTCCAACCATCAGTGATTCAAAGTTAATGTCCTGTCAAAGATTGATAGATAACAATACAGATCATGCAATGAATCATTGAAACTTTGCAACTAATCATTGCTGTGCATTTACTAGGCACATGGAATGAACGTGTAGCAACTTTGCTATTTAAAATTACTATGTTACACGAGTGGTGTTGTAAAAGTTATATGAACAAGATATTCAGGACATGGCAACGGATATTTTTTATTTTTCATTTTATGGTTAGAAAGATCACGTGTTTATATATTAAATTTAAATGATGAAGGAGATGGCATTTTATATTTTCATGCATCGATATACTTTTGGTGCATCTTGGACTATTGTGAGTATTCCATTTCTATAACCTTTTGTGAATGCTCCAGGTATCTAAACCGAGTTTCAGCATTAGATTGCTGATTAAATTGAAGTTATTAAATTGCCCCTTGTCATATTACAGACAAAAATGGTGGAGTTTTTGAACCGATCCTTTTCGCCTCCTACCACTTGAGCCTTGATGCTATTTTATTTCTTTACTGAATGGTGGAGTGTTTAACTTTTTCATTGAAATAGTATTTTGTTAATAACCAAGGTTAGGAGTCTTCAATACCCTGTCCTGTGATAGTATATTAGAGAAATACAACATGAGAAACCAAGGAGACGAACAAACGTCAACATGCCGGCTGCGTTTGTTTTGGCACGACTTGGAAAAATCCTCGCATAGCTTCTGCTTTGCCTTTTCCGTCCACCAGAACATCACCTTTCCACAGCATTGGCATCAAGACCTTCTCAGTCTGGGAGGGGAATATGGCTATTAATGGGGGGGGGGAGTGGGAATTTTGTGGAAGATCTCATGTTTCAGAAATTGTGATACATCTGATGAGTATTGAGGAAAGCATCTTAGTATTGTGGGTCCCAATCCCACCCATTTCTTTTGGAGTATTGGCCAGTCCCTCCATGAGCTGCCCCCTTGTCAGCATGGGCATATCCCATTCAACCTCACCCCCACTGTTGTGAGCTGAGATGACTCTTGCAGCACCCAACTCAGTGGGCACCATTTGCTTCATAATGCAAAACTGAAGGCACCACCAACTACCATGCAGCTTCATAGCAGGCAAGGCTCATTAAAAAAAAGGTTTATTTTTGGGTTGTAGATTGTATGACATATGTCATCTTCATTCAAAATGCAGGATATATTGGGTAAACTTTGAGTGGCCTAAAGAATACACTTTATCAAATGCTGCCCTTGATGCTGCCTGGAGTTTACAGTTGGAAAAAAGTGTGTTCACTTTGTACCCATTTGCATCGAGCATTTCCAGGATGAGCCCAAGTGCAAATATGTGATTTCTTTTTGGGATTATTCTTTAGGATACTTCTTGAAATCAAGGAAGAGGTCCAAAAGGCTATTATTTATTTTAAATACTTTTTCATGTCCTTTTCTTAAATACCTTTTACCGCTATTTGTTTGTCTTGCAACGTACAGGCAGTGAAGTTGATTACTGTAAAAAGTGTTCCCCATCCCCCACCCCCCACCCCCACCTCCCAACCCACTTGCTATGGATGAAACTATGATATCTACCCACTCGTTTTTTTTTTTTCCTGCAGTCAAAGCTGTACCCAAATGTAGTGCTTCCCCTAGCTTGGCTCCGATGAAAGGAATAGCCACTCTGCATGTCTGTGTATGAACCATGCAGTGACATTTCCATGGGCACTTCGTCATAGCTTCGGTGTTTTTGAAACGTTTAGAGGGAAAAAATGGAAAATAATAAAGGGTGGAGAACAAAGCAAGTACTTATATTGCCATGGTGATGGCAAATCATCACAACGCTGCCAAAAGAATGTCTTTGAAGAGTTGATGCGTTTATTTTTCTCCAACTATGTCTCTAAGTTTACTTAGTACATCTTCTCCTATTTCTTCCCCCTCTCCCCACTAAACTTTACATAAAGTAACATAAAGTTACTAAACTAAACTTTTTAAAGTAGTTATTTGATTGTTTTTCATAATGCTTTCCTGATTACTCTGCTTATTTTGCCTTATCAACCTCACCCATTTCCGAAGGGATGAGATATTATCTTAATTGCTATATTTCAATGTATGTCCGCATGCAGATACACTTTAACCTAAATTGTTCGTTCTCAGATCTCCTGTAATCTATGCACCCTGACGAGGGCTGTTTATTGTTGAATGACATGTCTTGTGTGTTTTTCATTTTATTCGCAGGAGAGTCTGTTTCTGTCATCAAGCACACAGACGCCATTCCGGACCCTCGTGCTGTCAACCAGGACAAGAAGAACATGCTTTTCTCTGTAAGGAGCAGCGTTTGAGTGAATCCATTGTGACACAAGTTAAATCAATTGAGCAATGACCATCGGTCGTACTTTCCAATGCTGGTGCAACATTTCTAAAAACTTTGTTGTACAAAACGGTTATATGAGAGAGGCGTGGTTTTGGGTTCTTTTTTAAACGAAGACCGGCTTTCCTGGCGGCTATGGGGAGAAAAGGGAAGGATCTGTATTGCAGATTGGCAACTCTTTCAAAAAATAACCCTTTTATGCTGTGTTTTAACTGGTCTGCACGTTGAGATGAGTTAATTTTTTTTGAATTGGTGAAAATATATTTTCTTGTACACCGTAGTTGACTTGTGCTGCAAGTAAGCATGTGGACATGCTTTGTGATTTTTTTCCTCATCTGGAACAGATTTTTGGAGCTTTGTGGAGGATAGGAAAATGCAGCATAATTCCTCGTACTTTGTTTTTCTTCTTTTTCTTGTTGGTTTTTTTTTCCTTCCTTTTTTCCTTCCTTCTTTCTTTCTTTCTTGGTTTTCTTGTTCTTCATGTTTTTCTTTTTCTTTAAAATTAGCCCTTTTCCCTGGCATTGCACATCCTCCACAGAAGGGTTTTAGATTTTTGTAGAGGTTTCTGAATACTGCTGGGATACAGTAGGAAGGAGGAGCTGTTTATGGGATATAAAACTGGTTGTGTGGAATTGGATATGGGGGGGGGGCGGGGGGGTGGGCGATGGAGGAGTGTTCGAACATAGATATAAAAGAAGGTAGAAAAGAGAGGAGATGGAACAAAAGTGAAATTAAATTATTAGGGGAGGGAGTAAGAATGAATAGGAAAGTGGATTCGAAATTCAGTCCTTTTCTACATAGTCTATATGTGGAAAAGGAATGGGTAGTTATTTTTAAAAGAACATTCTTGATAAATTACAAATGGGGGGGAAATGTTGGCAGGTTTCCAATGCGAGAGTGCTCGTTCATGACATGTGTTTTTATTGGCAAGCTGTGTGCAGTTCACAGTAAAAATTCTACCCTTGGTTATAAATGTCTCTTCTGCTTCTGCCCATTCTACCACATTGTTGGGATGTTGGTCAAGTCAAAGGAAGCTGCATCTCCCTTGATGTTCTCCAATTTTCAAATCATTAAATTGGGAAAAATCACATGTGCTATCCATTCAAGATGTATGCAAAGATAGAGAATTCATTTCTCCCCAAGCATAAGTCTACTATTTCAGCATTAGATGTTGATTAGCAACATGAACTATAATCGCAATGTTGGCTTTCTTGTCGGAGAGAAGGAAGTGTAGAAGACGGGGGGTGGGGGGAAACATCCCAGAGTTTACAGTTGTCAGAGGAGAGAACAAGGAGCTCAGAGAACAGCACCCAGTAGAGCACATACCTCCGTCAGGCTGAACCGTTTACGTTTTGTATCCAACTGATAGGCCTGATCTGCATCTGGACCTTAACCAAAATCTAATCAGCTTGTTCTTATCATGTACCCAACTCTTTCAACAAGTTTTGTCAGAATCTGTCCACAACGTTTTGAAATATCATGGTATATGTCGTTTTTGGCCACATCTCTCAATAGTGAAGAATCATCTAAATATTCCGGATCTTGATCTTCATCCAAATCTAATCAATTTGTCCTTGTCACACACCCAACCTGTCCACCAAATTTCATCCAAATCCGACGATATCCGGCTCACAGACAGAGAAATAGACAGACAGGGGTGAAAACATAATCTCCATCCACTTTTGGTGGCAGAGGTAAAAAGAGCACCCAACATGTGTCAGGGTGTGCAAGCCTGACATGTACGTACCATCGCCGAAAAAGAAAAAAAATCAATTAATCTACATTTCACCTGATGCCGTCTCACTGACACTTCCTGCTTTGCCACAATAACACTCAACATGCTGAATATAATGGACATTTTCTTTATTTCTCCACAATAATTTTACATTTTGATAATTTTGAGAAAAAAAATGCATTTTATTGCTTATTATGTCAACTTGAAATTTATTCGTTAAAATGTGATTGTACATCAAAAGTGCTGTTCATTCATTATGAAGTAAAGGGTAAATACACAAATGGGGCAAAGGGAAGCCATTAAGGCAAAACACATACATCACAGCACAAGATAAGGGATTGGCATTAAGGGTGGGAACAAGCTTTGAGTGAGTGTAGTAGAGCTCAGAGCTAGAATAGGGAAGACCATGAGGTGGCGGTGGGCAGCAGACTTCCTGGAGGGAAGAGTTCAAAACAGCAGACTCAGGAAGACGGGCAAGAGAAGTAGGGAAATGAATGAATGGAGGTTATTGTAAAGTTTAGATTCGGAGAGGGTCATAAGTAAAGGGTTTGCGAATAATGTGTATGATCTGGAGGGGCTGGTGTTGGACAGACATGTGAGAGGAGAGAAATAAGGGCCGGTTTAAAAAAAAAGTAAACTGCAAGGGCACCGACCAAGCTTTCGGTGAGTAAAAAGCATACCTTGAGACTCAACCTCTTCTCATGAGATGCCAATACACATGGGGCCTTGTAATGCATGACCACAAGGATACGATGGAAAATAGCAAGATCACTCCACAGGGGGTGCCTGATGAAGGCCTTGTACACTGCTGTAAGCTGAGTTCAGTGAAGAAAATAACTGACTGGAGAATTCTGACACAGTGGCTGGCCTTGGAAGCCAGATTGAAAAAAGGTTATAGCTGATAGTGATATCGCAGCACAACAGGTGCTCCAGAGATTATAACTCCCCCAGAGGCTGACCTCAGAAATAAATTGTGAAATTTACCGTCTGGCCCTTATGGAGGGATAAAGTGAGAACATGACTTTCTTGCATTAAAAGACATGTTCTAGGTAGATGGCCGGTTGCTTATTTTCTCAAGATCGGTAGAGAGGAATCCTGGTATTACATTAAAAAAACAACTTATTGAGATGTTAGACAAACGAAGTTAATAATCATGCCTCATTTTAAACCTTTGTGGTTTGTGCATGTCATTTATCCAGTGGAATTCTTTCAAAGCTCCTGAGTCAGATATTCATAACACCAATATTGAAAGCCGGCTGGATACACACCAAGCAGGAGAATGAGTGAACTTTCAAAGGGAAGGACTGCCTATTTATGCCTTCCAACCCCTTGCCACTGCAGGGTGGCAAAGGCTGCCCCCCTCCCCTCAACCATGGCTTCTAGAACACCAGATGCCGGGGGGGGGGGGAGGGGTAGGGGCATTTTCCAAAATGGAATCGGTGGATTCGAAAGGACCCACTGCCCTCTCCTCCACCCCTCAATGTTGAGCATATCCCTTTTGAGGGACCCACAGGTCTGCTTTGCCACTCTAAATAACAAAACAATGCCCATGAGTGGAGGTTCATTGGCAGCCTGCATTCCTGCTAGAGGCCGACACCCCTGAGGGACTTGATTTCATGGCATACCCAAGGGGGAGGGCTGTGCTTCTCCCAAAAAGTCTTCATAGGTTCCACAGCAGTGTCTCTATAAAAACAGTGGAACAAATACAGGATGAACGGCCATGTCTTTGAGGTATGGTTGCCCTCTAGGCATTCTACCTACCCTCTCACATATCCCACTAGAAAGAACAATCAGAGATGGCAGACCCTCGCCAACACTTCTTTTGTGTGGTGTTTATGTAGTGGTGCATTACGTCATTGATAATTAATAGATGTAATTAACACATATATAATTATACCTAATTAATAGTTTCCAGCATGTAATTAATAGATGTACTCGCTTTCCAATTGAACATATTTCATAGATGTAGTTGCATTCCAATAGTATGTAATTAATAGACGTACACACATTTAAATCATACTTTATTGTTAGATGGATTCATGTTCCAAAGGCACGTAATTAATAGATATACTCACATTGCACAAGTACATAATTAAAGAACATACTCACATTCCAATTGTATGTCATTAATAGACTACAATACTCAAGTTCCAATGGTGCGTAATTTATTGACGTAATCACATTTCAAGAGGATGTTATTATTAGGCGTACTCAGGTACCATTATCATCACCATGGACCATTATCATTATGTACCATTATCATAATTAACATTATTATTATTACTAGTGCGGGCCCGTAGTTGCGTGCCTGTAGGTGCGTGCCAGTATGTGCAGCTTTGTTCCTTCGCTCTCGTAAACGACGACTGGATTGGGGCATTGTTTCAATTAGATCGGACCAACCTTATCATAAATGGCCATAACTTGGGAAACACCTGGGAAACATACTCAGGTCATACTCAGGGAAACCTGGGAAACATACTGAGGGAAGCGTCAATTGTGATGTCATATCAAACGAAGAAGAAGAATTGTGACGCCCCCTCTCTCGCCACCTCCTCTCTCCCCTCTCTTGAATTGTGACGCCCCCTCTCTCTCCCCTCCTCACTCTCCCCCTCCTCTCTCGCCCCTCCCTCTGTAAATGTAGTCAAAAATGTCTACCAAACACAACAATTAATTCAAACCTTGGGAAAAAACAGCTTTCAGACACTTGGGAAACAGCTCTTTCCCTTGGGAAAATTCAAACCTTGGGATTAATTAATAATTTGAACAATTAATTCAAACCTTGGGAAAAAACAGCTTTTAAACCTTGGGAAACACTTGGGAAGCAGCTAAAATGGATGAAGAAGGATATCAAACCTTGAAAAGGCACATACTTAGGTCCCCAGTGTCGATTGTGACGTCATACCAAACGAAGAAGAATTGTGACGTTAATCGTGCAAAAAAATAAAAATAAATAAGTAAACATTAATTGTGACGTCATTCGTGATGT
>NC_140964.1:90891728-90969228 GCF_056783735.1 Eptatretus burgeri | reverse complement strand
TTGTTTTCATCGACGAGCTTTCAGGGATCCCCATAGGTAGTAGTCGGGAGGAGATAGATCCGGGGAGTAGCGAGACCATGGGTTCTCTGTCTGTCTTATTTCTTTTTCTCTTCTTAATTATTTTGGTCTGGCGCTGCAGTCATTGTATCGTGAACGGTGCAGTTTCAAATCATTGTGTATGATTCTACCAATGGACATGCAAGAAGTTCCCAACAGCTGTGCAGGTCGGCGTGTCGAGTTTTTTGGAGAAGCCTGCAAAGCTTCTCTTATAGCCTCAATCTTGTCAGGTGTTCTCACCGAAGGTTTTCGACCACTGCGTCCTTTAATTTGGTCTTTCACACTTCCAATGTCTCTAAATCTTTCAACAATACGTTTGATAGTTTTGTATTGTGGAATTCTTGCATTTTGATGGACCCTACAAAACTGTCTTTGTGTAGAAACATTTGACTTCATTGCAAAAATTATCTCTAAGATGAGCATCTGCTGGGTTACAGAGAAATTGTTGGACATGTTTGAAACTTTTATGGAAAAGGCTTTAAACCTTGTTCTTCAGGAAACCTGAAAATAAAAGTAAAATTATGACAGCAATTTGAAAAGTTGCATTTCATTTTGGACCATCCCCCAAACTATACGGTGAATGCACTCAGATATTCAGAATGGGAATGTATCCCAATTTTACATGACCACCCCTACACACAGGTTTTGAGATTTAAACATAAAATTCAAGTATCATGAGCTATGTGTTCAGATGGGAGTGCCAAACAGGCAAAGCCAAATTTATTATAATTGTTGGTTTTATTACTAATCTTATGATTTTTATGTTGTGGAGGATGAGTTTGATCTGCATTCGCTTCATATACTGTATCAATCATGCCAATCGGTGACATTTTAACGTCCTATTTTTCACTTGGCTTCACCTTTCTACCATACTTTCGACAACTCTGGCATGCATCTGCCTTTAATTAGCCTTACCTATCAGTTATGTTTTTTGATTTCCTCCCCACCCTGTACCACAGGGAACGAACATCGCGTCAGGAAAAGTTATCGGTATCGTGGTGGCCACAGGTGTGTCCACTGAGATCGGGAAGATCCGTGATGCAATGGCCAGTACCATTCAGGAGAAAACGCCATTACAGCAGAAGTTGGATGAATTTGGGCAACAGTTATCCAAGGTCAGCTTCTTATGAAGTTCTTCCAATGACATGATCAAAATATTTGTCATCCATCTTTTCTGTTAGGGTTGTTGCATTTTGAGGGAATAAAGATGTACATGTAGTTTTATTTCGCTATTCTTTCACTGTTGTTATAATCTTAGTGTTTGCAATAATTGCATTTTGAACAATTCTTTGAAATTCAAGATTAAGGTTCATCGATTGTTCATTTTTTTTGAATTATTCAAGTTTTTGTAAGTTTCATAAATTATTGATGACTGTTTTGTCACAAGAATATTTGTTCCCCCCCACCCCCTTACATCTGCTTGCTCTGCTCCAGGTAATTTCGGTGGTGTGTGTTGCCGTATGGCTCATCAATATCGGGCATTTTGCCGATCCAGTGCACGGCGGGTCATGGTTCCGTGGTGCTGTTTACTACTTCAAGATTGCCGTGGCTTTGGCTGTGGCTGCCATCCCAGAAGGCCTGCCCGCAGTGATCACAACCTGCTTGGCACTTGGCACACGGAGGATGGCCAAGAAGAATGCCATAGTGCGCAGTCTGCCATCTGTGGAGACACTTGGATGCACGTCTGTCATCTGCTCTGACAAGACCGGGACCCTTACCACAAACCAGATGTCTGTTCGACGAGTGAGATTGGGCAGATCAGATAAACTTTTTTGGGGCATGCGCCAGGGTTTGGAGTGCATCTTTCCTGATTTCCCAATTTGATTCTCCACTTGCGTAACATGCATTCCTTCCTCACACACTGCAACAGTGGCCTTATTGGCTTTGGCCTTGTTGAGCAACATTGTTGCCTTTGTTTTGCTGCTCAGCCTTTTTGTAGGAGATACGTAAGATTGCAATCTAACTGTCGTGAGAAGACTTGCTTATGAATACCTTGAGGATGACATTCTCCTATGTCCTCTTTTTCTCTTGTTCCCCACCTTTAGATGTTTATAATCAAAGACAACTCAAACCTTCCCATTGAACTTGAAGAGTTCATGGTTACTGGATCCACATATGCACCTGAGGGACAGGTGTATGTACCCACCTTTCTGCTCACAGACAGCTGGACAACAGCTGTCTTATCACTTGTCATTACTTGTGCCCTCCCTGAACGCAGTTTGCAATTAATAAGTTATTCTCTAGTCTCAAATCTCAATGACAAGATTACAGTGAGTGTTTCTCATTCGATGTATTACAGGTAGACCTTTTGTGGATATGCAGAGCCGATGTAGATTCAAAACCTTGTTGGTCATTATGTTGGGAGAGGAATATTTTGTATGCCTTCCCCCAAAAGACCTACAAAGTTTTGAATATATATAGGCCCTGCCCACCTCCAAATGGTCTTTCTTTTGGAAGGAATCTTTTCGATAGCAACTTGGTATTTAATATCATTTGGCAGGTAATCTTATCTGCTGAGCACTGCAATGTGAATATGCTCGTTTCTGCTTAGAATGAAGAATGACCGACCAGTGAAAATTTCTGACTACAACACCCTGAGAGAGCTTGCTACCATCTGCTGTCTATGCAATGATTCTGCTTTGGATTATAATGTGGTAAGCTGTATGTTCTTGTCCATCATAGTGTTATGTGATGCAATCTTTGAGTGCATGTGTGTGATATTTGGGGCGGGGGGGGGGGGTTCCAACAGTTTGTGCTTTTCTTTGTTACCGAGAGGTGCCAAAGTTTGGGTGTACGTTGGCTTGCAAAAGTATTCACGCCCTACCAATAATGCCACATTAAGATGAATTATGTGGAAACAAATTTCCAAATGAACTTTTTTATTCATAAATGAAGAGATCAAACTAAACACTGTTATAGTTAAATGAGGTTACATGCCAGGAATTCCTCCAAAAAACATGTACAAATCAAAATTCACTGGTTGTGAAAGTATTCAGTCCCTTAGGTCAGTACTTCGTGGAAACACCTTTTGCAGCAATGACTGCTATGAGTCTTTTTGGGTAGGTCTCTATCAGCTTGGCACAGTGAGATGGTGACATCTTTGCCCATTCTTCACGTGAAAATTGCTCTAATTCTGCCAAGTTTGATGGGGATCGTTGAGCAGGTTTTCATCAAGGATTCTCCTGTACTTTGCACCGTCCATTGTCCCTTCTATCCTGAAAAGCTTGCCAGACCCTGCTGATGAAAAGCAGCCCCGTAACGTGATGCTGCCACCACCATGCTTGACAGTAGGGATGGTGTTGACTGAGTAATGTGCAGTGTTCGGCTTGTGTCAGGCATAAAGCTTTGAATGTAGACCAAAAAGTTCAATTTTTGTCTTGTCTGACCACAAAAGGAATGTAGTATCATTAAGATGCTTTTTCACAAACTCAATAAAACTTTTAGATACATCTTTTTCAGTAATGGCTTCTTTCTTGCCACCTGTCCATAGAGGCCAGCTTTGTGAAGGAAATGGGATGTTGTTAATTGATAAACACTGACCCCGATTTCAGTCATTCTTCGATTTACAGTGACATCCCGCTTGCCCGGCTGTTGAGTTTGGATGGGCGACCTGATCTGGGTAGAGTCTGGGTGGTAGAATACGTCTTCCACTTCTTAATGATGGATTTTACTGTACACAAAGGGATAATGAGTGAGTGAAATCTTCTTATAACCCTCTCCTGAACTGTGCTTCTCCATCACTTTATGTCTGACTTCCTTGGAAAGCTCCTTAGTCTTCATGTTTGCCTTGTTGGTTGACCAAGTGAGTTGCACCTTAAAACTCCTTGGATAAATGTGGGAATTTAATTTTTAAGTTAAACCACTGATTACATACAGGTTAAAACTGTTACTTATTTTTCAACATTTCAAACAAACAATTTGCTCCTGAAATGACCAAGGGTTAATTAGGCAAAGGGGTTGAATAATTATGCAAATAAGAATAATCTGATTTTTCTCTGTTAATCCAACTTATTCACATTTATCTGCATGTTTTTTTTCCTTTACCACTTTGGAGTAGTTTGTGAAGACTATACATTAAGTTTGATTTGAAAGCTTCATGAAATAAACTCAGGTGGCATCAAAATGTGAAAACTTTGGAGGGGAGTGTCTGCTATTGCAGGCCACTGTGTGTGTGTGTCTGTGTGTGAGTGTGTACGTGTACATGTATATGTTTGTGTGTGTGTGTGTGTGTATGCATGTATATGTTTGTGTGTGTGTATGCATGTATATATATATATATATATATATATATATATATATATATATATATATATATATATATATATATATAAATTATATATACATATGTGTGTATGTATATGTATGTAGATATATTGTTGTGGGCCAGGGGTCGGGTGAGAAGACCACCGGGTGGGGGGGGGGAAGCTATCTCGGGTTCCCACCAGACTCCCCGGAATTGCAGGCCATCACACAAGGATAATTCCATGGCGCAGCGGGTCGCTAACTGACCGTGAATGCCAATAACTCAACCGCGTGACATAGGGTGCTGTCTGTGGGTTAACCGGGTTACCTAATTAATCAAGTGATTTAATTACCGGGGAACACGCCCTTGGTATACCTTGTCCGAAACCGGATCACTTTGCCGGACCGGATGCAGCCGAGCGACTGCCAAGGACGTACCGGCTGAAAGGAATGGATCGTGGAGAATAAAGTCCTGGCTAAGCTAGGATTCGGACCATGCTGGATCAATGGAATAAAAGACAAAAACGAGCTGGGAACATTTTTAATAATAATTTATTTACAAGCAGGCGAAGAAAGTCATGTGGTACAGAGAATAGTTTTATTGTTGTATGTAATGCAGGGAGAGGAAGAAATTGGAGAGGCGCGACAATATACAAGCAAATTACAAAAGCAGACACACAGCAGAGTTATCCCGATATAATTATTGTACAATCTTAACTTCAAAGAGGACAGGCGCCAGGACAAACACACACAAACACACACACACACACACACACACACACACACACACACACACACACACACACACACACACACACACACACACACACACACACACACACACACACACACACACAGTACCAGTCAAAAGTTTGGACACACCTACTCATTCAAGGGTTTTTCTTTATTTTTACTATTTTCAACATTGTGGAATGATAGTGAAGATATCAAAATTATGAAATGAAACATATGGAATAATGTAGTTCCCAAAAAAGTCATCTCTGCAGTAGAGGTAACTCTAGGTCTTCCTTTTCTGTGGCAGTCCTCATGAGAGCCAGTTTCATCATAGTACTTGATGGTTTTTACGACTGCACTTCTTGAAGAAACTTTCAAAGTTCTTGAAATTTTCCAGATTGACTGACCTTCATGTCTAAAGTAATGATGGACTGTCGTTTCTCTTTGTTTAGTTGAGTTGTTCTTGCCATATTATGGACTACTACAGTACAGACAAAATAATGGTCTTTTACCAAATCGGGCTTTTACTGTATACCAACCCTACGTTGTCACAATACAACTGATTGGCACAAATGCATTAAGAAGGAAAGAAATTCCACAAATTAACTTTGAACAAGGCACACCTGTTAATGGAAAAGCATTCCAGGTGACGACCTCATGAGGCTGGTTGAGAGAATGCCAAGAGTGTGCAAAGCTGTCATAAAGGCAAAGGAAATCTACTTTGAAGAATCTAAAATATAAAATATATTTTGATTTTTTAAACACTTTTTTTGGTTCCAACATAATACCATGTGTTATTTCAGAGTTTTGATTTCTTCACGATTATTCTACAATGTAGAAAATAGTAGAAATAAAGAAAAACCCTTGAATGAGTAGGTATGTCCAAACTTTTGACTGGTACTGTGTGTGTGTGTGTGTGTGTGTGTGTGTGTGTGTGTGTGTGTGTGTGTGTGTGTGTGTGTGTGTGTGTGTGTGTGTGTGTGTGTGTGCAAGCCTGGTGTTGGCGCAGTGGTTAGGGCAGTGGCTTGGGACCCAAAAGGGACACTGAATCAGCCCCGTTGGGACACTGAATTAATATGTGTGTATATATATATATATATATGTACATATATATGTATATATATATATATGTATATATATATATATATATATATATATATATATATATATATATATTGTTGCGGATTCGCGCCCGCCGGCATGCGAGCGGCCACGTAACTCGAATCGCGGCACGTCACCCACCGGACGGACAATCCCGTCGTGACCCTCTCGGACTAACGCCGGGAACTAGTCACGGGTGGGCCTTTCGGCCTCACCACGATCGTGCCAATCGCCCCCCCGCGTGGGATAGGGTTGCTCGCCAAATTCGACCTACCTAAGTACCCACACGGAGGGTAGACCGGGCGATCGCACCTCGCCGCAGGTCGACTTCGGACACGGGCCACTTTAAGCGACCCGTTCCGTACTATCGGGATAACCGAGCGGTGTTATCGTCAACCTGGACGGTTCGATTAATTATCGGGCGTTTTAGCCCACGACCAACCCTTTACGTGAAGTAAGATAGAGATTCAATTAGAGAAAAGACGAAGCGAAACGGGAGAAACAGTTCAACATAGCACATTTATTTCGCGATGGCACACGGATAGCACACATATACAATTATACACCAAAAGCAAATGTAAAAGAAGAAGAAACACACAATAATGCACAAAAAGCAAATGTAAAAGCAAAACACAATGCAGATCTACCACCGACTACCGAGCACACGGCAACACTTATACAGTTTTACTTCACAGACGGCGCCGACAACACATATACTCAAAGCAAAAGAAAAAGGGACCACCCTCCACTATGAGGGGGCAGACGGGCCTGGAGCCGAGACCGCGTCGAGCCTACCCGTCTGGTGATGAGCCGCAAAATGGCGGTGGCGCCCCGACTCCGCGGGCCTCGCGGACAGTGTCTGGAATGGGGTGGGAACGGGGCCCCCTTCTCGCACTATCTCAGCGCGGGGGGGAAACAGGAGGGGGTTGTTGATGCTCGGGGGGATGAGGATATCTCGCTGGTTCGGGTCCAGCGACGAGCGTCTCCACCGCGACCTCGGTCGCGTTATCGGCCTCCCCTCTCCGCAGCTCCCCGACTCTGACACGAGCACCCCCTCGACTGCCTTCGCCGCCGCCACCTCTCCAACTCTCCACAGCTCCGTCCAACTGCTTTCTCCGACTCTTCTCTTGACTGGCTCTTCCCAACTCAACTCGACTCTTCCCAACTCAACTCGACTCTTGGCGAGCGAACGCGGCCCTTTATAGCCCCCGTGGCCTCGCTCCTTCACCTTCGACCCTTTACCTCTGGCTGGCTCCCCATTGGACAGAGGAAAAGTGGGCGTGAATGCTTTTTGATCCATGAATCTGCATATAGCGATATTACTCCGACGCACCTGGATGCGGGGCCAAATCGCCCCATGCTCGCTGATAGGCGTGAGTCATTTTTGATCCGTTTTCTTCGGAAAGGCTGGTGTTTCTGCACCCGCTGCTCGGTGCGCGCCCTGCACGGGTCCAGTATCGATGCCCACAAGCGGGAATGACGGTGATGCGATGGTTGCGAGGGCGAGTTGTGACGGTAAAGGTCGTGGCTGTTGTTGTGAAGCGCGTTGCGGTTGGTTGTTGTGTGATGGCTGTTGAGACGTGGTTGGTGGTGGTAGTAATGGTAGTAATGGCGGCTGGTCCAAAATAAAGATAGTAAAAGAAAAACGGCTATCTAGAGGGGTCGCAGCCCGAATGAATGACATTTATTCCCTCTAAACAACGGGTTTGGGCCGAACTACACATATACTTACAGAGATATCTCACCTAAGGGACCTGAATGGTGGTTTGCGAATTTCGTCAACCACAACAATATATATGTATATATGTATATGTATATGTATATATATATATATATATATATATATATATATATATATATATATATATATATATATATATATATATATATATATATATATATATATATATATATATATATATATATATATATATATATATATATATATATATATATATATATATATATATATATATATATATATATATATATATATATATATATATATATATATATATATATATATATATATATATATATATATATACACATATATGTGTATATATATATATGTATATATATACCAAGTCGAAAACCCCAGGGGGTTGACTCAGCCTGCCATCCTTCCGAGGTCGGCGAAATGAGTACCAGTTGTACTGGGCCCGGTGTATGCCCCAGTTAGAATAGGTGTACCATATCCCTGTGTGTTGAAAGAGGTGACCAGGGTTGCGTCAGGAAGGGCATCCGGCATAAAAACCTATGCCAAATCATTATGCAGACAACAAAACGAATTTCCATACCGGATCGGTCGAGGCCCGGGTTACCAACGACCGCCACCGGTACCGGTGGTCAGCAGGGTACCAGTGGAAATTGTGCTACTGCTGGGTGAAGGAGGAGAAGGAGACGGGGAAGGCGAGTCCGGAGGCAGTGGGAGAGGGGGAAGGGTAGAAGTGTGCAGGTGAGAGTTGGAACTCTGAATGTTGGGACGATGACTGGCAAAGGGCGAGAGTTGGCTGATATGATGGAGAGAAGAAAGGTGGACATACTGTGTGTACAAGAGACCAAGTGGATGGGGAGTAAGGCTCGGAGCATTGTAGGTGGTTTCAAACTGTTCTACCATGGTGTGGATGGGAGGAGAAATGGTGCCGGGGTAATCCTGAAGGAAGATTATGTCAAGAGGGTATTGGAGGTGAGGAGAGTGGCTGACCGAGTGATGAGTGTGAAGTTGGAAATTGAAGGGGTGATGATGAATGTCATCAGTGCATATGCCCCACATATGGGGTGTGAGATGGAGTATAAAGAAGATTTCTGGAGTGAGTTTGATGAAGTGGTGGAGAGTGTATCCAAGGATGAAAGAGTGGTGATTGGAGTAGATTTCAATGGGCATGTTGGGGAAGGGAATAAAGAGGATGAGGAGGTGATGGGTAGGTACGGTCTCAACAAGAGAAATGTGGAAGGGCAAATGGTGGTAGAGTTTGCAAAAAGAATGGAAATGGCAGTGGTAAATACGTATTTCAAGAAGAAGCAGGAACACAGGGTGACATAAAAGAGTGGAGGAAAGTGCACACAGGTGGATTACATCTTAAGCAGGAGATGCAACCTGAAAGAGATTAGTGACTGTAAGGTGGTGGCAGGGGAGAATGTAGCTCGACAGCATCGATTGGTGGTCTGTAGGATGACTTTAGAGGTGAGGTTGAGGAAGAGAGTGAGGGCTGAACCAAGGACCAGATGGTGGAAGCTGAAGGAGGAAGACTGTTGCGTGAAATTTAAGGAGGAGGTGAGACAGGCGTTGGATGGTGGTAAAGATGGGTTGGATGATTGGGCAAATACAGCAAAAGTGGTGAGGGAGATTGCTGGGAAGGTACTTGGTGTGACATCTGGACAGAGGAAGGAAGATAAGGAGACTTGGTGGTGGAACAACGAAGTGCAGGAAAGTATAAGGAAGAAGGGGTTGGCGAAAAGGAAGTGGGATGGTCAGAGAGATGAAGAAAGTTGGCAGGAGTACAAGGAGTGGTGGCAAAAGGCAAAAAGAGAGGTGGCAAAGGCCAAGGAAAAGCCATATGAAGAGCTGTATGAGAAGTTGGATACAAAAGAAGGGGAAAAGGATTTATACCGATTGGCAAGACAGAGGGACCGAGCTGGGAAGGATGTGCTGCAGGTTCGGGTGATAAAGGACGCAAATGGGAATGTGCTGAGTGTGTTGAGAAGGTGGATGGAGTACTTTGAGGAGCTGATGAATGAAGAAAATGAGAGAGAGAGAGAGAGAGAGAGAGAGAGAGAGAGAGAGAGAGAGAGAGAGAGAGAGAGAGAGAGAGAGAGAGAGAGAGAGAGAGAGAGAGAGAGAGAGAGAGAGAGATAAGAGAAGAGAAGAGAAGAGAAGAGAAGAGAAGAGAAGAGAAGAGAAGAGAAGAGAAGAGAAGAGAAGAGACAGAGACAGAGACAGAGACAGAGACAGAGACAGAGACAGAGACAGTTGGAAGAGGTGGAGATAGTTAATCTGGAAGTGGGGTGGATCAGTAAGGATGAAGTGAGGACTGCTATGAAGAAGATGAAAAGTGGAAAGGCGGTTGGCCGAGATGGTATGCCAGTGGAGGCATGGAAGTGCTTCGGAGAGATGGCAGTGGGGTTGTTAACCAGATTGTTTAATAAAGTCTTGGAAAGTGAGAGGATGCCGGAGGAGTGGAGATTAAGTATACTGGCTCCGATTTTCAAGAATAAGGGTGATGTGCAGAGCTGTGGAAATTACAGAGGGATAAAGTTGTTAAGCTACACCATGAAGGTGTGGGAAAGAGTAGTGGAAGCAAGGTTGAGAGGAGAGGTGACAATCTGTGAGCAGCAATATGGGTTTATGCCAGGAAAGAGCACCACTGATGCAATGTTTGCTTTGAGAATGTTGATGGAGAAGTATATGGAAGGCCAGAAGAAGTTACATTGTGTGTTTGTGGATTTAGAGAAAGCTTATGATAGGGTGCCAAGAGAGGAGTGGTGGAGAAGTATGTGAGGATCGTGCAGGATATGCATGAGGACAGTGTGACAGCAGTGAGGTGTGCAGTAGGAATGACGGACCGGTTTAAAGTAAAAGTGGGATTGCACCAAGGATCGACTCTGAGCCCTTTCCTCTTTGCAATGGTGATGGACAGGTTGACGGACGAGATCAGACTGGAGTCTCCATGGACTATGATGTTCGCGGATGACATCATTATATGTAGGGAGAATAGGGAGCAGGCTGAGGCGAGCCTCGAGAGGTGGAGGTATGCACTGGAGAGAAGGGGAATGATAGTCAGTCAGAGTAAGCGGAGTACATGTGTGTAAATGAGAGGGAGGGTGGTGGTATGGTGCGGTTGCAAGGAGATGAGGTGGGGAAGGTGGATGGGTTTAAATACTTGGGATCAACTGTCCAAAGTAACGGAGAGTGTGGGAGAGAAGTGAAAAAGAGAGTGCAGGCAGAACGGAGTGGTTGGAGAAGAGTTGCAGGAGTGATTTGTGACAGAAGGGTAGCTGCAAGAGTGAAGGGGAAAGTATATAAGATGGTAGTGAGACCAGCTATGTTGTATGGTTTGGAGGCGGTGGCACTAACAAAAAGACAGCAAGCGGAGCTGGAGGTGGCAGAGTTAAAGATGCTGCGATTCTCTTTGGGAGTGACGAGGATGGATAGGATAAGAAATGAGTATATTAGAGGGACAGCGCAGGTCGGACGGTTTGGAGACAAAGTGAGAGAGGCGAGATTGAGATGGTTTGGACATGTGCACAGGAGGGAAGCGGAGTATATCGGGAGAAGGATGTTGAAGATGGAGCTGCCAGGCAGGAGGAGAAGAGGAAGGCCAAAGAAGAGGTTCATGGATAAAGTGAGGGCAGACATGCGGGTGGTTGGAGTGTCAAAGGAAGACGTGGAGGATAGAGCGAAATGGAGACGGTTGATCCGCTGTGGCGACCCTTAACGGGAGCTAGCCGAAAGAAGAAGCCATGTATGTATATATGTATTTCTGTACGTATATATGTGTATATGTATGTATATATGTATATATATG
This sequence comes from Eptatretus burgeri, assembly GCF_056783735.1. Taxonomy (NCBI): domain Eukaryota; kingdom Metazoa; phylum Chordata; class Myxini; order Myxiniformes; family Myxinidae; genus Eptatretus; species Eptatretus burgeri. The sequence continues at coordinate 90,957,565 of NC_140964.1, read as the reverse complement.
TATATATGTATATACAGTATATATATATATATATATATATATATATGTATACATATGTATATATGTATATACAGTATATATATATATATATATATATATATATATATATATATATATATATATACATATATATATATATGTATATATATATATATATATATATATATATATATATATATATATATATATATATATATATATATATTGTTACGGTTGTGGGAATTAGCGGAGCACCATATCGGTCCTGAGATCAGTTATGTCGATTAGTCTGTGTTCAGATAGATTTCCCCACAGATGTTTAAAGGAAATTATTCGTGTAACCGGGCTGTGATCTTTGAGGTAGCCGTTTTTCTTTTGCTATCGTTATTTTGGACCAACCGCCTTTCAACCACCACATCTCCACAATGCCAACCACCACATCTCCTCGCAAGCTCCTCAACAACATCTCATCAAACCTCTCCACATCGAAAACATCGCTCGCATCAACCATCTCCACAACAACCACAACCACCTTCTCCACAACCGCATTTCAACCACCGCAACCGCCTCTCAACAACCACGCCACTACTTCAACAACCACACCACTACTTCAACAACCACAACCACCTTCTCCACAACCGCCAACATCCCCACAGACAACGGACACCACCATCGAATCACATCTCTGCCAACCAACGCGATGGATACTCAAAAACACCAAAGAACTAGAGGGGGAGCACTCGGTAGAATGCAAAACCTCCGCCGCTAATACTGCTGGGTCACTTAAGTGAGCCTGATATCCTATTCATTCAATTTGAGGTCAACAGTGCTCACAGAGTTATAGTTTGCAACTTTCCCTTTTATTTTTTAACTTTTACATACTCAATTCATTCGTCATAACTAGAATCCTTGAGACAGAAATTGATTTTACGTGGGTATATCCACCTGAAGTTCCAAAATCAGCCGCAATTATAATTTTGGCATGTTTTTTGTTGGAAATCACTTGTAACATGAAGAAATGCAAAAAAAAAAAAATCGAAATTTTGTTGAAAAAAAGGTTCCAAAATTTTTTTTCTCTAACAATTTTTTTTGGGGGAGGGTTGGAAATAACTTAAAACGTGTAGAAATGCAAAAAAAAAAAAAAATTTTTTTAATGGCCGCCTTTGCGGCCATATTAGATTTTGGATCAAGTCCAAAATCTAATGGCATGATACTTGGACCATACCTTATCCCCCCACCAAGTTTCGTCGAAATCCGTCGAGGAGTTTTTCCGTAATACTGTTCACAAACAAACAAACAAACAGAAAGGGGTGAAAACAGTAACCTCCGATCTTCGATGGCGGAGGTTAACAAAGTGCTCTGAAAAGAGAAATCCCAATAATGCCTGGGAGTTCCCCTCCCCCTTCCCCCCCTCCCCCCTCCCCCCCCCTGCATGCCGGGAGGGAGGAGGGGTGGATCGAGCCAAGGTTCAAGGTGAAGTAAAGGAGGGCGCTCATTTTGAGCAAAAAAAAGCCCACTGCGACCCCTCCCCTTGGGGGTGAGGCACCGTGGCTATAAAGTGTGGAGCTGAGGAGAGGGTCGGGGGTGTGGTGGACTTGGAGAAAAGGAGTCGCCAGCAGTCGGAAGAGTGTGGAGGAAAGGGAAGGGAGTTGAGTCAGAGTTGTGGGCAGTGTGTGGAGCCGCGGTGAGGAGCTGGAGAGATTGGAGCGCAGCGGAGCCAAGGTGCGCGGTCTGCCATACCGTGCCTAACCGTGGGTCCCTGGAGAGGGGGCGACGAGGGTCGCCATAGCGAGTCACCACGAGGGTGAAGGTAACCAGCCTGGCCTCTCGGAGCCTTTGCGGTCTACACAGCTCCGTGCTCATAAAGACCCCAAGAGGTCCAGTCTACCCCCTTGTCTTTGATGGGGTTTTTCCTTTGTTTCTTTGCATGAATGATGTGGGGCCGTGTCTACTAAGTAGTAAACACTGTTAAGTGATTGTGTAGAACGGTTGTAGTTCTCCTGTCATGCATGTGTTTGCCTTGTATAATTGCATACGTGTTTTGCCTTGTTTAATTGCATACGTGCATGCCTGCATACGTGCTTTATTATAATAAATGTCCTTGTGTGAATGTAATCCTGTTTGTTTGCGTCCATCCCCTCATTGAACTGCCCCATCTTGCACTCGGAATATAGTTGGTTTTTAAATAGCCGATAAATAGAATCGGGTCCGGCAAGGTCTGGCGATAATTCCCGCTCGGTTATCCCAGAACGGAACGGACCGCTTAAGCGGTTCGTGTCCAAGCAGGCCTTCGCCGAGGTACGGTCCCTCGGTAGGTTACCCGCGCGGGTACTTAGGTATATCGATATTCGGCGATTGACCCTATTTCGCGCAGGTAGAATACAGACTGGGCCGTGGTGGGATTAAAAACCCACCCGTGACTGGTTTCTGGCGTTTTTTCAGAAAGTCACAACTGGATTGTCCGTTCGGTGGGCGAAGCGACCGCTATTGGTTAGACGCGGTCGTTCGCACGCCGACGGGCGGGAATCTACAACAGTATATTATATATCCAGTATATTAGTCGATGGGAAAATTTCTTGTCTGTAATGCTTTTGTGAATGGCTGGGAAAGACTTTTGCCAAATGTGCACCTTATGAAACTTTTTCAAGGACCAATACCATGATGATACTTCAGTTATTCAAAACGAATTCTTATTAAAATGAATACAGTGCAGCTTTAGAATTGTGGTTGCACAAATGTCTTTTTGCCATCTTTCTTTTTAATCGATGATTTCTGTTTCAACACCTTTTGTACATGGTAAAGAACAAGAAATGTTACGAGAAGGTTGGTGAAGCAACGGAGACAGCACTGACTTGTCTGGTGGAGAAAATGAACGTATTTGGGACCAACGTGACAAGTTTATCGAAGATTGAGAGGGCGAGTGTTTGCAATGCCGTAAGTACCCATGTGACCTGATGTTCATGCTAATACAGCTGTTAATCTGTCTTGATATTATTGGGGTTGTTGTCAGATTATAAAGCATTCATAAAAGCTCATGATAATGATATACAATCCCTGTCAGCATTCATCCCACCCTCTCTATGGATTCACAAAGAAACTAAAGCCCTGACTCCCACCTCCATCTGAGTATGTCAAAGAAACATAAGTGCAACACCAAAAATTGGGTTTTATTACACTAACTACTCAGTGAACTATGATTAAAATAATCTGTTCTTTTGTGTTGATGCAGGAGATAAAGAAACATTTAGAGAAAGTGTTCACACTGGAGTTTTCACGTGACCGGAAGTCCATGTCTGTGTACTGCTCTCCTGTTGGTCATGAGCTGGCTGATGGTGATAAGATGTTTGTCAAGGTCAGTTTACCAAACTGCAAAGAAAACTTAAATTTCATGTGCTACCTTTACCTAAATGATTTCATTCAACTATTTTGGTTCATTCTTGAGTCATTTCGTTGTTGTTTGTTCATGTCTCCAGGGTGCACCAGAAGGTGTGATCGCCCGTTGTGAGTACATGCGTGTGGGATCAGAACGTCAACCACTAGATGCACAATCAAAACAAACCATCTTGGCTAAAATCAAGGAGATGGGGACCGGGCGGGACACTCTGCGGTGTCTTGCCATTGCAACGAGAGACAATCCTCCAAGTCGCCACGATATGAAGCTTGATGATTCGTCGCACTTTGCTTTTTATGAGGTTTGATTCAAAATATGTACTTTTTGAGGAGAGGGGGCAGGAGTGGGGCAGTTCCTCAGGCTATACGGATACTTATACATGTTGTAAGAACATGCCGTGGATTATTTGTATATTACGTGCCATTGTTTGTCGACATGTGTCGATCTCAATAGTTTCCTTTGTAGATCCTTCTTTCTTTCCTTTTGAGCGACTTGTTAACTTTAATCAAGTAATCCACCATTGTGAGCATATTTCAAACAATGGCACAAAATATGCAATACATCTCATACACTGCAAATGTTTCAGCTGGATTTTACCATTAAATATTTTGATTGTGCATGGGAAAGACTGGGGGTAGGGGAGGTCTTTTGGTACAATAGTGTTATGGAAAATGTCACTGAGTTTGTGCTCTCAGTTTCGACTTGGTGTGGCCCTTTGTTAATATATATGGGAAGCCACCTATCAGAACTGTAAGGTTGTGTTTACTCGTCTTTATCCCCCACCCCTTCTTTTTAGGATTTCCTCCACCCCCCTCCCCCCACCCTCAAATCCATACGCCACCACTGCATCTATCCCCATCAAGCCATTTTGGCCTGATCCAGCCGGTGCAGAATTAGCAGGGATTATTTCAAACGAGTAAAGGTACCCAGTGTTGCCCGGCAATGCTGGGTCCCTCCTCCCACCCTGATGGGTCTTCGGGGTCTTGAAGTATCTTAGGGGTCTTAAAAGTCTTCATGGTCTAAAGGGTCTTTAAATAAGACTGTCGTTCTTTTTGTTAATCCAGTTGGCAATTTATTGCAACATCAACAATGAACACGGTCTGAAAGACAAAAGAATAAACATGATCATTAATAATGATTAAGAATCCTCTATCTCCCCCCAAGTCTTTGACATGGAAAATACAAGTGTGTGTGTCTTTCGGCATGATAAAGACTGAGAACATGAAGAATATATGTAATGAGCTTTGAAGCAAATTGAAAAACTGAACCAGAAACCAAACGCAATGTCAGTAATGGTCAATGCCAGAATCACATGTCATAGTCAGAGTGCCAGGCAGGCTTGCTGGTGCTTCGGCCGGACCGTCTGGGTGCAGCAGCTGGTTGGCGAAGCGCAGGGTGTTTGGCAACCGTATTGGGTTTGGGACCGCTGACCTGAGGAGGTGATATTGGCGGCGCTGTGCTGATATGCCGAGTTACCTGCGACGACTTAGCCATAGATGGGGTTGTAGCATCATCAAAGGGCCGACGGTGGCCGGGAGGGCTTCGGTTGACCCTGGGTGATTCAACAGGAAACGTAGCAGGTGGCTGCTGTGGAGTGGCGTCACAGTTGACAGTGGGATGTTGCGGTGGCATTGGACTAGTAATGGATGGGCCATAAGCCCCCTTGTGACTGGTCGGGGTTGTGGTGTGCATGATGTTCTGCCAAACCATCGGTCTCTGCACTCCAATATCACCATCGATCGTCAAGCTTGGTGGCGGTGTTAGCGCAGGAATGTACTTTCGCAGGAATTTCCTATTGCTCAGAGTAACCCTTCCTGAACCGTCAACTTTCACCACATATTGGTCAAACTGGCGAACCTCGATGATGATGCTGGTTTTGTCCCATTTGAAGGGGTGTGGCCCGGTCTGATTCTGGACGCGAACACAGTCGCCGACAACAAGGGGCATGAGTCTCTTGGTATGTTCAGACCAGCGCTCAGCGTCTCTCATGTGGCGGTTGTGGAGTGCTTCCTCCCGAGCCGCCAGAGTCTCATGCCAAGTGTTATGAGGTTTGTGTCTGCCAGGCGGTATTGGGATGAAGTCTCGAATTGGACGGCTGAAAATGCACATCGCTGGAGAGAATTTCGTGTCTCTGTCTGGGGTGTTTCTATACTGGAGCATGGCACGTTGGAACGCTTCGGTATCAAGGCCTCCATTAGGGTTAGTGTTGTCCATGATAAGACGCTTCACAGTCTTGACACCAACTTCAGCACGGCAGTTGCTATGTGGATAAGCTACTGAGGAGAGTCGATGATGTACACCCCAGTCCTTGAGGAATTGACATGTAGCGACGACTGTGAATTCAGGACCACCATCGGAAGCTAATTCATCAGGAATACCAAATGTGACAAAGGTACGTCTTAGGCAAGCGATGAGTCCACCTGCACCATGTGAGGCTCTCTCAACTATCGGCCAGTTAGAATACCGGTCGACCACCACCAAGTAGTTGCATCCTTTGTAGTGGAAGTAGTCGGCACACATACATTGGAATGGATTATCTGGAGGTGTCAGGGGAGTGGGTGGCGCACTTGGATTGGAGGGTGTCATCTGATTACAATGGTAGCACCCAGCACGAAGGGCCGCAATGGCAGGGGCGATGCCTGGCCAGAAGATGGAGGACTCTGCTCTCGCAGTCATAGAGGTGACCCCTTGATGGGCAGCGTGCAGAGCGGCTCACACCTCATCCTTGAGAGACGGTGGTATAAGGACACGATCCTTGTAGAGTATGACACCATCAACTGTATGTTGACTATCTCGAAACTGGAAGTACTCGCGTAGGGATCCAGGGAGCTCATGACGGGATTCAGGGATACCTGACTCGATAAGGTCAACAAGGCTCTGCATGTTATTGTCACTGGCTGTTGCGGTTCGAACCCTGTCCCATGTTACAGATTTGAGGCTGAGTTAGGCGAGGGAGGACATAGCAGACGTGGGAACACACCCGTTGGGGGTTTCTGGTGCTGATCTACTTAAACTACCCAGGAGGTTTTTGGAATGTGTCAGGATGTGGAATCAATGGCCGCCATATCATCAGTAAGGGTCAGTTTCACAGGCTCTCCAGTAGGGTGGCGTGATATGCAGTCTGTGGCGCGATGTCTAATCCCCGGCACATGGACTATCCGGAACCTGTATCGCAGGGTCTTCTCCTTGAAGTCCCTGAGGTGAGCATTCGAGATATCCTCTAAACTTCGACCATTAAAGATTTTGAGCAGAGGTTTGTGGTCGACAGCGATTATGAGGTCTTCACATCCCAGAACAAAGTATCTGGCCTTATCTAGGGCGTCAGCAACTGCAAGGGCCTCACCCTCAACTGGTGCGTAACGTGATTCAGCAGGGTGGGTGAATCTGCTGCCCACGAGTGTGATTTTCCATCCTGTGTGACAACAGGAGGGCTTTATGTTTGTGCAGGTAAAGTGTTTCTGCAGTAGCCAGAAGCCAATGCCAGTCTTGGACCAGTCTGTAGCGAGGCATGTAGGCTTGCTGGGGTCGAATGTCCAGACACCCTCCTCGATCTCACTGGCAATGACAGCTTTCGACTCTTCAAATGCATCCTGGATGTGCTCATCCCACTTAAACGGTGTACTGGGTTTAAGTAGTTGCCGGAACGGCAACATCTTCTCAGTCATACTGAAAGCGTATGACACTTGATTGACAAGTCCAGACCAAGAACGTACATCTGTGATGTCCTTGGGTGTTGGGAAATCAAGGATTGCGCGGAGGTATTTCCTGCAAGGACGGACACTATTGGGAGTTATTTCGAACCCAGCAAATTCCACTATATCTTCACCAAACACAAAGTTGTCAGGGTTCAGGGTGATTCCATTCTGTCCACAGGTGTCAAGCCACTGAACAGCCTGGAAGAAACTGTCTGCCAGCGAGTCAGACCATAGCAAGACGTCATCAACGCATTTGGTTTTATTGGGGATGTCAGACACGATCTCGTCATAACGCCTTGTATATCCATCGCCAGATGCAATATACCCTTGACGGGCTGTTTTGTAGCGGTATCTACCCCAGGGTGTGATGAAGGTGGTCAGGTGTCGGTCTTCTCTGCAGATGGGCACGCTATGGTATCCGTTCCATGCATCAAAGACCGTCTTCTTCTTACCGTTCGGAACCGATCTTGCCTGATGAAAGGGTGATGGCGTGTGATGTGTTTCCCGTGTTCATAAATAAGACTGTCGTTATTTTTGTTAATCCAGTTGGCAATTTATTGCAACATCAACGATGAACACGGTCTGAAAGACATAAGAATAAACATGATCATTAATAATGATTAAGAATCCTCTAGTCTTCAGGGTCTTGAAGGTCTTAAGGATCTTAGGGGTCTTAAAGATCTTGGGGATATTTGGGGTCTTAAGGGTGCTTTTGGAGTCTAAACGGTCTTCAAAGTCTTAAAGGGTCTTAGAGGTCTTCACAGACCTTAAATGCTGACTTTTTTCAGGGTCTTTAAAGGTGGTGGATGGCAATACCCTTCGGACAATCCTCAGGTCAGGCTTGGTCTGTGTACCAAATGTGGTTGTTGGCCCAGTGGTAGTTATTGGCCCAGCAGTCTTTGAAAAAAATGCAAACAGACAGACAGAGGACAAATTTTATTTACGAGTGGGGCATCCATGGGAAACCCACGGGCATAAACATCTTGAGTTAGATGCTACACGTAGACTTTTACAAAATTGGTACTGGTAATTTGTTACATCCAGAAATTATGTAATCTACACAATTTATTTCCTTCACATAATATTGAATACAATGCACGTGTGAAATACAGTTTGTTATGAGTAATTCCAGGTAATGTAAAATGTGACTTCAAGATCTCATTTCTCTCCCAGGCCCTCTCTCTCCCCTCCTCCTACACTCTCTTCCCCACTCTCTCCCTCTCTACTCTCCCCCATCATCACTTAAACAGCACAGGGGAGAGGGGGGAGGTGGAGTGGATCATGCACGGGGGAGAGGAGAGGTGGAGAGGGTTTAGAGCGATTTACTTCTGCTTTGACTTGATTGACTTGATTTGAGAGGGGGGACAACCTCACTTGAGTGACTTACTTCTGTCATTCATTTTCAAACTTCAAAGCATCCAATACACTTCACTTCACAAATTAAAAATTCCTTAAAACCAAACGTTATTAATAAATATTGGATTACATCATGAGTCCACATATTCAGGTCAGGTCAGGTATGGGAGCATGTGCCAGAACAGCACGTCGCTGCGTCCACTTTCCGCCGGTACTCCAGGGGCCTCCGTCTGGCCATCCCCCAGGCAGATGCCAGGCCCATCCCCATCTCCTTGAGATGATAGTCAACCTGTTGCAACCATGAGGCACGTGGTCGACCCACTGGCCTCCTCCACTCATGAGACTCCCTCGCTGAGAGAATCTGGTGAGCAGGTTCAGAGTGAGGAAAACGAGCCACATGTCCATACAGCCGCAACTGACGCTCACGGACTATGCAGGTTACAAATCTCATCCGAGTCTCTCTCAGCAACCGCTCGTTGGACACAAAATCCGACCAGCGATAGCCAAGGATTCTCCGAAGAGACCTGGTACCAAAGGAATTAAGTCTCCGTCTCAGATCCTTGGTCAGAGTCCAAGTCTCGCACCCATAGAGCAAGACTGGAAGTACCAAGGACCTGAAGACTCGGACTTTCGTCCTCCCGCACAGGTACCGGCAGCGCCACACCCCATGATCCAGTGAATCCATGACTCCCCAGGCCCGACCCAGACGTCTATTGACCTCTGACTCGCAGCCAGCAGAGACATGAATATCACTGCCAAGGTAAGTGAATCTCTCCACGACCTCAACATCCTCACCACAAACAGACACAGACAGGACAGCAGCATCCAAGATGTCACCGAAAGCCTGGATCTTAGTTTTGACCCAAGAAACCCGTAATCCCAACGGCTCCGACTCCTCATTCAGCACCTCGAGGGCCCCCAAGAGGATGTCTAAAGTCTCCGCAAAGATGACTGCATCATCTGCAAAGTCAAGGTCCGAGATCTTGACATTCCCAAATGACGCACCGCAACTTGATCTCTCCGACATCCTCCCTAAAATCCAGTCCATACAAGTGCTGAAAAGTGTGGGGGCAAGTACACATCCCTGACGAACTCCAGTAACAACTGGAAATAAGTCAGAGATGGTACCACCACACTTCACAGCACTCTCAGTACCAGAGTAGAGTTCAGACATCAGATCGATCAGTTTTGGTGGCACCCCACGAAGACCAAGAATCCTCCAGAGGACATCCCGATTCACTGAATCGAACGCTTTACAGAGATCAACATAGGCTGCAAGCAGCCCCTGCCGAAACTCTCGTCTGCGTTCGGTGAGGACACGAAGTGCAAGGATACGGTCAATCGTTGACCTCTTTGGTGTAAAGCCTGACTGCTCTGGACGCTGGTGCTCAAGCAGATGGTGGCGAACCCTATCGAGAATTATCCGAGCAAAGACCTTGCCCGGCACTGAGAGCAGCATCACCCCTCGGTAGTTGTTGCAGTCTTGGCGATCACCCTTCCCTTTCCAGAGAGGGACAACAAGGCCCCTCTTCCAGTCAGTTGGGATGATGCCTGTGTTCCAGGCAGAGCACAAAACTGCATGCAACGACACGAGTGCAGCATTTCCACCAGCCTTGAGAAGTTCGGCATGGATGCCACAGATCCCTGGAGCTTTGCCCCGTTTCAACTGGTTCACCGCAGCCCGTGTTTCCACAAGCGTAGGTGGACCACAGTTGATTCGAGGGTCAGCAACAGGGATTGTAACACCCTTGACGTCCAACTCGACAGTTGGGGGATCAGCCTGGTACAACCGCTCAAAGTAACCGGCCCAGCGGGCCTTCACTTCAGACTCCTCTGTCAAGAGCCTACCACTCTCTGCTCGAACTGTAGTGCTCCGAGGGATGGGCTTGGATGAACGTAATGCGCGAATTCCCCTGTAAGCGGGACGAGAATCACCTGTCCACAGGTGATGCTCTACCCCCTCACAGATTCCTCGCACATAGGCCTCCTTGTCCACCCTCAGTGCAATAACAGTTTTACGCCTCAGCTCCCTGAACAGCTCAGCTCTGCCATTCAGCCTGGCCCTGCGACTCTGGTCAATGGTATCCAGTGTCCCTTGAGAGACAAAATTCTTCTTTGCCCTGCGGTGAGCTCCAAGGGATCCACCGGCAACATCAAGGACGGTGGTCTTGAAGGCGCTCCACAACTCTTCAGGACCCCCCAAAGCACCCAGGCCCCCCAAGTGTCCACTCAGTCTGTTCGCAAACTCCTCAGCTACTCTCTCATCCCTGAGCTTGGCAACATCCAGCCTCGGCTGGGATGGTACCATTCTCCAGGATTTAAGTGCAGCTTTAGAGTTGCTACAACAAGCCTGTGGTCAGTATTGAGGAACTGAGCACTCCGGTAGACCCTGCAGTTCTGGATCATCCTCCAACGACCGTCAATGAGGACATGGTCAATCTCCTTTGCCACACCGCCAGCGTTGGAATACCAAGTCCAGCGATGAGCTTGTGGGCGCTGAAACCATGAATCAGCCACCCTCAGTCCATGACTTCTTGCAAAGTCAAGGAACTTAGAGCCATTCTGGTTCATAGTTCCTGACCCATGGGGACCAACACACACCTCATAACCGTCCCTATCAGTTCCAGTCGATGCATTGAAATCCCCCAAGACTAGAAGTGTATCTCGTCTGGGGCACTGATCAACCACAGACTCGAGTGTGGCGTAGAATGCATCCTTCACGGTGAGATCACTCGCCTCAGTCGGAGCATAAACAGAGACCAGGGAAATGACACCTAAGGAGTGACGAATCCTTAATCTCATAATACGCTCGTTGACCGGTGTTACCTCAATTATCATGGGGGTCAGCTTATTGGACACAGCTACAGCAACTCCTTGGGTATGGTAACCATCAGAGCGACCAGACCAATAGTAGGTGTAACCACCCACCATTATCTCGCCGCAATCCGGTCTCCGAACCTCAGAGAGAGCTGCAATCCCGATGTCCAAACGCTTGAGCTCAGATGATAACAGAGACAGGTGATCATCCTCTCTTAGGGATAGGACATTCCAGGCACCCACCCGAAGGGACCACCTCAAGTTAACCCAAGGAGACCGTCGTCTGGTGGACGACACCTCAGCACCACTCCAACACACTCTCCCGCAAACTGACCCAGGGATGTTACCCCGTGGTTTCCCTCCTTTTTCCCACATTTTCCCACATATTCAATTTACTACATACAAAGTTTTTTGAAGTATTGTTTAATTATATAATTGGAAAAGTTATTATTCAACTTCATTAAACTCCTTGTCTTGGAATAAACTTCATTCAACATCTTGTCATTAAACTCCTGAGGAACATGACAAAATATAATTAGACGACAGTTTGATCCCGAACTTCAGTTTTCCCGAGCAGGGAACACTACCCTTCCTCTTCTACCCCCCTCCTTCTTCTCCCCCCTCTCTCCTCTCCCCCATCACGTTTTCCCCCTTTACTCCTCCATCCCTCCCCCTCTCTCTCCTTCCTCGCATCACATCCGACCAGATACGTTCAATACAGCTATTACAACTAATTCCCGAGCAGGGAACTATACCCTTCCTCTTGTACTCCTGCTGCCTCTCTCTCCTCCCCCTCTCTCTCCTCTCTCCCCTCCCCATATCACGTCTGACCAGATATATTCAAAACACTTATTAGAATGAATTTTTGTCTAAAAAGACCAACATTCATCTGATTTGCTCACCTTTTGCTGAAACTGAAACTTAAACTATCTTAACGACTACAAAAAAATGAAATCAGATGGTGAATTATAGTTAAGATTATGTCATGAGGGAGTTGGAATGGACTTTATATAACAGGCCTTAATTTCACCTATAATGTATTTTTGTCTAAAAACGCTAATTTTCGTCCAATTTTCTTTCCGATTTTTGCAACCGAGTCTTAAATCATCTTAGCGATCATGAAAAATGACATCAGATATCGAATTAGAGTTAGGATAAAGCTGTGAGAGTGTAAGAAATTGCGAGCCTTTCAAAAGAGGCTACACAGAGCAAACCAAATGGTGGCGATTTGATTTTGAAGCCCCTCTCCAAACGGACAGATGGATCAACTAGCGTGTGTGTGTGTGTGTGTGTGTGTGTGTGTGTGTGTGTGTGTGTGTGTGTGTGTGTGTGTGTGTGTGTGTGTGTGTGTGTGTGTTTTCAATACCACATGGACATGCTGTGGCAGGTGATGCAAGACTGCACCCTGTTGGTGTTTGTTTTTTTGTTTTTTAAAATTGTATACCTTGTCGAGGCTCGTATGAGAGCTGCCTGTTGGTTGATTGTTGGTTGGTTGATCTCATACACCCTGTTGGTTGATTGTAGAAGGGAAGCCCGTCAGTGTGCAGAGACAATAGGAAGGAATTCCTAAGATAACAAATATATGGATGTCTAAACAGGGTGGATGAATGGCAGGCATGCTCTGTTGGTCAGAACCTTTCAAGTGATTCATGGTTCCTAACAGTGAAGATGTGTTCGTTGGATGTGAAGCCTGGTGTTGGCTTTGTGGTTAGGGTGGGTAGCTTGGGATCTTTGGGTCCTGAGTTTTTGCACTGTTGGCTGCTGAATTAACACCAGGTGGGATTCACTCAGCCTGTCACCCTTCCAAGGTTGATGAAATGAGTATCAGTGTACTGGTATAGGGGCACAGCATCAGCGGCGTAGTCATTCCCCCAACAAAATGCTGCCATACTCAAGAAGAAGAAGAAGTTGGATGTGGATTTTTTTTGTTTTTTTAGATCCTCGTGGAGGATCTCTAATTCTTACTCACGTTGTTGTTCTTGTGGACTTTTTTGTTTCACAACCTACAGTTTTCATCGAAACTTCCTGAAACTTGGCGTAAATATGTAAAAATACCCTGCGCAGACAGTAACCATCTCCGATTTTGAAAATTCTTCCGAGAAAAATAGTTATGTCAAAATATCTCCGCTAATGGAAATCGCCTAAAAAATTATCTCCAAACTAGGCAAGCTTTTTGAATTCTGTTTGCGGGAATCAAACAGGGCATTAGCAGAGATGAATTACCACACATATGATACATCACTATGACGTCATATCAATTTTTATGACGTCATTCCTGTTTTTTGACATTTTTTGTTTCACAACCCAGAGTTTTCATCGGATCTTCGTGAAACTTGCCATGTATATGCAGAAAGCCCACGCACAGGCAGTAACCATCTCCGATTTTTGAAATTCTTCCGAGAAAAAAAGTTGATGTCATAATATCGCCGCTAATGGAAATCGCCTATACCATTATCTCCGAAACTAGGCAAGCTGTGTTGAATTTTGTTTGCGGGAATCAAGCCGTGAATTAGCACAGATAATTTATCGCAAACCTAATACATCACAATGACGTCGTATTCGTTTTTATTACGTCATCATTAAGAGGACGAGGATCTTAGCTCATTCGAGCTTTTTAACTGATAAAAGGCTCATGATGGAGCTTTGTTTCCTTTATTAGTCTTCTTGGATCTGTTTTGATTTTCTTTCCTTTAATTTTTTCTCCATGTGTCTGCACTCACAGAAAGAACTCACCTTCGTAGGATGTGTTGCTATGCTGGATCCTCCACGCAAGGAGGTGACTGACTCCATTCGTCTCTGTGGTGATGCTGGTATTCGAGTCATGATGATTACTGGTGATAACAAGGTAAGCTTATACATTGTTGTCTGTCCTTGCCTATATTCTACAAGCTTCTCTTTTTTTCTTTCCAGACTCCAATATCTTTGCTTTATTTCTAATTATTGTTTTATTGGTTGAATACATTCTGAGTCTTGTATTGGAATGCAACATCTTCCCAAGGCTGACTGAATTTGGTAACCCTTCATTTTAACCCCAATTATACAACAGGGCACAGCCATCGCCATCTGCCGGCGAGTGGGAATTTTTGATGAGGAAGAAGACGTCCAGAACAGGGCATTCACAGGCCGAGAGTTTGATGAACTTTCACCTGAAGAACAGAAGGACGTGTGTCGCAACGCTCGCTGCTTTGCCCGTGTTGAACCTGCGCACAAGTCTAAGATCGTTGGATACCTGCAGGCCCACGATGAGGTCACCGCCATGGTGGGTGTGCTTTTATTGGCAAGGAAGTTTTTGACAGATGATGCATACTTTTAAAAAAAATTTCTGTGACGACAATCAAAAGGATAAATGCTATTCAATTATGGCTTCTGGAAGAAAAAAAAAATTATTTGAAAATCTCATTTGTGGTGCAATTCTGGTGATGAGACGAGTGCATTTTGATGATTTGGGAATTTTCAGTTTTAATTTTTGCTGAATTCTGATTTGCTGAAAGAAGGTTGGCAGGATAGCTGAGAGGTATGCACACGCTTTTAAGCTGTATATTATGGGCTTGAATCTCTCCAGTGATAGACTGTCCCCCTGCATGTTTCACATGCAAGGTCAAGCATCAATGTGTGTGCCGTCTACCGGAAGGCCGTTAAGCCGTAGAACGCGTCTGCAAGTACTCATTGATGTTAATCCCTCAGTGTCTTTCGTAAAAAGTTGGCAAGTAATCGCCGGCACAAATTACAAATTTTTGCCCTAACTCTCTCACCAACCCACACTTGGCAACCTCGTGAGTGTACCAGTTCCCCAAACATGAGTTAAGGGAGGCCTTTGTCCTGCAGTGGACTAAAAATAGGTTGATAATAATGATTATATACAAAGATAATAAAACATTCATGTCATGGTTTGAGGAAGAAAATATTTTTGATTTAAAAAAAATTCCACACGAGATCATCAATGACATTCCCACATTATTTGTGGAATATCAAGTCTCATCCTGTACCTGTGGTTTGCAGAAGAGAATCAGAATAAGTTATACCTGTTTGGGCTGGAGGGATATAAAGTATATGGGGTATTTGCAAATGACAGGAAACTTTTAACTTCAACTTTATTGCAGACACACAGAGTCCATACAGGCTGATGAAATATACCTTTTTGTAAAGAATGCTTGAATGAATGGTAAATAAGTACCTTCTCTTCACACTGCCGTAACGACAGACAGGTGATGGTGTGAACGATGCTCCAGCTCTCAAAAAGGCTGAGATTGGCATTGCAATGGGCTCGGGCACAGCCGTTGCGAAGTCAGCTGCAGAGATGGTTCTGGCCGACGACAACTTTTCCACTATTGTGTCAGCAGTCGAGGAGGGTCGTGCCATTTACAACAACATGAAACAGTTTATCCGCTACCTAATCTCCTCCAATGTTGGTGAAGTTGTCTGGTATGTCTGCACATACTGGATAAGGCATAAGATCCAGAATCAGTTTTCTTACATAAACTTAAAGTAACAAAATGTGTGTTTTGTTACCCTCACCAGAGGAGAGGGTATTGCATTTGGGTCTGTTTGTTTGTTTGTCTGTTTGTTTGTTTGTCTGTCCGCACAGGACTTTCGTGTTTTACTTCGCAACCGCTTGTCGGATTGAGACGAAATTTTCACCATAGAACCGACGACTCATGTCAAATGTTTTCATGATAATTATGACGTCATAGGTCACGTGGTGTGGCAGCCATGTTGGGAAAAAGGGAAAAACTTTGGATCTCTGAAACCACACCAAGGAAAAAATTGAAACTCGGCACATGGCAAGTTCTCACCATGGGAAATGTGTTTTTTTATGATGCCGTAGTTGCCTTCATTATGACATCATCATTGTTTATGTAGAATGCCACATCAGATCAGTACGAAAATTTTTGTGGGTCATCTCAGGATAAATTGGTGAATGGAAAAAAAATTACAACATCATCGGTCATGTGGTTCAGCAGCCATATTGTTTTTGTTTTTTTTAAACCTTCAAAAATCTTCTCTGAAACGGCTGAACAGATCAAGGCAAAACTTTACAGGTATGACGGACTATCCATGAGGAACAAAGTACTCACACCTATGACATCATAGGTCACATGTTTTGGCAGCCATATTGGATTTACCCTAAAACCTATTATTAAACCTTCTTCTCCAGAATGGCTGAACAGATTGAGGGAAAACTTCACACACGTTCCCCAAGCTTTGAGGGTACCAGGATGTTCACAAATAATTGATAGGTCACATGTTCTGACAGCCATATTGGATTGAGTGAAAATCTTTTTAAATTCTTTCTCTTGAACGGCTTCATCCATCAATGTGAAACTTCACAATTATGATCTACTAGTGATGGGGAATATATGTTTAAGTTTCAACCTGTTTGGCCACATGGTCTGGCAGCCAGAATTTTTTTTTTTTTTGATGTGTTCTTTTTAGGTCATCTCTACCGAGATGACCTAATATAGCTGGACCGAATGTCCGTCCGTCCGTCCATCAACAATTTTTCTTTCCGATCTTGATGAAATTTAGTATGTGGGTAGAGGTCGATGAGTATTGCACAACGATATAACTTTTGTCTGGGTTCAAGGTCAAGGTCACGAGGTCATGTAAGTTATAAAAATCGCCATTTTCAAAACTTATCTCGTCTGCCATTCTACAAGATATTCGGCAACTGTTTATTGATTATGATAGTAAAAAAGATTATCTTGTATCTAACCAGACAGATTTTTGAATTTCCGTCCCGTTTGGCCGCCACGTAACCTGGAAGATGGTCAAAAACACCTCCCGGTACAAAGAAAACTTTTTACTTCCGATCTTGATGAAATTTGGTATGTGGGTAGAGGTCGATGAGTGATACCCAACGACATATTTTTCCCCGGATTCGAGGTCAGGGTCAAGGTCACGAGGTCACGAAAGTTGTGAAAGTCGCCATTTTCAAAACCTATCGAGTCTGTCATTTTAGGAGATATCTGGCAACGGTTTATCGATTATGATAGTAAAAAACATTATAGAGATGACCGTCACCCCCACACGGGGGTAATTTTTTTTAATTATTTTTATTTTTATATGGCTCACTTGTTTTTTTTAAGCTTCCCAGTCCCTGCTGATTTTTATGAGATTGTGGAGAAAAGGTAGGATTTGGTGGCTATACCTAGATGGGTTTGAGGGTAGAGGAGTAGCATCTGAAATGTGAATCCTATCTGGGTTCCTCCTGATGACTTCATCTTGGCTTTTTGCTTGTTTGGGTTCCTTCTGATTACTCCAATGCAGGTCTTCCATTTGATTTGAATTGATTTTACTCCCATTACAAATTCAATTGAATAACTATAAACATCATGGGTCAGGGTCAGGTGTCCGGTCAAAGCGGGGTTGCATCAAAGCAGGACGTCTTGGTATCCGGTCATCACTGCCAGCAATTATAAAGTGGCAGTTCTAGTTCTGTCTATTATTAATTTCGTAACATACCAGTACACAAACATCACAAAAAAGCAAGTCCTGGCAAGGGTCTGTAATCTCTCATTGCTCGTTTTTCTTGTTTTGTTTGTTTGACTTTACTTCGTGGGAATTTTGAATCCATTGTGCATATTCTTTATATCTTCCCAGCATCTTTTTGACTGCGGCCTTTGGATTTCCGGAAGCTCTGATTCCGGTACAACTGCTGTGGGTGAACCTTGTTACTGACGGTCTCCCAGCTACTGCACTAGGTTTTAATCCCCCAGACCTGGACATCATGGACAAACCACCCCGCTCTGCCAAGGAACCTCTCATCAGTACCTGGCTGTGCTTCAGATATTTTGCCATTGGAGGTGTGACATTTTCACAAAGGCTTAATCTGTCAATTTTTGAGGGAATTAATAATCTTTTATTTTTGGCTTTAATGAAGATTGAAAAGATTCCATGAATGGGATACTAGCAATAGGGTAGGAGCGACCCCCCAAAATTTTCAGGGTAGGAGCGACCCCTCCCCTCCCCCATGGAGAATATTTTAATGATAATTGTGATGTCATAGGTCATGTGGTATGGCAGCCATCTTGGATTAAACATAAAATAAAACATTATATCTCTGAAACTGCTTATTGGAAAAAATTGAAACTTGACATCTCATTCTACTCCCAATAGGGAATAAAGCATTGTAAGGATAATGCCATCGGTGAAATGGTAGACCAGCCATAAATGTTTTAATCAAAATCCTTGTTTACCTTTGAGATTCAGTGTGTATGTCCAGGCCGTAACATTTTTACCGATTGAGCTTTTGTCATCAAATCTTCAACAAACCTTTTATTACATTGTAGAGAACACAAATTAATAAAATGTACAATTTTTTTTTTAGCTGTTGTTTTCATCAAATTTATTTCAAGTACAAAGCAGACGAGCATGGGCTTTGTGTTTTCAGATGCTTTTTAGTTTATTGTATAACTAGAATGCCATGCTGTGGGAGGACCTGTTAAGCTGCTCTATACACCTTGACATAGTATGTGTTTAAGACATGGGAATTCTTCCATATTCTTTGTAGTTAATTAACCTAATCAACTCAGGAGATCATGACGATCATTTCGATGTGTCGCACTCCCAATCAGCTCCAGTAGAACTCCACAAAAACATGCCTCACACACAAACACACACACACACACACACACACACACACACACACACACACACACACACACACACACACACACACACACACACACACACTTCGTCCATTTATGGTAGATTGTTGCTGATAATAATGCTTGTGTACAACAATGTTGCCTTCACTTTATCCTGCCTATACCTTCTGAATTTTGGATGCATGGTCAAATGAATGGTAAACTGATGCCTGTTTTGCATGACATTAACCTTGGGCTGGTATGCAGCCCACTTGAGGTTCATCCAGAGCCACCAAACTTGCTCATGCCTTCTTCTATTGTTCCCCTTTTATCAGCATACGTGGGTTTTGCCACTGTCAGTGGAGCCGCTTGGTGGTTTTTGTATGCAGATGATGGACCCCAACTAACTTTTTATCAGTTGGTATGTTCCTGGCACATAGGACTAAAGAATATCCTTTGATTTTGATTGCATGTCATTCTGATTCTCTTCTCTTTCAGTATTTTGAGCCGAGCTATTTTTATGGAGGTGTTGGGGGTGTTGGGGAAGGGGAAATGGTGGAGATTCAGAAAGAAGAATTAAAAATATTAAATAAGCTTCTTGTTCTATAAAGCGACCCTTCTCTGTACGACATAGCCTTGTCTCACAACATTTTGGAGTAAGCTGTACATTTTTATTGAACTCTTTTATATTATTGAGGCTCATGGAGTAACTAGAACACAGAACGGTTCAGGATGTCACAGAACAACAAAAATAAATGTGGGGAGAGGGCGTGGTATTGGGAGTCACATGAATATTCATGAATGCATGACAATTACATGCTTACTCTGTTCTTGTTTTTTTTTTCATTATTAGTTATTATTTTCATGAAAAAAGGATTATGTGGTGTTGGGAGTTGCATGAATATTAATGAATGCATGATGAACTGGAACTGACAAGGCGGATCCGAGAGTGACGTGAGCGGACTGTCGAGTGTGTGGAGCAGGAGACGTGATTCAAAATGGTTGAGCGAAAGATCCTTCGTGTGGTCTGTCGTTGCTACACAACAGGGGATCACACCAACAGCAGATTTGAAGGACAAAACAGAGAGACTTGGAGAAATAATTGATATCGGGGGGGAATTTAGGCAAGTGGAGGACCACATGGGGTGAACAAGATTGAGACATTGGCAAACTCTCAACCACTGAAGTAGAAAAACAAAAACTGGAAACTTGGAAAAAGTTGGGCTTGGGGAGGTTAATGGGGGTAGAAAATATCATGGTTGTGAATGACCTGAGATGGTGCTCAACGTCTGTCTTGAATCGTTGAAAGGAAGAATAATATAGAGGAGTCTGTGGAAAAAAAAGAAGAGGAAAGTGAGTGGAAGTGAGCAGTAAGTAGATTTTGGGAGTTTCAGCAGAAGAGAGTAACTGGCTGAGCAAGGAGTGAGGCAGGGGACCAGCCCAGAGGGGAGAGCAGTTGTAAGGCCGTGTAGATAGATAGAATTTCAGGAATCGTCAACATGATGGAGGGTGCCCAGTCGGCGACCTAGCTTTGCTGGCCAATTTAGATATGTGTTTGCTCAAGAAAGATCATGGATAATAGTGAGGCCCAAAAGTTTTAGTGACTGAACCTAATCAAGAGGATTGTTGAGGAAGTAGATGGGAGGTTTCATCAGACAGTCCTTTTGGAGAGAGAGAGATTTTTCAGGGTTGAAAGACCCCCCATCTCGTGTGTTTGCCCAGCTCCTGATTATATAAAGGTCTGCAGAGAGGGAAGAGACTGCTGCATGCCTATCTGAAGGATGAGGGATGTTGTGGCAGAGGGTGGGAGTAATCAGCAAAGAGATAAAGAGGATTTTCCAGAGTCAGAGAGATCGTTGATGAAGATTAGTAATAGGACTGGTTCCAGAACACTGCCTTGGGACACTCCAGCCTTGACAGGGAGAGATGAATGGATTCCTTTGAGTGCCACACATTGGTTACGAGAGTAGAGGAAGTCAGTAAGCCGTGTGTGTTGTTAGCCTTAGATGCCAGAGGTAAGAGAGTTTGGAGAGCAAGGTAGGGTGCCAGACTATATTGAATGCTCGAGATATGTCTGGAGAGAGTCTTGATCTCATGTCTGACATTGAGGGCTTCCATCCATTGTTGGGAGAGCAGAAGCAGCATGTCTAAGGCAGAGTGACCAGTTCTGAATCTGAATTGATGATCTGAGATTAGGCCATCCTACTATATAAAATAAGCATGTATGTAATTCTGAAAATCAGAGAAAAAAATCAGGACTAGCCTGATCCCCACCAAAATTTGCATATGTGTTGGTTGTACCAAGGGTCAGGTCGTATAGTAGGCACAAGGAAAAATAAAATCCCTCTGAATGGAGTGGGTGTTTATAGTTGGAGAAAAGGAAGGATTTGATGGCAACTGCAATGATGGCTTCCATTATCTTGCTGAGGATTGGGAGTACTGAAAGCTGATCGATGGGGTGGGGAACACAGGGTATACAAAATGGACACCACAGGGACTATCATGACCTGACACGATAGGGAACTTTCGGGAAGGAAGGCAGGGAATTTGAAGGAGGTGTATTTGGGGTGCATTAACGGGGGTAGAAAAGATCATGGTTTTGAATGGGGAAAATAAGAGGTGGTGGTGAACAACTTTTTTGAAGACCTGGAGGGAACTGTGATTGAAGAGTGTGGGAGTTTATTCCAAAGGCAGGGAAAAAGAGAAATGAAAGAGTGAAGGTGAGCAGTGATTCATGATTTTGGTAGTTTTACCAGAAGAGGGTTGCTGGTGGACCTTGAACGCCCTGCGGAAATACGGGGGGGACGGGACAAATCACAGACAGAGCTGGGGGGGGTGGCGAGACCGGAGAGGAGACAGTAGAAGACAGTAAGACCACCGACTTGCCTGCAGTGAGAGTGAGAAGCCCAAAGACTCAGCCTCACTGCGGGAGATAACAATGATCTTAAATGCCTTGGTTTCCACAGCGTGAAGCCGAGAAGGTGAGAAGGTGAGAAGGAGCACCAGCCCAGAGAGGAGAGCAGTACTCCATCAGGCTGCAGACAAAAGCTTTGTATGTGGTCAGGAGCTCAGGTGGGCCAAGGAAGGACTTTGCACGACGGAGGATGCCCAGTCGCTGACTGACTTTGGAGGCCAGCTTGGAAATGTGGCTTTCCCAGGAAAGATCATGGCAGACAGTGACACCAAGAAGATTGAATGAAAGGACTTCTTCCAGAGGATTGTTGACAAAATAGATGGGGGGGGGTTCCAAACGGTCCTTTTGGAGAGACATAATGAGGGTGTGAGAATTGTCAGGCTTGAAAGACATGCTCCACGTGTTGGACCAGTTTGTAATTTTATCCAGATCTTCAGAGATTGAAGAAGCTGCTGCTTGCCGGTCTGAGGGATGACCGATGGTACGACAGAGGGTGGAGTCATCATCAGGAGAGATCATTGATGAAAACCAGAAAAAGAACAGGGCCCAGAATGCTGTCATGAGGAAGTCCAGCCTGCACAGGAAGAGGGGATGAGAGAACTCCATTTAGAGCCACACGTTGGCTGAGCCAGGAGAGGAAGTCTGCGAGCCATGAGTGGAGATGGCCTTGGATACCATTCGGAAGAGTTTGGTGAGCAGGGCACGGTGCCAGACCTTGTCAAAAGCACGCGATATGTTGAGGGAGATGGCTCTGATTTCATGTCTGACATTGAGTACCTCCATCCATTGTTGGGAGAGCAAAAGCAGCATATCCAGGGTGGAGTGACCTGGTCTGAAACCAAATTGATGATTGGAAATCAAGCCATTGGAGAAGAGGTAGGATTTAATGTCTGAAGCGATGGTGGATTCCATAACCTTGCTGATGATTGCGAGAAGGCTGATTGGTCTGTAGTTGCAGGGATCTGTTTTTGCACCTTTTTTATGCAGGGCAGTAATGTTTGCAGATTTCCAAGCAGATGGCAGATGACCTTGAGCAAATGAGATGGTGAATAGAACAGAGAAAGGGTGAGCAAGAGCAGAGGAGCAGGTTTTTAGGATACTTGGGCTGATGCCGTCTGGATCGGTTGCAGAATCTGAGTTGAGGTTCGACAGCAAGCTCTCCACTTTGTCAGGAGAAAAGGACACAGAGTCCAGGGACAGTTGGGTGCGACTGGGTAAGTTGGCTACAGAAAGCGATGGGTTTCGGACACAAGATGTAGATGCAAACACCAAGTTTAGGCATTCAGCCTTTTCACGTGCGGTATCAGCAATGCTGCCATTTGAGGTAAGGGAGGGGATGGATGGGGAACATACACCAGAAACAGATTTGATTTGATGCCACCAGGATTTGGAGGAGGGAGGGAGGTTTGAGAGTTCAGACTTGAGATAAGAAAGATGTTGTTTTCTGGCTCTCCTGAGGGTAGACACACACTTGTTCCAAACTTTATGGAAGGAACTGAGATTACCCTCAGTTGGATTTGCTTTCCATGAAGCAAAGGCAAGTTGTTTCAGGACAACTGCCTAGCCACAAACTTCAGTGAACCATGGGTGGGACAAAGGATAGGACAACTGAAGACCAGAGGGGATAAATCTGTGCATGAGAGAGAGAGCAAGTTTCTTTGAAAGAAATCCCAGGATGAGTTGATGTTGGAGAAAGTAGCGATGGGAGACCAGTCTAGAAGTTTGATGGCTAAGATATGGAAGAAACACAGAATTAAGCTATTTGTCCTCACAAGCAGTCTTATGTGATTCCATTTGAAGGGATGGAGGGGAAGCATACACTAGAGATGGACTTAACAATGTGCCACCAAGTTTTTGAGGAAGGAGACAAGTTTGAAAGTTTAGGCTTGAGGTTGGCCAGCACCTGGGTCTTCAATGTGGATCATGAAGCAAAGGTCTGAAAAGGAAATGAGAATATACAAGCGCTTTAAATTGTGTAATTTTTTTTATTCTTAGGGCTGGTAACCAACACCTATAATCACACATTTCCTACTTTAATGCATGTGCTGAAAATGCAATATGGTGGTGAGTGAAGTTACAAACAGGGTGGAGGCACGAATAATTCAGAAATTTCTGGTCAATGAAAATAATAAAACCTGTTTAAATGTACATATGATTGGCTGCTGTAATATGGGGATAATTGTCAGTCAAGGTTATAATGTAAACTGAGTAATGATTTTTTAAAAGGCTAAAACCAAAAGTCCAGGTCAAACTTGAACCACTTGTCGTCTTACTTCCCCCTAACCCCATAATCACCCCCATATCCCATAAAGCCATTAATGTTTTTTAATCCAAAGGAGATGTCTGACATATTTTGGAAGTTGAGAAGAGGGGAATTAACTATGGGTTAACAGGATGATCTCAGCTTCTGCCATTTTTATATGTAGTGTATATAATATAATGTTTTATATATAATGTCCTCAAATTGGATCAGATAGTGCCTTTGCATATCAATAATGATACAGTGGTGTTCAAAGTTTTCTAATGCTAGGATTTTGGTTGTTGTCGCAATTTCATATTGCACTTGTAACTGCATCATTCCAACAAGCCTTGTCCTTGTTTACCAGTCTTATCCATGTGCATTCTTCCTCATTCCACAGCGCCATTTCACCCAGTGCATTCCTGGAGAACCCGGGTTTGAGAATTTTGAAAGCTGTGCTGTCTTCTCTTCTCCTATTCCAATGACCATGGCACTCTCTGTCTTGGTGACCATAGAAATGTGTAATGCTCTGAACAGGTGAGTGTTTTATTTTCAATAATCTCAGGCTGGGGATCTTTAATGAGACTAGAGTGTATCTGTTCCTCCCACTCATTCCCACTCCCAAATTAATACATTCCTACCTGCCCTACCATCAGCCTTTCTGAAAACCAGTCCCTGTTGAAAATGCCTCCTTGGATCAACCCCTGGCTACTCGGTGCCATGTGCCTCTCTCTCGCATTGCACTTCATGGTTCTCTACGTACACCCATTCCCGGTTGGTTGGACCGCTTTGCTGCTCATTCTTTGCAGTTCTTAATATTCAAATCGATGATGTTTGTTTGTTTGGAAAAACATTTGTTTTCATTATGAGGCAGAATTTCAAGTGCTAACAATAGGCTAATACTGTATTACATTTTGGCTAGACCAGGAATCATCAGTGATCTCCGATCACAGCCTTCTGGTTATGAAAAAAATGCCCAATCACAAACAAAATTTATTTTTTAAACACATAATATGATCTGCAGTTGCTGAAGTGTCAGTGGAATCTGTAGTAATGTTTATGATGGTCAGAAGGGTTAAAGAAAGGTACATTGTGAATTAAATTTTATGATGTGTGAATGTTATCTGCATTAGCAGAAGTTGTACTGACAGTGTAATGATGGGCATGTCAGCAGTTGGACACCACTTTCTTGGAATGTCCTACATGTCCAGATTCTTTGAATAAAGAATGTTCCAGGCAGTTTACCAACACTTCGAGGTTGATTCAGAATCAGCATACTCGATTTAGTCGAGAACATGTGTTTCCACCCCAGTAGCAAAATCGTTGTTATACAGTGATTAATCGATGTTTTCAAGTAATGTTGGTGGCCATTTGAAAATAGCAATTTTGAAAGATTCAACTGAATTCAGATCCAACATTATTGATTTGGTCATGGTTTATCTTTATGCCAAATTTTATACTTTTACCAGAAAACCCACAATTATTTCACCTTTCCGTTGGACTGTTTAAAATTTGGTAAAATGTAAACAATAAAAGAATGACTTTACCCAAGAGCTTGTTTGAATGAACTTTAACATCATTGTAATTATATTTTGTAAAAATTGGATTTTTATCAAATTGCATCTGCATTTTAAATGTTTTAACACTCACTCAAGTATTACTGCACCAAGGATGCAAACCACAACCCATGAATACTTCCCTTTCCATTTCCTTCATTTATCTGTGTCCCTCATTCTTCTTATTACGTTTACAGATGGTGTTCCACGTGCGTCCCCTGACTGGTGCTCAGTGGCTGATGGTACTGAAAATGTCCTTGCCAATCTTGCTAGTGGATGAGATGCTCAAGTTCATTGCCAGGAACTACATTGAAGGTAGTTTAGTGCTGACAATTGGTCTGGAAGCTCATCCATTGTGCTGCTTTTGGGTGTTCGTGTTTCAAACGGGAACTGATCTGTCTGTGATGCATCACTGATGGATACACCTTACATTCTCTATCTCCATGTTTCTCTCCAGTTTATGACACTTCTGTTGCAAGAAAGAAGCAGCAGTGAAGGTGGAGGAAGTCGATGGGACCGTCTTCCTACCTCCATCTGCAAGTGATGTTTATTATTGTCTTTGAGGGGTTCATCCCTTTTTATTACTTTCGTTATTTTTGTTGGTGGGCTGTATTTTTGTGCGTATCAACAACGAGGTTTGTTTTTGTTTAGGTTTTTTTTCATTTTTTGTTATGCCTGGAATCATCTTTGACATTATTTTGGCTACAACCCTCAATAGGAGAGTGTTGAGAATATTGAAAGCGTGTATTTACAGATTATACATTTTGTGGGCTTGTTTGCGCTGTTAATTGAACTTTAGGATAGCTGTTGGCACGGCATTCGGCTGCAGCCTTGAGCACATGTCCCTTGTAATGTAAGCACCACCAAAACTTGTTTTTTCCTGCTGCAGTTAAAGCAGTACTTGCACCACACTGCCCAATTGCATGAAACTGTGTCCACAAGTTTGTACAGTAAAACAAACTGTTTCATAACCATAGTGCATTCACTATATGCTTCTTTCTATCACCATATATTGTAGTTCTTCTGAAATGTACTTGACATGTGGTCATATTGGCGATTAGTTTTCTTATTCACTTTTAATCCTGTTGGAGGTATTTCGTATTGCTTGGCCTGTTGGGCTGATTGCTGCTTTAATTAACAAGACTGGTGATTGCAGTAGAATAATAAAAACAAACCATAAGTTGCCTTAATTGTGGTAATTCAGTCGGTGCAAGTCATACCGATTGACAACTCAAATCTCCAAACTTTTCTGGGTATCAAAATCTATATCCTTTGGTAACGATGTCCCACAACTGATTTTTCACTTGCTCTGACTGTGTGTATTGACGTGTTTCCAACAGCTCTGTATATTTAACCAAAGTGGGAAATTGTATGAGCTAATAAAGTTTGTGATGGGGAATACAAACTAGTTCTTAAGTGCATGTTTTGTATATTTCTTTTCTGTTTTTGAAAGGGAATGGGGGTTGAGTAAGGGGACATGTAATTTGTTTGCTTGTTTCATTACAATGTTAGTGAGCACTTTTTATGGACATTTGTGAAATGACTGAAACCCTTTTTGAGAAGCCTTTTTTTTTGTTAATTCCTCTTATTAGCAAGATCAAAAGCTGGATTATTAGATGTCATTTTATGAGCTTCTTAGCGCTGATGAATTGTGCCGATACCCACTTGAGTCCAAAGTTCTGGATTTATGGAATAAGTATCGACGTTCAGTTGATGTTAAAACTTAAGATGTGTGTTGATGTGTCAATTTCGTTATTTTATCTTGTGCTGCCACTTTGACGGAATATTAAATAAATTGGTGTGTTGCAGTGCATGAGGGATATGGATTGGGTGTGCGGAATGTATGTCCATTAATATGAACTAGTACGTGCCCGTACGTGCGTGGCCGTACGTGCAAAAAAAAAAAAATTCAAACCGCTTGCCAGAAACAAACACACAGGCCGTTCCTTCGCTGTCGCGTGCCCGTACGTGTGTGGCTGTTTCAGCTGCACGACGCCTTGTCACGCGTTCAATGTTGTCTGCCAAGCGAGCAGTTTGTTCCTCATCCGTTTCAGCTGCACGACGCCTTGCCTCGCGTTCAGTGTTGTCTGCCAAGCGAGCAGTTCGTTCGTCATCCGTTTCAGCTGCATGACGCCTTGTCACGCACGTAGCGTCGTGTGTCAAGCGAGCAGCTCATGCTTCGTCAGATTCCATTGCACGTGCACGACGCGCAGCTTTGTTCCTTCGCTGTCGTAAACGACTGGATTGGGGCATTGTGTTTAAAAAAATTGAGAAAGAAATCGAGAAAGAGATCGAGAAAGTACAGAAATCGAGAAAGAAAGAATACAGTAAGTCAATAAATCGAGAAAGAATACAGTAAGTCATCACTGTCCGGAAATTCGCATATCGCAGTTACGATTATTCGCAATTTAGTTTTAATGGCCAATTATTCAATTCGCGCCAACGTATTTTGCCTTTTCGCAATGTCATCGCAAGGAAAAACACAAAGAGAAGAGAAGAGGAGAAAAAAACCGTACTTGCAAAAATAAACAAAAAAAACTTTCAAACAACCACACAGGCCGTTCCTTCGCTCTCGTAAACGACAACTGGATTGGGGCATTGTGTTTATCTAGAAATGCGCATAAGAAATCGAGAAATGATTAGAATACAGTAAGTCATCACTATGCGGAAGTCCGTACGTTGTAACCCGTAATGGGGAATGCGGCTGACAATCTCTTCCCCATCGGCCACGCCTACGCAGCAACGTGTCTTGTCATTGGTTGGTAAATAAATGGCCATAACTTGGGAAGCACTTGTCCGATTAATATCAAACCTTGAAAAGGCACATCCATAGGGCCCCAGCAATATACCTGGAAGTTTCAATTAGATCGGAGCAGTGGTTGGCGAGAAACAGCACACACACACACACACACACACACACACACACACACACACACACACACACACACACACACACACACCTGAAATTATAGATAGATAAAGAATTGCTATGGGGGGGGGGTTAAATCACATTTTCCCATTTTTTATGTGGTGTTTGTTTTAGTATCCACAAATGGATTTTAAACTTCTTCCTCTTTTAAAGCCAACAGACCCTAACCCTAACAAGTTTAGACCTATGATTATGGGAAGATCTCACTCGAATTGAATGAGATGTCATTATAGTAATTGAGATTACAATACTTTACATACATACTCCTTTCCTGAAAATTGGACAAAAACACGACCAGCAGCACAGGAATGAAAACTACGACATTCAGTAGAGCATATACCTCTGCCAGGCTGAACAGTTTGTTTTGTATCCCACTGATAGGCCGGATCTTGATGCGGACCTGAACCAAATTCCAATCGGCTTGTTCTTGTCACCTAACAAACTCATCTACCTGGTTTTGTCATAACTCAACAACTTTTTGAAATATCATGCTCTCGTTTTTGCCCACCCCCCCTCCATAATGGTGAAGAATTACTTTAAAAATTGAAAGAATTCTTGTATCTGGATCCAGATTCAGATCTTCACCAAAATCCCAATCAATTTATCCTTGTCACACACCCAACCTGTCCACCAAGTTTCATCCGAATCCGTTCACAACTTTTTGAGATATTGTGTTATGTATCGGTTTAGCCCTATCTCTCAATGGTAAAGAATCGCTGAGAAAAATATAGGATCCGGACCTTCGCCAAAATCTAATCAATTCGTCCATGTCACACATCCACCAAATTTTGTCTGAATCTGTCCACAACCTTTTGAGATATCCTGCTTACAAACAGACAGGGGTGAAAACATAACCTTCACCCACATTCGTTGGCAGAGGTAATAAAACAGTAAAACGCAATGTATCTGGTCTGGGGAACTTAGCTTTGTTGAGCTGGAGAAAGGAACTCTTGAACCAGCATCACACATGGAGGAACCCGGTATTATAATCCAGAACCAAAAGATTCGAGTAGATGTAAGTGCAAGACAAACACACTCTCAAACGGGTGCAACTGCCTTAGGTAGCCTGCATTTGGACATCGACATGTAAGATATCAAATCATCTTATGTTTCAACTGGACAAAAATGTTTTTGTTTGATTCAAAAACTTTGTTTAACTGTGCTGACTGCTACCTAGGTGTGCTCATTAAGTCTGTAAAACTTACAGTGTACCTCATTCTCACACCCACATGCTCCCTGACTCCTGACCACACTCTTTGACTCACTCCCACCCAAAACAAATCCTCACCCCCTATTTGATCTTTCTTTTTTGCTTCGACAAAGGATTAACACATGAAATATCAGCTTCTCTTTGCTTCTCATTGCAGTTAGCATACCCAGATCATTGTTCTGTTGATTTCCTCCATTGTTTCACCATAAAAAAAACTCTGCCCTCCGATTCCTCACTCTAAATTCTTCTTTCAACAAAGTTGTTGGAATTCTACTCTGACCCGTATGTCGATCTCTCCCTATAGCTAACATCTATTCTCTGAAACTGAACCTAAAGCTTTTCTCTCACTCATGTGTCTCGTTAAATTCTGATTCCCCAAAGTCCCGATTGCAACCAGCCCAGCAATCCGTTGAGTGACTTGAGTAACAGTCAGTTTGAACCGGCCATAAACTACTTCGTGTAAATGCATATTCAATTCTCTCAGAAATGCTCACAGATCAATGGTTGTTGTAGGTTGAGTGAGAAAGTTGGGAGGAAACTAATGATATGCCTACAAAATAAAATACCAAACCCCACTGGCCATCGAGAATTTAAACTGCATGGCCTAAATGTATAATATTTATTCACATAACGAAATCATCAGGACATACAGTGCCTTCAGAAAGTATTCACACCCTCCAAGTTTTGTCACATTTTGTTGTGTTGCAGCCTGAATTTAAAATGGATTACATTTAAAAATGTTGTCACTGATTTACACAAAGTACCCCAAAATGACAAAGTGAAGACATGTTTTTAGAATTTTTTTCAAATCAATTAAAAATGAAAAGCTGAAATATCTTGTATCGATGAGTATTCAACCTTTTTGCAATGACGTTCCAAATTGAGCTCAGGTGCATCCAATTTCCTTTGATCATCCTTGAGATGTCTCTACAACTTGATTGGACATAATTTAGAAGGAAACACAACTTCTATATAAGGTCCCAGAGTTGACAGTGCATGTCAGAGCAGAAACTTTACCATGCAGTCCAAGGAACTGTCCATAGAACTCCAAGATAGAATTGTGAGGAGGTATAGATCTGTAAAAAAAACAATTTCTAGAGTGTCGAAAGTTCCCAAGAGTGAGCTCCATTAAGAAATGGAAAGAATATGGAACTACCCAGACTCCTCCAAGAGCTGGCCATCTGAGCAACTGGGCAAGAAGGACCTTGGTGAGGGAGGTGACCAATAACATATTGACCACTGCAACAGAACTACATAGTTCCTTGGCTGAGAAGGGAGAACCTGCCGGAAAGACAAATCTCTGCAGCACTTCACAAATCTAGGCTTTATGGGAGGGTGACCAGATGAAAAGCACATGACGACATGTGTGGAGTTTGCAAAAAGGCATGTGAAAGACTGAGAGCACGATGCAAAAGGTTCTGTGGGTCTGATGAGCCGAAAATTGAACTTTTTGGCCTGAATACAAAGCACTACATCTGGCGGAAACCTGGCACAGCTCATCACCCATTTATTACTATCCTGACCATGAATCATGGTGGTGGCAGCATCATGCTATGGGGATGTTTTTCAGTGGCAGGGACTGGGAGACCTGTAATGACAAAGGGAACAATGAAATGGAGCCAAATACAGGCAAATCCTTGAGGAGAACCTGTGTCAGAGTACAAAAGACCTCAGACTGCGACGAAGATTTATGTTCCAACAAGACAATGACCCCAAGCATACAGTCAAAGCAACACTGGAATGGCTTGAGAACAAGAATGTGAAAGTCCTTGAGTGGCCCAACCAAAGCCCAGACTTGAATCCCATTGAGAATCTGTGGAAAGGCTATTAGAATGTAAGTATGCCTATGAAGTATGCACAATTTGAATGTGAGTACGTCTGTAAAGTATGTACAATAAGAATGCAAGTACCTTTATCAAGTATGTAGAATTAGAATGTGAGTACGTCTATAAAGTATGTACAATTAGAAGGTGATTACGTCTATAAACAGGGGTTCACACTTTTTTATTAGGTTCTCCAATGAGTATCAACAGCAATGGTTTGGCACTCATGAAAAATATTTTGTGTCAGCTTCAAGCACGTTCGTTTGCTTTCCCAAGCACAACTCCGATTTTTAAAGCGCCTCTCAGCTTTGTATGCATTTTACTCCTCTGTAAGTGCTCTAGAAGAACATCCACTCCAGAGAACATGTGCAAACCGCTCTTTTTTTTTTTTTCCGTTCCCAATGCTCCTGAACCTACCTCTTCATCTTTGCTCGCACGTATCTATTTTTAAGCAGTGAAACCAAAAATGTTTTTGTTGGAAAGTTAGGAGGAAACTAATAATATGCCTACAAAAGAAAATACCTGGGAGACCTGGAAGGATTAAGGGAATGGGTGGATCTAAATACACGCATATCCTTGAGGAGAACCTGCTTCAGAGTATAAAAGACCTGAGGCTGTGACGAAGATTTATATTCCAACAGGACAATGACCCCAAGCATACAGTCAAAGCAACACTGGAATGGCTTGAGAACAAGAATATGAAAGTCCTTCAGTAGCTCAGATTTGAATCCCATTGAGAATCTTTGGAAAGACAATTAGAATGTAAATATGCTGATAAAGTACATGGCATGGCCAAAAGTATGTGGACACCCCTTCTAATGAGTGGATTTGGCTATTTCAGCCACACCCATTGCTGACAGGTGTATAATTTCAAGCACACAGCCACGCAATCTCCATAGACAAACATTGGCAGTAGAATGGGCCATACTGAAGAGCTTGGTGACTTTCAATGTGGAACCGTCATAGGTTGCCACGTTTCCAACAAGTCAATTTGTCAAATTTCTGCCCTGCTTGAGCTGCCCCAGTCAACTGTAAGTGCTGTTATTGTGAAGTGGAAACGTTTCGGAGCAACAACAGCTCAGCCGCAAAGTGGTATTCCGCACAAGCTCACAGAAGGGGATTGCTGAAGCATGTAGCGTAGAAAAACTGTCTGTTGCAACACTCACTACCAAGTTCTAAACTGCCTCTGGAAGCAATGTCAGCACAAGCACTTTTCGTCGAGAGCTTCATGAAATGGTTTTCCATGGGTAAGCAGTTGCACACAAGCCTAAGATCACCATGCGCAATGTCAAGCGTTGGCTGGAGTGGTGTAGAGCTCACCACCATTGGACTTGAGTGACGAATCACGCTTCACCATCTGGCAGTCCGACGGACGAATCTGGATTTAGTGGATGCCAGGAGAACGCTACCTACCTGAATGCATAGTGCTAACTGTAATGTTGGTAAAGGAGGAATAATGGTCTGGGACTGTTTTTCATGGTTCAAGCTCAGCCCCTTAGTTCCAGTGAAGGGAAGTCTTAATGCTTCAGCATGCGATGACATTCTAGATGATTCTGTGCTTCCAACTTTGTGGCAACAGTTTAGGGAAGGCCCTTTCCTGGTTCAGCATGACAATGCCCCCGTGCATAAAGCGAGGTCCATACAGGAATGCTCTGTTGAGATCGGTGTGGAAGAACCTAACTGGCCTGCACAGAGCCCTGACGTCAACCCCATCAAACACCTTTGGGATTATTTGGAACGCCGACTGTGAGCCAGACCTCATCACCCACCATCAGTGCCTGACCTCACCAATGCTTTTCTGGCTGAATGGAAGCAAATCCCCACAGCAATGTTCCAACATCTCGTGGAAAGTCTTCCCAGAAGAGTGGAGGCTGTTGTAGCAGCAAAGAGGGGACCAACTCCATGTTAATGACCATGATTTTGGAATGCGATGTTGGACGAGCGGGTGTCCACATACTTTTGGCCATGTAGTGTATGTACAATTAGAATGCAAGTACCAACTTGATTTCCTCCAACCACCGTGACACCCATTCGGAAAAACATTTTCATACGGATGCAAAAAGGGAGAATATCTCTTCTGAAAAATGATGTGACATGAAAGAACATCAACTTTCCAGTCACATGACTGCCACTACCCACTATCTCTCAAACTTCACTACTGCTCTATCTGAGATTAGAATCACATCAGAAACACATTTTCTATTCTGCTTACAAATTGCAAGTATACAATGAGCAGTAAAAACATATATCTTTCCAAACAATTATATGTATTAAAACAAAAACAATGCTGGCTATTACTTTAGATTGCATTGAAAGTATCACATTTGGAGAACTAGTTTAATGCACTCCATCGCTATGTTATCCTTTGTGTACATACATACTGATATGAAGCCGTGGAACCAAAAATGCAACCCCAAACACACGAATACATCCGGATTTTTATTTTGATATTCGATGGACCATATACTCTTTGCAGAGCGTTGGTGCTGCCGAAGCAGTTTCTTGGCAAGGGTTCTACTGGGTGGTTTTCCATTGAATTCCCAGGAAATGTATATAAACGAGAATGGTGTACGATCACAGGTCTGTAAATATGTCGACCAGCAACAAAGAAGCCACTGCACTTACTTGTCGCTCTTGATGCAGCCCCACCAAAACTGCTGGCTTCCATACTTTCATCTCTCCTAAAGAGGCAAAGAGTTCTCATACCCTCCAATAATTCTTCGAGACTCCCCTTCTGATGTCCCTTGAAATGTTCTCTTTCGTCCTCCCAAGGCAGTTGCTGAGGTTAGTGGAGAAGATATGACACAACATGTTACACAAGACCATTTTGTTTTTTGTTTGTTTTTTTGTATACATAGTCGAAACTCATGGAAGAGCTAGTTTAGATGTGGTTTTCACTTTTTGAGGTGTATTGTGTTGCAAACCATTCCCACCAAGGTACAAGACGATCTAAACCAACAAACTGATAAAGCAGCGACAACTCTGGAGATTTATTTTCACACAAGCAATCATATGAGGTACTTCAATGCAGCAGAAGGCCTTTCAGCCCATCAAGTCTGTGCAATCCTGCCAATATTCATGGACCCCCTCGATCACCACTGCTTCGAAGGTATCCATCCAATTCTACTTTAAACCCAACCCTTCTTGGTATTTAAAATGGTTACATTTTCGTACTTTTTCATGGCGCCCCTACACTGATAGAGTGTTTTGATTGGCTCTTTTCTTACAATTAATCACCGAAGTCTTATCCCATTAATTAGCTGTGCACAGAGAGATACACACAATGCATGAATCAAGTGGTGCGGTCGCGTTGGTCTTACATTAAGAATCATGAGATGTGCAGTGCTTACTGGTTGGCATGATGGCCTGACTCCAGTTCAGGTAGGAGATTTCTTCCTTGCCCCTATACGAAGGCTAACAACCCAAAAAAATCTACATTTCTCATTGACTGCTTGGTGAGCACAAATTTAGGTCCAATAAGACCAAAGTGGTTGCACCTTAATATAGACTCAGCAAACAAAATCTGTCCTCACCAGGTTGTTGGAACCCCAACAGGCACTTAAAGCGATGTGAGAGAGAAACTATTCTCCATTAATCACCAATATTTGTTTAAATGTTTTTGTCTCTTGCCCATGGGAAAATCTCAGGGTGCCCATTCATAACCCCAATCAGCGCAATCACCCACATGGTGACGACCAAAAAAAAAAAAACCATAGTGACGGCCTATCCTCGAACCACCACCACCACACCGCTCTCTTCCAGTCACTACCACACACCTTTCCCCTAACCACCACTACACCCATTTCCCCAACCACCCTCTTCACCCAAAATGATTTTAAAATGAAATTATCTTTTAAAAGGTAAAAAGTAAAATCTTGAGTTGTATTTGGAAAACTATATTTAGGATCCAGTCTGTTTACCACTCACTTTCTTGTATTTTATCTCTGATGTGCCTATCAATCCAAATTAAATGAGTTACACTCATTACCACCTGAGATAGCAACATTCAGTTTATCCATATCAATTTATAAACCAAACCACAACTTATCAGAACAACCTTGTCAATTTCTTACCACCTCACTGGGTAGTAGGGGCTAAAAGCACAATAAGGGGTTTGTCCGAGTTGATCATCGAAGGCAGAGTTAAATGTGGGAAGGAAAATGGAGGTTTGAAGAGTATGGAAACAGACAATAAGTATTAATAGATTGATGTCAGAGTAGAGAAAATGTTGCAAGGAAAGAATGGCCCCACCTTGTGAGTCTTTGAAGGTTTTGGATGGATATTTTGAAATAAAGGTAAGTCTCCATAATGGGAATGCAGAAGAGACAACATCAGCTTTGCTTTATCTTTTCATGCTAAATATGTGTCTGTGGGGGGATGAAAAAATTCATTTTTGAAAAAAAAGGTTTTTGGAATAAGCACAAATATTATGTTTTTCAAGCAGTTTTTCAGACCACCATATGACCTTGACCTTAAACATTTAGAGACAGAGTTTAAATGAAGAAAATGTGTCCCCATCTACAATCTATCCATAAAACTCATCTTCATGAAAATCGGAGGAACGTTATTCAAGTTATGATCAAATCAAATTCAAAGTTATGATCAAATTCAAGTGTTTTCTGTTAATCAGGTCACAATCTGAAAAAAAATACATCAAGGACACAAATCAAATATCAAGTACACTAATCAATGCAGGTACACTATTTATGATGAAAAAATATAGCTTGAAAGGCCAAGCGGTATTTCAGATTCAACACTGGCAAAATTGAGCGATGACAAAAAAAAATGTGTTAAAAAAAACAAAAACGCTATTTGACCTTCACATTTAACCTGGAGAGTAATGATGTAAAGTAAGCATGAATGCGCCTAGTTTTAGGCTATCTAGAGAGGGCAATTTCGTTCCGATCGGACAAACCTTAGTCAAGTTATGGTGGAAAATGTTAAAATGACTAATTCGGTCACGACCTTAAATGAGGTCAAGGTGAGAAAAAAATTATGTCAACCTCACATTTTTTCATTCCCATTATTGATGCAAAATTTCATTCAGAAAGTATCAGCCAGATCCCAGATACAGCTGGGAAATTGGAAGAAAAACGTAAATGGTGGTTTAGTACTCCTTGGGGTGTAGGACCTTGACCTGATTGTATAAAGCATTCTTCAGGAAAGATTTGAGGATTTACTTAAATATTTCCTCAAATTTCCCCTAAAGGACATCCTTAATTTGAGGATAATTGCATATTTGAATATTGCTGAGGTTTTTCCTTAAAACCTTCTTTAAACTCAAGGGGACCCTTCCCCCCAACCATCCTTAAGGCCCAGTCACACCTTGACGTTTTAGCCAGCAATGGCAACGTATTAAAATGTATGTAAAACGCTGGCTTACGTTGAACTTTTGATGTTTTTTTTGAAAGATTCGGACGTATTCATAACGACTTGGTCTTATGCATAACGTATTAGTAACGGACACAGAACGTTTCGTTGTGTTATAGATGACTTATACCAATGAATGCTGAACCTGTTGTCGGCCTTCACAACCTATGCCCAACGATAGTCTAACTTAGGCATAGCGCGCTGCACGCATCGCCGACGATGACGTGGCGTAAGTTATTAAAAGGCTGCCGCACAACGATTCAAAACATAACCGCCGCAGAAATGGAAGTGTCAACATCGCAGTCACACCTTGGCGATCTTGCCAGCGTATGCCGACCTCTGAAAAATGCGTCTAAAACGCTGGCGCACGTCGAATACGGTATGGGTAAGTTTGGTATGCGTGAATAAAACGCTAAAGTACGCTATCATACGTCGTATTAAGTGGAGTACGTCTTGTAATTTTAAACATGTTGAAAATTTTGCGACGTACTTGCCGTATGACACGCTCCGCATGCGATGGGAATAAGTTGAATGCACGATATGCGATCGTTGACACACATCGACACACGTTACTTGTAAGGTGCTCATAAGTCGAAACACGTCAAGGTAATGGTTAGCGTCAGTGTTCCAGACTCCCGGTTTTTTATTTCTTCGGTATGACGGTGTTCAGTGTACAGTGCGGTTATGATTTAAATCGTTGAGCGGCAGCCTATTAATTATATTATATTATAACCGCACTAGAAATCGAAGTGTCAAAATCACCATCATACCGAAGGAAGGAAGAAAAAAAATAAAAAAAATAAAAAAAAAACCAGGGAGTCTGGAACACTGATGCTAACCATTACCTTGATGTGCTTCGACTTATGAGCACCTTACAAGTAACGTGTGTCAACGATCGCGTGACGTGAGTACAACACGTAACTCATAGGTTAGAAATAAGTTTCGGGTATTTCGGGTTTCCTTCATACCTTTCCGAAAAAATCCAATTGTTACAGCGAACTTCTTCTCTCCATTCTCTGGATTCGCCTTTATTCCATCCATCAAGAATTGTGTTAAATCACATCTCTGACCTAAAACTTAAAAAAACCCAGTTTGCAATGAATGTTCGCTTTCCATCAACCATTCTTTTTTTCCAACTTCAGTGCCAACTCACCCCTCTCACCCCTCACTCTCAAAGCAACCATCCCACTCTTCTCCCTCCAAGCCTCCTTCTCACCTCTCTCAAAAACTCCCCCCACACCTTTCTCCCACCATTCATTCCCCTCAATCATCCTTCTCAAAGTTGCCCCCCCTCTCATCCACAAAGCTGCCTCCTTCCACTGCCCTCTCACCTCCATCTCTTCACTCCACCTCCTCATATCCTCAACTGCCTTCTTCCCCCTCTCTTGTCCCTCCTCTCCACCAGTACCACAGAGCCTTTTCTCCTCATCATCCGGCCCCCTCCCCTAGCTATTCTGCAATCCCCCACATTCTTTCATCAACCCTCCTTACCTACCCCCCTCGTCCCTTGTCCTACCCTCCTCCTCCCCAACCACCCCCTGCACCCAAAGCCTCCTCCCCTCCATCTTCATTAAAAGTGTGGACCTCAAATATCCGGGGCCTTCGCTCAAACCTTTCAGATATTTCCATACAGGTTGCCACTGACAAACCAGACATAATCTGCCTAACAGAAACTTTCCTCTCCCAAGACGTGTCTGACTCCCAAGTATCTCTCCCTGGTTACTCCCTCCTCCGGTATGACAGACCTGAGTCTCGTCCTGGTGGAGGAGTTGCTCTCTTCATCAAAGACTCTATTCCTCACTCTCCATGCACTGCCCTCACTCCCCCACACCCCCAGGAATACCTCTGGCTACGGCTTCCCCTCCACTCCCACCTCATGTTTATATGTGTACTGTACCGTCCACCAAACAGTGATGACTCCATCTACACCTCACTATCCGAAAACATGGACCAACTTCTATCTTCTCATCCAAACTC
The DNA here is from genome assembly GCF_056783735.1 of Eptatretus burgeri. Classification (NCBI taxonomy): domain Eukaryota; kingdom Metazoa; phylum Chordata; class Myxini; order Myxiniformes; family Myxinidae; genus Eptatretus; species Eptatretus burgeri. The sequence continues at coordinate 90,918,723 of NC_140964.1, read as the reverse complement.
TCTCTTCCTCCTATGTGGTGACTTCAATTGTCATCATGCCAGTTGGCTAGGTGTGGGTACCTCTCTCACCTGTCATGGCACCTCAGCAAAAGCTTTCTGTGACTCATTGGGACTGACTCAATCGGTCAACTCCCCTACCCAGCTTTCAACCAATGGTACTCCATCTCTTCTGGATCTGATTTTGACAAAATTCCCTGACAATATCTGCTGCTCTTCCTTCGCTCCAATCGGTTCTTCTTACCACGTCCTTGTCAAAGTGGACATTGCTCTGGCTATTATCAGAGACCCACCTCACCGTCGTCGAGTCTGGCATTTCACTCAAGCCGACTGGCAGGGTCTCCTAGCAGCCATCAAACTTATAGACTGGTCTCCTATCGCTACTTTCTCCAACATCAACTCATCCTGGGAATTTTTTCAAAGAAACTTGCTCTCCCTCATGCACAGATGTATCCCCTCTCGTCTTCAGTTGTCCTACCCTTCCTCCCACCCTTGGTTCAGTGAAGCTTGTGGTGAGGCAGTTGTCCTGAAACAACTTGCCTTTTCCTCATGGAAAGCAAACCCAACTGAGGGCAATCTCAGTTCCTTCCATAAAGCTTGGAAGAAGTGTGTATCTACCCTCAGGAGAGCCAGAAAACAACATCTTTCTCATCTCAAGTCTGAACTCTCAAACCTCTCTCCCTCCTCAAAATCCTGGTGGCGTCTAATGAAATCTGTTTCTGGTGTATGTTCCCCCTCCATCCCCTAACTTACCTCAAATGGCCGCACTGCTGATACTGCACGTGAAAAAGCTGAATGCCTAACCTCGGTGTTTGCATCTAAATCTTGTGTCCAAAACCCATCACTTTCTCCACCCACCTTACCCAGTCACACACAACTGTCCCTGGACTCTGTGTCCTTTTCTCCTGACAAGGTGGAGAGCTTGCTTTCAAACCTCGACTCAGATTCTGCAACCGATCCAGACGGCATCAGCCCACGTGTCCTCAAAGCCTGCTCTTCTGCTCTTGCTCACCCTCTCTCTGTTCTATTCACCCTCTCATTTGCTCAAGGTCATCTGCCATCTGCTTGGAAATCAGCAAACATCACTGCCCTGCACAAAAAGGTGCAAAAACAGATCCCTGCAACGACAGACCAATCAGCCTTCTCCCAATCATCAGCAAGGTTATGGAATTCATCATCGCTTCAGACATCAAATCCTTCCTCTTCTCCAATGGCTTGATTTCTGATCATCAATTTGGTTTCAGACTAGGTCACTCTACCCTGGATATGCTGCTTCTGCTCTCTCAACAATGGATGGAAGTCCTCAATGCCAGACAGGAAATCCGAGCCGTATCCCTGGACATATCACGTGCTTTTGACACAGTCTGGCACCCTGCCCTGCTCACCAAACTCTCTTCCTATGGTATTGAAGGCCATCTCCACTCATGGCTTGCAGACTTCCTCTCATGTCGCAGTCACCGTGTGGTCCTAAATGGAGTTCTTTCATCCCCCCTTCCTGTCCAGGCTGGAGTTCCTCAAGGTAGCATTCTGGGCCCTGTTCTTTTTCTGGTTTTCATCAATGATCTCTCCGACTCTCTGAAAAATCCTCTATATCTCTTTGCTGATGACTCCACCCTCTGCCGTACCATCGGTCATCCCTCAGACCGGCACACAGCAGCTTCTTCGCTCACTGCAGATCTGGATGAATCACAAACTGGTCCAACATGTGGAACATGTCTTTCAATCCGGACAAATCTCACAATCTCACTATGTTTCTTTGAAAGGACAGTTTAGAACCCCCCCCCCATCCACTCTCTCAACAATCCTCTGGAAGAAGTCCTTTCTTTCAACCTTCTGGGTCTCACTATCTGCCATGACCTTTCCTGGGAAAGCCACATTTCAAACCTCGCCTCCAAAGCCAGTCTCCGACTGGGAATCCACCGTCGTGCAAAGTCCTTCCTCGGCCCACCTGAGCTCCTGACCACTTACAAAGCTTTTGTCCGCAGCCTGATGGAGTACTGCTCTCCCCTCTGGGCTGGTGCTCCTGCCTCTCACCTTTCTCAGCTTCACGCTGTAGAAACCAAGGCATTTCGGATCACTGGCATCTCCCGTAATGAGGCTGAGTCTTTGGGCCTCTCACTCAATCACCGCAGGTTGATCGGTAGTCTTTCTATTTTCTACCGTCTCCTCTCCAGCCTCACCCCCTGCTCTCTCTCTGCGATTTATCCCCACCACATTTCTGCAGGGCACTCAATGTCCGCCAACAACCCCCTTCTGGTAAAACTACCAAAATCACGAATCACTGCTCAACTTCGCTCTTTCATTCTTCTTTTTTCCCGCCTTTGGAATAAACTCCCTCACTCTATTCATTCCCATTCTTCCCTCCAGGCCTTCAAAACAGCTGTTCACCACCACCTCATATCATCCCCCATCCAAATCCTCGATCTTTTCTTCCCCCGATAGTCCACCCAAGCCCTCCTCCTTCAAATTCCCTGCTTTCCTTGCTGAAAGTCCCTGTAATGTCCATCTTCTATTCCCTATGTTCCCTGTCCCATCCCTCTCCCTTCCACAGATCTCCTAATGTCTCTGTTCCCCACTGTTTTGTCCTTCCTACTCCCTCCCCTCTTGTCTCATGCCCCCCTTGATGTGTGTTGTGTGTTAGCTCTCATACGAGCCTCGACAAGGTATACAAAAAAAAAATGAAACGGGAAAAGTATCAAAAACAGAAAAACCTAATGCATGAAGCTTTAGAAGGAAAAGATAAGACCATCAGCAATATGCAATGAGAAATTTGAATTTTTTTTAACAACACTAAAGATGTAAATCTTGATGAAATAAAGGATGTTAATATATCAGGTGAAATGACATTTCGGTCAGTAGTAGCTAAGGACCATTTTAAAATTACCTTTAATATTGTTGCGGGCCAGGGTCCGGTGGCGAGAACGACCACTAGGTGGGGGAAGTTACGTCGTCTCCCACCAGACTCCCGGAATTGTAGGCCGTCGCTCATAGATAATTCCGTGACGTGGCGGGTCGCTTAACTGACCGTGACGCGGTGGTCGCCAATACCTCCACCGCGTGGCATAGGGTCTTTTTGTCTCGAATCAATTTACCTAATTAACCACGCAGTTTCGACTACCGGGGAACCACGCCCTCAGTACGCCTTGCCCGAACCGGATCACTCTACCAACTATGGTAGAGTACCAACTACCAACTCCGGATCGGATGCAGTCGAGCGAAATTGCCAAGGACGTACCGGCTAGAACGAACAGATTATCGGGGATAAAGACCCGGCTAAACTTAGATCCGAACCATGCTGGACCAATGAAGGAAAGGACAAAAACGAACCGGGAACATTTCTAAAATAATTTATTTACACTAAGCGAGGAAATTCATGTGGTACAGGAACAGGTTTATTGGTGTGTTATGCAGGGGACAGAAGAGAGATGTAGTGCGACAATTTTACAGCAACTTACAAAAGAGGACACAGAGCAGACTTGTCACGAGAATAATACAGGCAAGAATTACAATGATCAAAAACTTATACAATTCTACTGAAAGGACAGGTACCACACACTCAGACACACACTCAGACAAAATAAACCCAGTTGAATGGCAAAGGACTTTTGCAGCCAGGGAGGGAGGGAGCTGAGCTTGCAGTTCTTTAGGTACCTGAACGTTCTGAGAGAAGGGACGCTCCATGGTGCGGCACCCGACAGATGTTGTGCAGTTCGGCCCACAGCCACACGTGTGGAGACCGTGTCTGCGAAGGAGCCTGGGTAGAGAGCGCGGAGTCCAAGGTAGAACAGGGCAGCAGACAGGACCCAACGAGAGATCCGGTCAAGGTCAGGTGTCCTCGGATCAGCACAACAGACGGGCCGCCGAAGTGAGACGTGGGCAGGCACTCCGTGATCACAACCTTCCTTCTTCAACCAACAAACAAGGGACCAACTCAACCAACAACGAACTCTCTGACTCTTTCACTCTACCCTGAGGATGGTGTCGTAATTTATAGATCCCCTGGGCCGGGAGGGGCCTTGGCGAAGCTGACGTCACCATCCGCCCTGATTGGACAAAGCCTTAATGGGGTCCACCCTTTCTGGGCAGGATTTCGGCCAGGCCGGGAAAGCCCGCCCACTCCACGTGTGTTTGAGGAAGGTGGACGGTGGTACGGCCAAGATTGAATTGGAACGTTTGGGGAAGCTGAAAAGGAACTGCGGACGTGAAGATTCTGCCTCGAAACAACGAGGCTCTGGAGACGCAGGTGGACAGTGGATCGTGATGGAGGGGATATAAAGATTTATTAATCTAACGACAAAAACATCGCAACACACCCCCTTTTGCTCTCCCACTACCCACAAGGAGGGGTTCTATCCGCACATATACTTCATGGCATAACTAACTTTGGGACAACTGTATGTTTGTGTGCATACAGTTCCTAGAACCGTAACAATATAAAAAATGTAGTAGTTAAATCTGTTGACAAAAAAACGGATCTCGATATAGATGGTAATGTTTTTCTACTAATTAAATACGAGTCATTATTCAAGTGAAGATTTTGAAGATTATGAGAGTGATGGTAGGATCTGTTGGAACAGAAGACAGTTATGATACTGAGAGTTTGTGTTCAACTGATAGTTATGAAAGTAGTTTTATAGATTGTGAAAGCACCAATGAAAGTACCGAAGATGAATTTTATTTGAAGTAAAGTTTTACTTTATAAATATGAATAGTTTACTATTAGTTAGAAGAGTAGTTAGAATAGATATTGAGCTTCTTGAATTCCCTGATTCTCCATTTGACAAATTTGAGAATTGTCCCGCATATGATAGAGTGGGATTAAATACAGAGTCAGAAGCCCATAAACAATGTATATTCTGTGATTATCTTCGAATTAATGAAAGTAAAAAATATAAAAAGGAACATAACTGTTTCAATATTACACCAAAAATGAATTACTTTACAAGATTAATAAGAGAAATGAATGTTAAGTATGAGGATGATAATACACCTTTTCTTACAAGAGAAGAGACTGAACGGTAATGAGGGTAATGACGGTAATGAAATGAAAAATTATGGTAATGTTTCATGGATTGATGATATATGTTATTTTCGATTGCCATTTTCAAGGAAATATCAACACAAGATATTGTATAAATAAAATAATGGATTATCTTGAAATTAAACCTGAACTCAGGATAAAACATCGAGTTTCTCAAAAAGCCAACAAAAATTTATATAATTTATTTTCGAAATATATAAATGAATGATTTTTTTACCCATTTGGGAAAATACGATAAAATTTAACAACCATAAAAATCTTCCACATTCATTAAGATGTCTCATAGTTGGTTCAAGCAGATGTGGAAAACCTGCCTGCTTTTGAAGATGCTCCTTACTCCCAACTTTTAATATTTTGATAATTTAATAATTTTCACAAAGTCAAATTTTCAACCTGAGTATTAACTACTCTCACAAGGTTTTAATGCAGGTCTTCAAAAAGAAGACATAATTGGTTTATTTAAACTTCAAAACAAACTATACGATTATAACATTGAAGATATAATTCAACTATTTTGTGATACACAGAAATGTAAAAGGAAATCAAAACCTACAACTTGTATTCTTAGTCATAATACGGATGATATACCTTCACCCCAGGATTTGGATATATCAAAAAAGAATCTCATTATCTTTGATGATCGTGTTAATGAGAGAAACCAAACGGTTATGGATAGTTATTACACAAGAGGGAGGAATTCTTCTTGTAATTGTATTTATCTTAGTCAATCATACTTTCAACTCCCTCGTCACTTGATAAGAAATAATGCTAATACTTTTATTTTATTCAAGTTAAATTCAACAGATATAAACAATTTTTCAGAGAAACAATTGTTCTACATTGTGTAGTGAAAAAGAATTTGAGGAGTATCGGAAACACACGGCTGGAAAATATAAATACATTGTTGTGAAACAAGATGAGATACTGAGGGATAAAATTTTTATTTTATGAACAATCACAAACATAAATGATAGTTATTATTATCAATCTTGTGGGTAAATCTGCTTCTGGAAAAAACTTTCATAAATCTAGGTTCTTGAAGAGTGAAAATGAAAAGATTACATTTTTTTTTTAAAAACACCCTGTGATACATTTTGGATCGCCAACAACCAGAGTAATGCTTTCCCAGACCAATAAAGGCCAGACCTTTCCCGACAAAACTCCCAAATTATTTTATTTCACTCAATATATATATATATATATATATATATATATAATATATATATATATATATATATATATATATATATATATATATGAGGCGCCGCAAGGAGGAGTGATGTAAGGGACACATCGGCCATTTTGGAGTTAATGCCATATAGCACTATTTTAACCCTTACCCTATCATCCGAGCCTTTCATCATCATATCATTAAAAAAAAAAATGTCGCTTCCATCACTCCTCCTCGCAAAGCCTCATATCTTCTTACCTTTTAAATTTTGGTTCGGGATTGCGCAACATCGATAGAGAGAAGCAGGGCAGTCTACCCGGCAGCAGCAAGTCACCCTCCAGAAGAGATCTCTCACCTTCGTTTTTGGCACCGGTGTTTGCCGATTGGCGGTCCGAGATCCCACTCCTCTCCTCAGACGGGCAGTTTATCGCATCCTCGTCTCCAATTATGTCGTGACAATTTTTGAGCACCTTGAGACAGAAAGAACTTTGTAGTTCAATTTAAGCTGTTTATTCAGTAACAAAATAAAAGACAGAAGCATGTGCACATGTAAGATAGCCTGGAGTCAAATCTCAAGCAGTCCTAATTTTACATGGATTACATCGAGTATATACGTGATCTTACCAAGGTGTGGTTTAATACATCAAAGGAAACTAACAAAAGAAAGCCTCTTGAGAAAGCACAGATGGGTATAATCAAAAACACAGCATGATAAATAGCCCTTTATCTGGGCTTGCTCCAGATGGTCAGGATATAAGGAGAAGCCAGGCCATCTGTGGGCCAATATACAAGTGATGCAAGGTTTTACTGCCCTAAAGGAATGTGCACAATATGAGCAAGCCTCCCTTCTAGCTTTCCCTGTAAATTTTATTGAATTCCTTCCAAAGCACTAGCTAAGGCTAATAAGCATTTGACCTTATTACAAATTCAATAAAAAATTCAGTTTACCACATATCCCAGTGGGACCTGACAATCAATTCCTGTCAGATTTGATTAGTCATACAGGAGAAAAAAAATTTTTTTGCACTCATTTCATTTTTTGTGAAAACGTCACTTTCAGGTAATTTTCTGGGGCAAGGTGATGTCATAGAGAATAATATCAATGATACTTTTGATGTGCCTTAACTCGTAGAATCTAATACAAAAAACGCTTCTACTCTGATGATTCAATGCAGATTTAAAATTAGAAATGTGATTTTTCATCCCTTGATGACCTTGTCATTTGACTTTGGTCATTGTTGGCCACATTTCATACTTTGGTTTACCCATACTCTATTGACATATTCTACCAAGTTTGGTTACAATCATTCCAGGCAGAGTGAGATATGACAATACATTACTCATCAAGTGAGGTCAGGTATGGGAGCATGTGCTGGAGCAGCGCATCGCTGCATCCACTTTCTGCCGGAACTCCAGGGGCCTCCGTCTGGCCATCCCCCAGGCAGATACCTGGACCATCCGCATCTCCTTGAGATGCTGATCAACCTGCTGCATCCACGTGGCAAGTGGTCAGCCCATTGGCCTCCTCCACTCACAAGCCTCCCTCGCTGAGAGAATCTGGTGAGCAGGATCAGCATCAGGAAAACGAGCCACATGTCCATACAGCTGCAGCTGGCACTTATGGACGATGTAGGTAACAAATCTCATTTGAGTCTCTCTCAGCAACCGCTCGTTGGACACAACGTACGACCAGCGATAGCCAATAATTCTCTGAAGAGACCTGGTACCAAAGTAATTAAGTCTCTGTCTCAGATCCCTGATGAGAGTCCAAATCTCACATCTATAAAGCAAGACTGGAAGCACCAAGGACCTGAAGACTCAGACTTTCATCCTCCTGCACAGGTACCGACAGCACCACACTCCATGATAAAGTGAATCCAAGATTCCCCAGGCCCGACACAGACGTCTATTGACCTCTGGCTCACAGCGAGCAAAGACATGAATATCACTGACAAGGTAAGTGAATCTCTGTGTCCTCAACATCCTCACCAAAAACAGGTACAGACAAGATAGCAGCATCCAAGATGTTATTGAAAGTCTGGATCTCAGTTCTGACCCAAGAAATCCATAATCCCAACAGCTCCAACTCCTCATTCAGCACCCCGAGGACCCCCAAAAGGATATCCAGAGTCTCTGCAAAGATGACTGCATCATCTGTGAAATCAAGGTCAGAGATCTTGACATTCCCAAACGACGCACCACAGCCTGCAGCTTGATCTCTGCGACATTCTCCCCAGAATCCAGTCCATACAATTGCTGAAAAGTGTAGGGGCCAGTCCACACCCCTGACAAACTCCAGCAACAACTGGAAATAAATCGGAGATGGTATCACCACATCTCACAGCACTCTGAGTACCAGAGTATAGTTCAGACATCAGATTGATCAGTTTTGGTCGCACCCCACGAAGACCGAGAATCCTCCAGAGGGCATACTGATTCACCGAATCGCACGCTTTGCAGAGATCAACATAGACTGTAAGCAGCCCCTGCCGAAACTCTCATCTGCATTCAGTGAGGACCCGAAGAGCAAGGATACAGTCAATCGTTGACCTCTTTAGTGTTAAGCTTGACTGCTCTGGGTGCTGGTGCTCAAGCAGATGGTGGCGAACCCTCTCAAGAATTATCCGAGCAAAGACCGGTACTGAGAGCAGCGTTACCCCTCGGTGGTTGTTGCAGTATTGGCGATCACCCTTCCCTTTCCATAGAGAGACAACAAGGCCCCTATTCCAGTCAGTTGAGATGATGCCAGTGTTCCAGGCAGAACACAGAACTGCATACAACCTTGAGAAGTTCAGCAATGATACCACAGATCCCTGGAGCTTTACCCCATTTCAACCGGTTCACCACAGCCTGTGTTTCTATAAGTGAAGGTGGACCACAGTTGATTGGAGGGTCAGCAACAGGGATTGCAACACCCCTCACATCCAACTCAACAACCCAGCAGGCCTTCATTTTGGACTCCTCTGTCAAGAGCCTACCACCCCCCACTCAAACTGCAGTATATCGAGGGACGGGATTGGAGGAACAAAATGCGTGAATTACCCTGAAAGCAGGACGAGAATCACTTGACCACAGGTGATGCTCTACCCCCTCAAAGATTCCTCACACATAGGCTTCCTTGTCCATGCTCAGTGCACGTACAGTTTTACGCCTCAACCCCTTGAACAGCTCAGCTCTGCCATAAAGCCTAACCCTCCGACTCTGGACAATGGTATACAGTTTCCCTTGAGACAAAATTCTTCTTCGCCCAATGTTGAGTTCCAAGACATCCACCCAAAAAATCAAGGATGGTGGTCTGAAGGCACTCCGCAACTCTTCAGGATTCCCCAAAGCACTGAAATACCCCCAAATCCTTGAGCTTGCCAACATCCAGCCTTGGTTGGGATGGTACCATTCTCCCAGATTTAATCTGCAACTTCAGAGTTGCTACCACAAGCCTGTGATTGGTATTGAGGAACTGAGCACTGTGGTTGTCCCTGCAGTTCTGGATCATCCTCCAGCGACCATCAATGAGCACATAGTCAATCTCTTTTGCCACACCACCAGTGTTGAAATACCAAGTCCAGTGATGAGCCTGTGGGTGCTGAAACCATGAAGCAGCCACCCTAAGTCCATGACTTCTTGCAAAGTCAAGGAATTTGATACTGTTTTGGTTCACAGTGTGGTGTAGTGGGCCTGCAGGGGCAGGGCATGATGTGGGGAGCGTGGTGGAGGAGCGTTTTAGATCGTGATCACGTGCTTGCGCGGGATATAGGAGTGCGCGCCGCCTGAGGCGTCGTAGTAGTTGCTGTAGCCGTTGTGGCCTGGGGCCTGTAGGGCGTGTGGCTTGTAGAGTGCATCGAGTACGTAATAAAGGGGAGTTACCGGCAACGTACGCTCACGCTCTCGCTCGTGCAATAAAGCAGGGTTGAACTGTTCCCCCGCTCGTGTCTGCCTTGGGGCACCTCTACCACGACACCACACACAGTTCCAGCCCCTTGGGGACCAACGTACATGTGCGTATGCGTGCGCGTGTGCATCCAGGCCTTAACTTCTTTTTTTACTATTTCAGTTTTTGTTTTCAAATGTTCAACAAAAGTCCATTATGATAACATGGAGAAGAGAAATTAATAATTCTGTCAAAAGGTCAAAGGTCAGCATGACATAAAATCTTCAATTTTCATCCAATTGATCTGAAATCTTTATTATCATTTGAGGTTTTGTTTTTAAATTTTCAACAAAGCTTTATTATGAGAATATGGAGAAGACAAATTAATAGCGAACGAAGTGAGCTTAATACTTAACGCGTGCACTTGAGAGAATAGGAAACAACAACAACACAATACCCCTGGCTATTTGGAATCCGTGTCATAAGCTATCACTTTTTGCTTCCGATTGTTGTTAAACACTGTGCGGTGTATAAACACGATTGGGTTTTATTTCTATCTTGTGAATATTACTTAACGTGTGCACATGAGAGAATAGGAAACAACAAAAACAACAAAATACCCTGCCAATTGTGAATCCGTGTCATTGCCGATGACCCTTTTGCTTCAGTTTTTGTTTTGCTTCTGCTTTTTTTTTGTTTCCGGTTTTTGTCATGGGGAATGATGCATGCCGGGAGATCATGACCGGAAGTGTTTATTTATTTATTTCATTATTTTTTCCCGAAGTTAATTTTATACTTCCGAAAGTGATTTTTTTTCATGACAGCAAGTGTTTATTTAGTATTTAACATTACTGGGAGTGATTTTGAAACTCTTTCCGGAACTTTTAATTTCTTTTATTCAAGACCAGAAGTGATCGTTTGTTTGTTTGTTTATTTGTTTGTTTGTTTGTTTGTTTGTTTGTTTGTTTGTTTGTTTGTTTGTTTATTTATTTATTTATTTATTTATTTATTTATTTATTTGTTTATTTATTTAATCAATTAATTAATTAATTATTTCCCCCCCCCAAGTTCATTTTAATAAAGATATCTCCCGCATCATCAAAAAATATTTTTTAATCGTTATTTACATTATTTGTTCGCTGATCCCGAATCCAGGCCGAAGTAACCGGGAATTGCGTCAAAATCATCAGCTGTGCGGCGCTTACACGTACCACGGTATAGTTGGCAAGTATACAGTTGTGAACAAGTTTTATGTAAAGTCAGAAGCGAATGTAAGAAGAATTCTACGTTCGCTTCTAGGCTTTGCCTATTCCATATTAATTAATTTGTCAAAGGTTTTTTTTTCATGTTTGTAGATTTTAAAGAATTCGAATTAAAAGTAGAAGAAACAATAAAAGCATGAACTGCACGATTGAATTTCGTCATCTGTGACAGTAGAATTTGAAGATAAGGCCACCGATAGTTTGGAATCAAACTACTTTTGCTTGCTTAAGTGGGCGCGTTCCGTTAGCAAGCGGCTTGCTTTCTGCTCGCTAAGCATCTCCCTTTGTGGGTTTCTCTGTTGCTTGCAAAACAGTTGATACGGAACGGCTGGTGTGGCAAAGCGTTAGCAAGCGGCTTGCTACGACGGAACACACCCCGGGTACACACCGTTCTTTTGGAATCGTTACTGATGTTGAAGATGTCTTATAGCCGGATCTGAATCCCTGAATCGAATTTATACAAAGGTAATACGAAGTATTGCGTTATCATTGTTGATGTCAAGGGCAAAATGTATATGTATGCATAAAATATAAAATAATTTTATTTCCACGCACAATATAGTGCGCTTTTGGCATTTTTGCTGTCCGCGTGATGACGTCGTTACGCACAGTGTTACGTCATCGCGACTGCAAACGTTTCCGAAACGGTTTTCCGATCCAAGCAAACTCAATAAGCTTTATTATGACTTTTCACTTAAGATGACGACGTGTGTTAGCTCTTAAGCCTCAAGTTGCGGTTACAGCAACATTTGGTGTTTTTTTTATTCAACAAAAGATAACAACAACCGAAGCACGTGATACCATAGCAACGAATTTTAATCCCCTCCCGTGGTTTTTTTTTTTTAATTTAGTCGCCTCTTCCTCTTCTTCATTATTATTAATTTTGGAAACGGCGGATTTTTTTTTTTTTTTGTGCACGGATTATCGTGATCACATTTAAAGTGCCAATTTAAGAATCAAGGAAAGACCAGGGCTCGGGATGGACGTCATTCAGGTGATTCGAGGTTTCGACTCTTGCTCACGTTGACCTGCAATGTATTTTAATGATTAAATTAAACGAACCTGGATACTGTAGTAATGGACAGGCCCAGCTGTTGATCATCCTGTTTTACTTGTTCATGTTACCATTTATCGGCGGAGGCACGTGTGCTCATGGTGTTGTGATTTCGTGCGGGTTTTGTTTCTCTTGTACAGAATTTTAAAGGCTGTGTGAACACCATGACCATGCCCAACTCAAGTCGTCGTCAACCCCTTTCTGCTGATGAAGTTCCTGACACGGGCGTGTATTACGGACAGGTGAACTGTTTGTAAACCATGCGTTGTACTTTCATTATTTCCTTTTAACGGGGCTGTAGGTTCCTGTAACTCACCCACCCAAACAATAAATATAACCGCACCCCACCCCACCCCATCCCACATCACTTGGACTAGGCCTTGGGGCCAGATGGCCGGCGTGGACGGACCGAAACTAATCTAATCTAAACTTGCTGCTCCAGGCCGGTAGTTTTTATGCACATAGACTCAACCCAAGTGTGGAGACGACACCGAGACGGGTTTTTAGGCCCAGACCCTGAGGTTCTCGCTGAAGGGTGAACAAAAATGGCGGCTGTTGCCTTTGATCGCCAACGGACGCAATTTGCCGACGCATCCACCGTTCTCGCCATTAGACAAGCTTTTTCGATGCTTGTGACGACGTCGTGTTGTCGCATTTTAGATTCCGTCGAATGGACAAAGGCATCACGGGCGAACATGACTGATCGGGGGTGTCATTTGGCACTGAGAAACGGCCTTCGATTGGCGCCAAATTCGGCGTCTGCCATTTTGGAGGGAATGTCCCCCTCCCCCCCGCTTGAACCGATTTGAACACGACCCCAGGCTATTTGTCGTGTAATCTGATGTCTTTCTAATTAAGTCCGTAAATCCTGGTGAATGTCAGATAATCGGGTGTACCCCTAGATTGGAAAAAGACTGTGATAGACATCACCACAGGACAGTGAAAATTATTGAAAATCGAGGCGAAGCCCAGGGGGGGATGGCTGGGTGTCCAATTGACAGTGGGGGAGGGGGTCTGTCAGGCTTCACGGGGGTCGGTGAGGTGGCTGCTGGTTTCCACAGGAGGGGATGGAGCAGCTCTGTTCCATGTTTGCAGGAGTTGGGGGGGAGGGGGGGAGCTGCTTGTCTCCATGATGGGGGCAGAGGTGTGGTTGGTGGAAAACTACTGGGGTCCAAAGTGGAAGTAGAAGGTAGAGAGCCCCCATAGTCCATGAGGTCGGAAGTGGTCAGGGACCACTGTAACCAGATTCTGTTCGCAGGCACCTCCAGAGAAGGCCTTTGTGTTTTTCCAGCCAAAAGGATCCAGTGAAAATGGCATTTGGTGAATGTATTTCTCACCATATTGTGCTTCATAGTCTAAAAGGAAATTTGGTGTTTTTTTTTTTTTGTTTTTGTTTTTTTTTTACTTGCGCCACGGCCGTATGCCGAGCACTCGGGTGTTGTGGTGATCCCGTTTGTGGGTTTACCTGTCAGCAGAATAATTGAACAAGGAGGGCAGTTCGTGTCACTAAGTTTGGCACACAGCTTCATTTTGTGAACGTCTCAGGCGAGTTCAACTTTGAGCTTGCAAGGAAAAATATTAAATGAAAATTACTGCAGGACTATATTTGTTCACAGCTTGACCATGCAACACTATAGGTTAGTGCCTTGTGGGGTGGTATCACAGTAATATCAAATAATGATGTGTCAGCACCTCAACAAAGTGTGTTTTTGTTTGTTTATTTACTTGTATACAAGGTCATGACTTGTGGAAGATTTAGTACATTGAACGGATCAGGACGCAACAGAATAAAAACAACAATAAAGAAGGGGGGGTGGTGGGGGTGGGGTATAAACAGGAGGGTTGAAGGACAAAACCACAGAGCAGAGGATGCAAGACCAGAAAGGAGGCAGTTGAAGTTAGAGAGACCACCGACTTGTCTACGATGGGAAAGTGATAGGCCCATTAGACTCGGCTTCGTCACAGGGCATTTGAATAATCTTGAAGGCCTTGGTTTTCCATGGTGTCGAGCTAAGGAAGATGTGAGGCAGGGTTGCCAGCCCAAAGGGGAGAGCATTACTCCATCAAGTTGTGGATGAAGGCCTTGTAGGTGGATAGGAGTTCAGGTATGCCAAATATGGACTTCATCTGATGGAGGAGACCCAGTTGGTGACTGGCTTTGGAGACCAACTTTGAAATGTGGTTTGCCCAAAAATTATCATGGTTGATGGTGAGACCCAAGAGTTTGAGTTGCTAAACTTCTTCAAGAGGATTGTTAAGAAAGTATATAGGAGGGTTTACCAGATGGCACTTTCGGTGAGAGAGTGTGAGAGATTCGTCTGAATTGAAAGACGTATTCCAAGTGTTTGACCAGCCTATGATTTTTTGTCAAGGTCTGAAGAAAGGTAAGAGGCTGCTGCCTTTCTGAAGATTGGGGAACCTTCGTGATTGGGAGAAATTGAGTTTGTGATGTAAAGTGCAACTTCACCACCGGGTCGAGGTCAGGCCTATTTTATTGGAGGATACAATAGCCAGGGAGAGACACTAAGGAGTCAGGGACTTCCTGAGGGAGGAAAGATTCTGTTAAACAGATTGTCTGGTTTATCAGGAGTGACCTGGATTGAGAGATCTGTCAGATTGGAGCGGAGACCTCGGATGTTTGAGGTCCACACTTTTTGGGGACAGAGGAGGAGGTGGGGGCTGGGTGAGAGCGAGGCTTTATTGGGGGCAGAGTGAGGTTTGAGTGGGAGGGATGTGGGGGAATACCCGATTGGATAGGGGGAGGTGGAAACATTGAGGGGATGTGGTTAAGGGGTAGCATTGAGAAGGTGGGATGTGGAGGAATCCAGAAAGGGGAGGGGGGATGGGGGAGACATGAAACTTTGGGGTGGGGGTTAGCACAAAGAGGGGAGGTGGAAAAATGCTGATTCAAAATTTCCAAATTGGACAAACTGCAATAAAGATCGTTGGATGGGAGGTTAGAGTTGTTGAAGGCATTGAGAAACGTGGTGCTGTTGGTACGGGAGGAGGGTTGATGGACCGTGTGCTTAGCTGACAGTTTTGGATGATAATCTTTGTGAAGAATAAGAGAAACAAGCCGGTAGACGGCGATGGGTTGCCGAGCATGGAAACTATAAGATATAGAGCAAAATGGATGTCATATCACGGATAGGGAATCACCTTAAGATTATGCATTTCAAATCTCATCCAGTTCCATCTACTGATAACTACTCTGTATCCATTTGAATGAAAAGTACCGAAAATGCGGTTTGAAATCGGAAATCCCCAAAGTTCGAGTGGGTGCTGTGGGTGAACAAAAATCTGAATCGAAAATCCGGCTCGTTCGTTTGTGCACAATATATTCCAGACGATTTAGTGTGAATTTTCATGACCATCCAGCCATAACCCTAGGAGTTGCATTTGGCGTGAAGGCACCTCCAGCTCTCGCATATTATCGATTTTTGCACTAATTGACCTTTGACCCCTGACCGAAGCGAAATCGGTCAATATGTCCTGAGGCAAAGTTGTAGTACTCATTGAGTACCACGAACCTGCAAAGTTTCATTCGTATCGATGCACTCACCTGGTCGCCAGTGAGGCCTTCAATTTTCGCCAATTTTCAAGCATACCCTAATTGTAGGGGGCGCTGCGGGTAAAGTATTCCATGTATCACAAAAACCGGAATATATTTGATAGAGAATGACCTGTAGATCATTCGTGCCAAATTTCATAACCCTACGTGGGATAATGGCATTCGGAATTGATTTCGCCTGAACGGTACCGATTTTGAAGGTTTTTCGGTTGTTGCTAGGGAACCAAAGCGTCCCTAGCAACCATCACAATTTCCAAAGCACTCTGTCATAAGATGTACCTACCACCCGAGTTTGGTCAAAATTGGCCCACGTTTACTACCACTTATGCTGATGACAAACGAACAAACATCCAAAGAAACAGAATTACTGACAATAAGGGTCACCTATTTCGGCGACTCAATAGATTGTTGTGAAGAAGAACAAGTGCAGTACTCTGAAAGAGAATTTTGGAAAGTGAAGCATTTTAAAATGTTTTACAATACTTTCAAAGGAACAAGGAAAAAATGTTTATATTTGACGAAGATTCTGTTTGGAGATATTGAGAAAAGGGGGAAAAAAGAATGGAGAAATGGAGAACAGGAAGTACAGACAGAAGGAAATTCAAGTGGAATGAGATTGCTGTGGTGCGTGGGGGGGGGGGGGATAGTGGTTATATATTTATGAGGGCTTCAAGCCAAATGGCTGAAGCCCTTTTGAATTCGTTAGTATTATTATTATTAAAGACGTTTTTATGTTCTACTGACCGATTTTGTGGCGGATCTGGAGGGAAAACTGTTGGATGAAATTCAACGAAACTTAACACCATAATAACTCTCCACCTGAAGTTTATACTATGAAACATTTGATGACATAGGTCACGTGGTATTGCGGCCATATTGGATTTTCTCCAAAACCTAAAAACATCTTCTCCAGAACGGATAACACGACAGCCTCAAACTTTTGCACACATTTGCATTGTTCCATGGGAATGTTAAGTTGTTAATTTGGTCGAAATCGTTACATAATTCATATGATTTAAAATGATGCCGATTCGCCTCATTAAATATGCAAAATATGCAAATGAGAGTTGAAAAAATTTAATGACAAATTTAGATAGCACATAAACAGGGGACTCCCAATATATTTATACTATGTCTGTATTTGACCCCAGTGCCCCCCAAAGTTAAAAATCACCCATTTTTGAAATGTCATAAAATGAAAACAACACTTGGATGAAATTCAATGAAAGTTAAACACGTAATAACTCTCCACCTGAAGTTTATACTTTGAAAATTTTGATGACGTAGGTCACGTGATATGGTGGCCATATTGGATTTTCTCTAAAACCTAAAAACATCTTCTCCAGAATGCATAACCCAACAGCCTCAAGCTTTTCCACACATTTGCGATGTTCCATGTGAATATCAAGTTGTTAATTTGGTCAAAATCGTCACTAAATTTATATGATTAAATTTATGCCGATTCGCCTCATTAAATATGCAAAATAAGCAAATGAGAGTTGAAAAAATCGAATGACGGATTTAGATAGGCCTTAAAGAGGGGACTCCAAATATGTTTACATTATGTCTGTGTTTGACCCCAGTGAGGCCCCAGAGCCCCCCAAAGTTGAAAATGACCCATTTTTGAAATGTCATAAAATGAAAACAACGCTTGGATGAAATTCAATGAAACTTATCCATTTAATAACTCTCCACCTGCAGTTTATACTTTGAAAATTTTGATGACGTAGGTCACGTGGTATGGCGGCCATATTGGATTTTCTCCAAAACCTAAAAACATCTCCTCCAGAAGGGATAACACGATAGCCTCAAACTTTTGCACACATTTGCGAGGTTCCATTGGAATGTTAAGTTGTTAATTTCGTCGAAATCGTTCCATAATTTATATGATTAAAATGATGCCGATTCGCCTCATTAAATATGCCAAATATGCAAATGAGAGTTGAAAAATGTTAATGACAGATTCTGATAGGCCTTTCAGAGGGGACTCCAAATATGTTTACACTATGTCTGTATTTTACCCCAGAGCCCCCCAAAGTTTAAAATCACCCATTTTTGACATGTCGTAAAATGAAATCCAAAGAAGATAGACATATAGTGACCACACATTCTGGAAGGTATTTTAACGTTATACAAGTTCGCCATTTACATTAATATGCAAATGTGGAGTTATTGGACTTTTTTGGGGACTTGAAAATTTGTCCAGCCTCGATTTGTCCAATGTGAAGTTTCTTTCTTTATCATGTATTGTTATGGGCTTTTCAATCCTTCATTGATATAACATGAGGGACCCCATAGCTGGGCCCCATTGCAGACTTGAACTAACTTTCTAACTCGGAAAACCCATATCATGTGACAGGGTGATAGTTTTGAAATTTGTTAAAATGGAGGCACGCCTCGAAGCCCGGGATTACTGGTTTACCAGTTTTAATTTATTTTAATTTGTTGTGGCGAGAGGAATTGGGATAACATTGAGGAGATAGAAGTAAAATATTTGGGAATTAATAAGCAAAACTATGAATGCAGAGATAAAAGGGACACATAATTTTGACAGTTTCTGGCCAAGGAGTGGCTAAATTAGGCCTTAATCAACATAAAAACAAATTCAACGAGAGGGGGAGCACTCGGTAGAGTGCAACACCACCGCTGCCAAAACTGCTGGGTCACTTAAGTGAACCTGATATCCTATTAATTAAAGGTCAAAACGGATCAGACTCTATTGAACCACGATTTAATAAACTAAACTAGATCGACGCGCATGTAGAAATGCCCCCAAAAAAATCAATTTTTTTTAAAAAGGTGCAAAATTTCTAAGTATTTTTTTTCTCTAACAATTTTTTGGGGGGTTGGAAATCACTTAAAACATGTAGAAATGCAAAAAAAAAATCAAATATTTTTCAAATAAAATGGAATTTTTTTTGAAAAAAAGTTTGAAATTTTTTTTTTTCTCTTACAAATTAATTTTTTTTTTGGTTGGAAATCACTGAAAACATGGAGAAATGCAAAAACGAAAATTCAAATATTTTTTCAAAATGGCCACCATAGCGGCCATATTGGACTTTGGACCAGGTCCAAAATCTAATGGCATCTAATGGCATGATCCTTGGACCAAGTTTCGTCGAAATCATAACATAATTTTGACAGTTTCTGGCCAAGGAGTGGCTAAATTAGGCCTTGATCAACATAAAAACAAATTCAACAACGAGAGGGGGAGCACTCGGTAGAGTGCAAAACCTCCGCCGCCAATACTGCAAGGTCACTCAAGTGAACCTGATATCCTATTCATTCAATTTGATGTCAACAGTGCTCACAGTTATAGTTTGCAACTTTCCCTTTTACATTTAACTTTTATATACTCAATTCATTCGTCATAACTAGATTCCTTGAGACAGGAATTGATTTTACGTGGGTATATCCACCTGAAGTTCCAAAATCAGCCGCAATTGTAATTTTGGCATGTTTTTTGTTGGAAATCACTTATAACATGTAGAAATGCAAAAATATAATCGAATTTTGTTGAAAAAAAAGTTGCAAAAACATTTTTTTTTCTCTAAAAATTTTTTTTTGGGGGGGGGGGGGTTGGAAATAACTTAAAACATGTATAAATGCAAAAAAAAAAAAATTCAATTTTTTTTCAAATTGGCCGCCATAGCGGCCATATTGGATTTTGGACCAAGTCCAAAATCTAATGGCATGATCCTTGGACCAGACCTCACCCACCCCAACAAGTTTCGTCGAAATCCGTCGGAGTTTTTCCGTAATACTGTTCACAAACAAACAAACAAACAGAGAGGGGTGAAAACAGTAACCTCCATCCATCTTCGATGGCGGAGGTTAATTATGATGTCAAAAGTCATGTGGTGTGGCAGCCATATTGGAAAAATGGAAAAACTTTGGACCTCTGTATCTCTGAAACCGCACCAAGGAAAAAATTGAAACTCGGCATATAGCAAGTACTCCTCACATGGAATGTTTGATTTAAAAAAAAAATAACGTCATCGGTGCCTTTGTTATAACTTCATAATTGCATATGTAGAACGCAACATCTGATCGGTATGAAAAATTTTGAGGGTCATGTAGGAATAAAATGGTCCACAAAATTTTTTTGATGGCATCAGTCACGTAATTCAGTAGCCATATTGTTTTAAAAAAAAAAGAAGAAAAAAACCTTCAAAAATCTTCTCTGAACTGGCTGAACCAGTCATCACTGCCAGCATTTATAAAGTGGCAGTTCTAATTAGGTCTCTTAATTATGTAATACACCTGTGCACAAACTCCACACAAAATACACTGCACAAAACGAGTCCTCGTGAGGGTCTGCAATCTCTGCTTGTTCTTTTTCTTGTTAATGTTGTGATCAGATCAATGTTGATGTGGATGTGGCCTTTAGAAGATAAAATTGTTGATGTCTGTGTGCACTTCGAAGCTTTGTTTTAGTTCTTGAGTGCTGCTTGGTGAACGATAATTTTGACAAATATGCAATATTGTGGACCGCCACAGTACCTGGTGCCGTGAAATCCGGTTGCACGTGATAAAGCCACATAGTTGTCCATAGGACGACAGGTTTTTCCAGGTGTAGGCTAACTCTTTGTTGTGTGTTTTTAAAGATCAAGATAGAAAGTTGGGTGCCTGATCATAAATAAGCAAAGTCAGAGATGCCTGTGCATGTATTGAAAATAGTTCTGTTGCATTTACATGGTGGATTTACGTCAGGGCTTCTCTGTTCCATGTGACTTGTGCTTTGTCTGCTCGCTGGAAACTCACTCAGCTCGTAAAAGTGAACCCTACTTTTAATAGCAATTTGATTAGAAAATTGAAAGTTTCCATTGTGACGTTGACCTTGTGTGAAATTTACTCCTTTGTCTCATTGCTTCCAATGGCAGAGAAAGAAACGATCTCCCTGAGATCACCATATAATTTAATCTCTTTCTGTCTTCTACATTTCCTGCCATTGCCATTGCTTTACAGAATAATCAGCTGTAGTTTCTCCACTCATGTCTTGTTCAACAAGGCCGAGCATCTACAAGGCATCCTTAAGTCTGTGTGTTTCTGCATATTCAGTATGCAGAAACAAGACATACTTTTTCTTTCCTCTTGCCATGAAACTTGGCAATTGACTGCTTTTCCAACTCCCGACAATCTTCAGCAGTTCAAGGCCCGGGGTCAATAATCTCTTCCTAATCGAACCTTTCTCCTTCAGCTTCTTTGTTACAGGTCATCCTGAAGGATGATTGGTGTCACACTACTCTAATAACTTCATACAAAATATATATTTTTTTCATACAACTAATAGCAAAACACGATGGTTTGTGCCAGTGTCTGTCCGTCCCTGCCTTCCAAGGCACCTCATATTTCTTTGTCATAAGTATGTTGGTTCCTGACTGTATTTCTGATCGAGTCACACATCACACCCCTATAAATTTCCTCTGCCCTAAGAACGGGTATTTCCTGGTAGTTCCTTGCATGAGGATGAAGGTTTATTCTTCACATATGGAACTCTAAGCCTTTTTAAACATTTGCACAACCTCAACTCGTCGAGCCTCTCTCCAACTATTCCATCTTTTTATGCTTGTTTTTCTCAATGCTTTACTTTTCATACCCCTTTTAGAAGCACTTTGAAGATTTTGCTTTACTTTGAAGTTTCTAGTAAAAAGCCGTACAAAAAACAGAATTTTAAAGTTATTACAAGTTTAACCTTAAAATTTTTTTTCTTTTTTTTTCTTCTATTGCTGTGTTTATTTGTTTGGATGCATCATTCTGGGATTGGTTTAATTTACCGATCTTGTGTAATGACAGGCAGTGCATATACATTTCATTAAAATTGATACAATAGCTATACAAAAAGGTGAATTTTCAACACCTCTTCTGTTCTTCTGCAAAGCCTGAAGAGAATAACTACATGAGTACAGTCCTTTCCCTGACACCAAATGCCGAGGTACCTTTGCGCTAAACGGCCGCCGTGTGTCACTTGGATAGTTGGACATGGTGATTGGCAAAATATTTGTGGGTATGGAAGGGGTTCACACACCCAAAAAGGTTCAGTACTTATTAACCTCCGCCATCGAAGATGGACGGAGGTTACAGTTTTCACCCGTCTGTTTGTTTGTTTGTGAACAGTATTACGGAAAAACTCCTGGACGGATTTCGATGAAACTTGGTGGGGGGATTAGGTATGGTCCAAGGATCATGCCATTATATTTTGGACTTGGTCCAAAGTCCAATATGGCCGCTATGGCGGCCATTTTGAAAAAATATTTGAATTTTTGTTTTTGCATTTCTACATGTTTTAAGTGATTTCCAACCAACAAAAAAAAAATTGTTAGAGAAGAAAAAAAAAATTTTGCAACTTTTTTTCAAAAAAATTTCGATTTTATTTGAAAAATTTTTGAATTTTTTTGCATTTCCACATGTTTTAAGTGATTTCCACCCCCCCAAAACATTTCGAGAAAAAAACAAATTTTGCACCTTTTTTTTCCAAAAAATTTCGATTTAATTTTTTTGGCATTTCTACATGCGCGTCGATCTAGTTTAGTTTATTCAATCGTGGTTCAGTAGAGTCTGATCCGTTTTGACCTACAATGAATAGGATATCAGATTCACTTGAGTGACCCAGCAGTATTGGCGGCAGAGGTTTTGCACTCTACCGAGTGCTCCCCCTCTAGTTGAAGATGAGTTCTTACAAGACGAATGTTTTTGGTTCGTTGCAGGCGATTGAAACGAGAGAAAAATACCGGACTAGATTTATCATTTAAATTTAAATACCAGTGAGTAATGTTGTTTTTACTTCTGCCACCGAAGGTGGATGGAGGTGATGTTTTCACCTGTCTGTCTCTTGTTTGTCTTTGAGCAGGATGTCTTAAAAAGTTGTGGATGGGTTTGGCCAAAACTTGGTGGACGAGTTGGGTGTGTGACAAAGACAAATTGATTCGATTTTGGTAAAGATCCGAATCCAGATACAAGAATTTTAAAGTTATTCTTCACCATTTTTTAAAACGACTTTTAAGTGATTCTTCTTCATTGATTCTTTGCCAAAAACATATATAGCATGATATTTCAAAAGGTTGTGGACGAGTTATGACAAAACTTGGTGGATGAGTTGGTTGGTGAGAAGAACAAGCCGATGAGATTTTGGTTAATGTCTGGATCCGCACCCAGCATATCAGTGGGGTAGAAAACATAAACTGTTCAGCCTGGCGGAGGTATGCACTCCACAGAGTGCTGTTCTATGTGTACATGGTCTAAGGCTTCCGAAGGAGCTGCATTGCAAATTGCACACACAAATGCAAACAAGTACATAAGACAACACCGATATTGAGTTGAAACAAATACAGCTGGCTTTGTGACCACCAGGGAAGTGACGTAACTTCTTCCCGAGGCACTCTGGGTACCGACAACACAATCTTTGTAATGTCACTTTTTCTCTCCATGGTCAGCAGATCAATTAAATAGAATTCCCCCCCCCCCCCACTGCACTCCCCAGCGTACCCCACTCTAATAAGATGCCAACCCAGGTGGTTTGTTTGTTATATCCTCTCAATGTTGAGTGTCAAGCAAGGAAATGGTCCTTCGTACAGAAACTGTTTTGGAAATCCGTACAGGATCGAACAGCTGATCTACCAAATTCAGAGTGGCCACTCGAACCATAAGGCCACCGAGTCTGGCACCATGCTTGTTACATTTAACCTCTCATTTATTGAAATGAGACGTTAATTGTTCTTCTGCAACTTTTTTTGGAACCTTTGTTCTACTTTTGGAAGATGCGCTTCATTGTGGCAATGCTAATTTGGAAATTGAGATCTTATTGTACAGTTGAGCTACAAGCGCTTGCTCTGCCTTTGATTTGTTCTATCATGACCACAGAGTTCATGCTCATGGCCACACCAATAGTGTTGTTATCCCCTTACGTTTTGAAAAAAAATAGAGGTTAATGTAATCTGCTGTCTCTGTCTGTCTGTATCCGTCTGTCTGTCCGTCACACCAGCTCCTCCTAAACGGTCGTGCAGCAATTCACCAAAGTTGGAAGTTATGATGACCACATGGCAAGAAGGTGTAAGGAGTAGTATTATTTTTGGGCGGGTCAAAAGGTCAAATACCTTAAATGCAATTATGGGCACATTTTTCAACGTTCTTTTATGAAACTTTGTAGATGCAATCAACATTGTTTTCAACAACATGGGGGCCACATGTAATATGTAACGATTTTTTTTAGATTTGATCCCTGGTTCATGCCTCAAGGCGTTGGGGAGTTGGGGTCAAAACGGATATTTTTCGAACTCTATTTGATACAGTATTGGATCATTCCTGGTGGAAATTTTTGCTACCTTTCAACTCTGCTTAAGGTGGGAAGCATGGGGATTTACGATGGTGCGCCATTGACCTTGCTCTAGTTAAATGTTTGTTTTATCAAATCTATTGGATTGTATTTTCATCTTGGTTTTCTGGAATAAAGATTTGATTTGATCACAAGTTTGAGCCAGTTTAATTTTGAGTCACTTGTTCACCTTGCATTGTCCAACCAATTTGATTTCATCTTGAGCCAATTGTTCACATTCTATTTTCAGTTTTACAATGCCATAATAAATTAATTCAAGCATCCATTGGTTGTAATCATTAATTAAATGTTGCCCCGATGTAATAGACACGAATGATTTACAACATTTTCCTGCTTCATCAATATCAAATTGATAATGTCCGAGAAAGGCACATTGGTAGTTCTTACAACCTTGAGGTTTTGTTCATTGCATACAAGATGAGCATCTTCCTTACATGTCATGTTCCGTTTTTCTTTCTATTTGTTCCTGTGGCAGGTGAATCCAACATTGCATTTGCTTGGATTAGGTGATGCATCGATGGATGAAATTTTGAAGAAAGGTATGAAAATATTTTACAGGCTCAAAGGTTGTTCTTGATCACGATACCCGTATCACCACAGACTCTTGAAAATCTTTTAAAACCATTTTCTGCAAAATGCTATCTGTCAGGGTTATTTGTGGCAAATCATTGACATGACTTTTGCCTTTATTTCGAAATCTATAATGTTGTAGCATAACTGGGATGGTAACTTGTAAGCAGTGGTAACGTAAAAAGGTACTCTGAAGGATGATAACCCAGAGGTTTGTATGTTTTGGTGTCATTGATGCATTGTATGATTGTATTTTACACAGTGCTATGCCATACCACACTGTGGCGTACCACACCACACCACACCACACCACACCACACCACACCGGACTGCGCACCATACCACAGCACATCATATCGTAACACACTGTACTGTACCGCTTCGCACCGCACCACACCATATCACAGCATACTCACACCACACTGTACTGAGCCACACCGCACCGTCCCATGTTGCACCGCTCTGCATCGCAGCACGCCATGCCTCATCACGCCGTGTGTCATTCCCCAGTTCTCATTGTACCGCATCGTTTCGCGCCGCCTTATGTCTCATCACACCGCAGCACACTGTGCCATGTCGCATCACATCATACTGCAATGTACGTGGCAGCTCCTTTACAAGATGTGTGAGTTTCAGCTCCATTATGAGCCTTAGACGTATTAAAAAAAAATAGGGGAGGGGAATCGTGTGTGAAAGTGTGCCTGCCTTACCAACACCCCAAAAAATAGTTGAAGCTCTGCAGTGATTTTACCATTGATGGGATATTTAATTATCTGTACATTTATTCCATATAACTGACAAGACATTTTGTCAAATGTAGATCTGATTGGGGTAATCAATCAGTTGAGAGTTACATTGTTGCATCAGGAGTGAAACCTTGACACAAAAATACACCTTTCACCGTCCCAAAAGTGATACGTTTTGTTTTCCAACAATGAACATTGAGAGTTGATTGATTTTGTTTTTTGTGTCCAGTGAAGTTTGTGCATGTATCAGATTGCAGCTCAGCCAAAACATGCTTGAAGAAAGAGAAGAGTGTGTACAGTTTACGGAAACGAAAGATACAAGAGGTCACTGTGGTCAATTTGATTTCTGATGATGAGCTCGGGAGCAGCGATGAGGAATATTCTCACCTGACAGATTCCAAATCGCTTGTTGACAGGTAATTGTGGTTCACATCATGAATAAAACTATAGTACCAGTAAGACATTTCACATTTCCAGTGGTAATTTGTTCTCAACATTGCAGTGATTCTGATGTTTACCAAGTTGGTTTAATTAATGCCTACATATCTAAGTTGGCCTCTGAAGTCAGTCTGGGCATCCTCCATCATGCAAAGTCGTTCTTTGGCACACCTGAACTTCTATACACCTACAAGGCCTTCATCTGCAGCCTAATTGAGTACTGCTATCCCCACTGGGTTGGTGCCTCAAACATCACAGGGAGGTATCAGAGAAAATACAGGGTTTATTTCATAATAAAAATGGGGAAAGGGAAAAACCAATGAATAAGCAAGAAAGGACAGACAACATGATGGACTGCTTCACTAAACAGATTCAGCTATTGCCTATCTTATTTTGAACTTAGACAGGTAATCACACTGGACAGGAGTGACAGAGGTGGGGAAATCAAAAGAAAATGGTTGTAAGGAAAAGGAGAGCCTTACTTTTCAGCAACGTCCCGATCTTCCGACGAGTACATGCCGGCCTCTTCCATCGGCCTGATGTGTGAACAGCGCAGGCTTGGGGAGGGATGGTGTGTGGGTGAATCACTGTCTTTAGTGGTGCTCAGGAGGGGTGCTTCGATTGGTGCTTTTCACCTGCTGCACCACTATGAAGGAACCCTTTTCTCAGCACCTCTCCCTCTCAGCAGGATGCTCACCAACCTGTCTTGTTTTTTTATTTTAATCTCGCACACATCCTACCATGTTTTTTCATACGGCCTCCTTTTGGAGATTTTATATTGTTGTGGGCCGGGGGTTGGGTGAGAAGACCAGGAGGGGGGGGGAAGCTATCTCGGCTCCCACCAGACTCCCCGGAATTGTAGGCCATCACACACGGATAATTCCGTGACGCGGCGGATCGCTAACCGACCGTGGACACCAATAACTCATCCGCGTGACCAAGGGT
>NC_140964.1:90841728-90886728 GCF_056783735.1 Eptatretus burgeri | reverse complement strand
TATATATATATAGATGTATATATATATATATACATACATACATACATACATACATACATACATACATACATACATACATACATACATACATACATACATACATACAGTCATGCGCCACTTAACGACAGGGTTACGTTCTGAGAAATGCGTCGTTAAGCGACGTCGTCGTTGTGCGAACATCATTGTTTCTTTTTTTTTCGTTTTCGTTTTCGAACATCGTACTTACTTACACAAACCTAGACATCTAGGCTATATGGTATAGCCTATTGCTCCTCGGCTTCAAACCTGTACAGCATGTTACTGTACTGAATACTGCAGGCAATTGTAACACAATGGTAATTATTTGTGTATCTAAACATAGAAAAGGTATAAAAGTAAAAAAAAAAATGATACACCTGTATAGGGTAGATTATATGTAGATTTTATAAACACTGTACACTTAGGCTACACTGGATTAATTAAAAAAAAAAATTTTCTTTCTTCAATAATAAATTAACCTTAGCTGACTGTAACTTTTTTACTTTATAAAATTTAAGGGTGTTTTTTTAAACTTTTTGATGAATGCTTAGGGACCATGATGAACAAAACAACACGAGATTAAATCAAGCACACGGAAAAAATGATGCAATCAAGAGACGCGATAAACACGAGATGTAAAGTAGAAGAATGCTGCGTGACACGGCATGCTTTTTTACAGTAAACTTTTTTTTTTAATAAGTAGAAAGAGTACATTCTAAAATAACGATAAAAAGTACAGTATAGTAAATACATAAACCAGTAACATCGTTGTTTATATTATTATCAAGTATTATGTACTGTACATAATTGTATGTGCTATTTTTATACGACTGGCAGCGCTAGTCGGCTACATGACTTGGCGATAGGAATTTTTCAGCTCCATTATAATGGAGCCGGGCAGATCCGTCGTATATGCGATCACCGTCGTATATGCGATTATGGGACCACCGTCGCATATGCGATCCGTCGTTGCCCGAAACGTTGTTATGCGGCGTATGACTGTATATACATATATACATTATACATACATAAGAAGAAGGAGGTGTTTCCAACCAAAAGTAAACTAGATCTCTGCTAATTTTAGCAATAAGCAAGAGCAGACCTGGCCTGAGACCCAGGTGTGATGCTCATTAACTCATCCTTGGGTCACCCACGTGTTCATGTATGCTCTTCCCCTGGGGTACGTTTCCAAACCCGTCACAACATATATAATTTCAAACCTGTATTTGCTCTGCGGTAGGCACTGATGAAGGTGAAGGACAAGCTGCCCAGGAACGATCAGACAGGAGTCGTATATATGGTTCCCTGTGTTTTCAGGATGAAATATGTGGAAGAGATAGGAAGGACCTTAGGCTAACATATCATTGAACATCGCAAGCCCTTAATATGGAACTATCCTTAAAAGTCTGCCATTGCTAAACATGTGCTAAGGCTGGCCATGTTCCCCGATGGCAGGGATTCGCAAACCTGGGGTTGTGACCCAAACTTGAAAAAAAAGTCTCAAAATCCTGGTTTTTGAGAGGGGATTTTCATATCAAAAGCATTTTTTCTGACGACTTTTATTGTAGGTACCGGTACCATTTGTGTTGCGAGGTGAATACGTTTTCAAATATCTGGTCATGGACAAAAAGGTTTGGGAATCACTGCCCATGGGATAGTGTTCGCATTTTGGGTGTGACCCCACCTGGATACAAGTAGAATTTTCATCCGAATCCGTCCACAACTTTTTGAGAGATCCTGTGCACAAACAGACAAACGGACAGAAAGGGGTGAAAACATAACCTCCTCCACCTTTGGTGGTGGAGGTAATTAAAGGTTGGCGAATTTAATATGGATCCATGTGATTTTGCTCCCAACCACAAATCTTTACTTGGGCCTATATATGTGTATATATATGTGTATATATATGTGTATGTATATATATATATATATATATATATATATATATATATATATATATATATATATATATATATATATATATATATATATATATATATATATACTGACTGTAATCTCTCATCCTGATCAAATATTTTCTTGGATGTTGGAGAACATGGTGAATCAATGAATTTCTGCCATGCAAGAGGGTGCAAATTTGAAATGTTTTGCATCATCCAGCACAAATGCTATCGCACTACTTTTTATCGTGCCATGTCACAATACTTTTTCTTGTGACATAGATTTACACTGTGCTGGTACGTTTTAAAGTGTTTTTTGCCCTGCCATTGGCAACTGACATACAATCCCAATTTTAAATACATTTCATCATTGATTCACTGACTCGCATTAGATTATTATTTTATTTATTTATTTTTTTTAGATAAAAATCGATCTTTTCTTCAGGCCATGTATTCACAGAAAGACCAAATTAATCGGAAGTTGCATTTCAAATTTGAAAAGGGCAACTTCTTGAGACAGAGATGCAAAATGAAGTATGAGTAAGAAGAAATCAAGAGAATAAGGCAAGAAGAATAGCAAGTTTTATTGTGACCGATTTAAATGCATTCACGGCAAAAAATAATAACAGGAAAATAAATAATTACAACTGGATAAAAACAAAATCAAATAAGTAACACCATTAATTAGAAGGCTTTTCTGTTTTGAGTACTGTACAGTATTGTGATGAACTTGTAGATGGAGAAAATTAGTAGGGGCTGGAGGGGATACCAGTGGCAGTGGAGGTAGATGGTTGCTTAAAGACTGAAGTTATGTTTGTTTTTCTTTGCTTTTAAAGTTTTTGTGGCTTTCTTTATCAGTGGATAATTGCTGATCTATGCCTCCACCAAAAGCAATGCTCCTTTCCACTTTGTGTCAATCTGAATGGCCATTTGTGGCCCCTTTGCCCAGTCTTCATCCTCTTCTATTTTACTTGATTTAGTTAATTCAACCATTTTGTCTGTCATCAGTTCCTCTGTGTGGGACACAATTAGTTCCTCAACTTCTTCCACAGCAAGGTCTTCAAGTACTTGTCCTGCAAGGTGTTTGGTCAAATCAACAATTCTCTACATTTCACCCTTCACAGTAGGGAAGCCATGGAAGGCATTAACTTCATCAGGTCACACTTTATGCCAACATTACAAGCGTTTTTAACTGGTCATGGAATACAGCTACTGCATAATGATCAGCTGATGCTGACTCACCCACAATATTCAGACAATATAGATTAAAATGTTTGGGTTTTTTATCTTGCCAAAACGAAGTTTTTGCAAGATATGTTAGTCAGCTTGTATGTTTTTTTTTTGTTGTTGTTGTTTGTCTGTAATCACGTATAAAAAATTCTGCAGAGCACAGTTATCATTGGAAATTTTTGTAACTTCGCATATCAGAGGCCTATAGAGGTCCCTTTCAGCGCACAAAATTTTGAAGGTCAAAGGTCAAGGTCACTTTGTCGCAAATCAGGGGAGTCGACGAAACCCTTATTTTTTGAGTAATTTTGATCGGATCGTCTTCAAACTTCATGGGAATATAGTTCATGGTCTGGCGCTCAGCTGATTAAATTTTGGTGGCGATTGTCCTTGACCTTCATATGTTTTTTTTTGTTTGTTTTTTTTTGTCTGTAATCACGTATCGATCACTCTGCAGAGCACAGTTATCATTGGAAATTTTTGTAACTTCGCATATCAGAGGCCTATAGAGGTCCCTTTCAGTGCATAAAATTTTGAAGGTCAAGGTCAAAGGTCAAGGTCACTTTGTCGCAAATCAGGGGAGTCGACGAAACCCTTATTTTTTGAGTAATTTTAATCGAATCGTCTCCAAGCTTTATGGGAATGTAGTATATGGTCTGGCACTCAGCTGATTAGTTTTTGGTGGCGGTTGGCCTTGACCTTCATGGTTAGCGCCTGAGGTCAAACATATTTGACCCCAAGGTCAAATTTTTAAGTTTTAGGAACCATATCGTGTAGTACCTCAAATTGAACACCTCGATGAGTGCTTTCTAGATATGTCAAGCTTGAGACATTATGACGTCATTTGGTGATGTTATGAGGCAAACACATTTTTCATGGTTACTCTGTAGAACGATTCTCATCGGAATCTCTCGTAGGCAGATATTCCTCAAGGAGTTGCTCCTGGTGGATAGCAGATCTGTTCACCTCAGTGTGACCTTAAACAAGTCACACGTGGTCACCTTTTGGCAAGATACGGGTCACCCTGCGGGTGACATTGGTTTTATTTTTTTTGTTTTGTTTTTAAAGCTCATTTTCCAACCAAACTCAACATTTTTTTTTCCCCTTAAAAATGTTTTTTTTACTAATCACTGTGACTTACAGTGCCTATATATAGTTTACACCCCTTTCTAAATTTTCACCTTTTGCTACCTCATAGTCTGGAATTAAATTGCATGAAATCAGACTTTTTTTCCACCATTATTTAAACATCATAACCCACAACTTCCAAGTGAAAAACAAATTCTACAAATTTCAGAAGATTAATGAAATATACAAAGCTAGAATATCTTGGTTGGATACATGTCCATCCCACCCCCACCCAGAGTTAATACCTGGTTGAAGCACCTTTCACAATTATAGAGCTGTGAGTGTTGGGATAGGTCTATACAAACTTTGCACACCTTGATTGGGCAATATTTGGCCATTCTTCTGCATAAAACTGTTCAAGTTCAATGAAGTTGTGTGGGGAGCATTTATGGAGAGAAATCTTCAAGTAATGACACATTTTCGATTGGATTTAGGTCTGAGGCTGTGACTGGGCCACTCAAGGACATTTATCCTTTTGTACCTGAGCCACTCCAGTGCAGCTTTGGCTGTGTGCCTCGGGTCATTGTCATGTTGAAAGGTGAACTTCCGTCCTAATTTCAGCTTTCTTGCAGAGGGCAGCAGTTTTCCTCTTGAATTTTTCTGTATTTTGCTTCTTCCATTTTCCCTTCAATCCTGACAAGCGCCCCAGTCCTTGCTGATGAGAAACATCCCAAAAACGTGATGCTGCCACCACCATGCTTCACAGTAGGGATGCTGTTCTTTGAATGATGTGCTGTGCTGGGTTTTAGACTGGGAGCCCGCGGGGCTTAGCTCAACCGAAGAGGGAAACAATTGCCGTCCTCATGGTAAGATGCCAGATGATATTCTCACCTCAGAACTCTGTGTCTGCCGGGACACTGCTTCTGGGTTGACATTCTGTGGTCAATATCCGTATCGCATAATCGGCGCTCGCTCAACCTGGCAGCGGAACGGCCCCAAGTAGATTTCTGATATTATGTGTATAGCTTGTAACACGGTACAAACAATGACAGACGATTTCGCCGCTGGAATACCGGTGACAGATGCTAATTCGATGCTGCGAAAATCACGCCAGCTCAACCGAACAGCGGAACGGCTAAAACCAATGCAGAATGCTAGTAAGGGGTCCCCTGAGTACAAAAGGAGCACTGTCAGACAACTTGGTCGCTGGGCCCCCCAGGACAGACGCTCCCTAGTTCGGGTTCCCTTTGTGTGCTTGCTCAACCGAACAGCGGAATGGTAGCACCAGGTCCCCTGAGTACAAAAGGAGCACTGACAGACAACTTGGTCGCTGGGCCCTCAGGACAGATGCTCCCGAGTTCAGGTTCCCTTTGGTTGCGCTAGCTCAACCAAACAGCGGAACGGCTAAAACCAACTCAGAATGGTAGTACCAGGTCCCCTCATTAGGTCGCCCGCAGGCGACCTGAAGTACTCGGTTGAATTCGGTCATATGACGAGTTTTCTACATCTGTTTTTAGACTACCGTGTCTGTGATTGGTCAGTCGAAGTGACGTCATGGAATCACCACAAGGCGACCAATAGGTCATCCAGGGATGTAGTCGGAACCGAAGACTATTTAAGAGTCAGACCGGAAAACGGAAGTGGAAAACGAAATTGAAATTAACGATGAAAAAAATTGTTTTCAGCTAAATTTTCTCTTCTCCCTGCCAGGGAGCAGTCTACTGTGTGTAAAGGGTAATAATGGACATGAAGCATAAAATTTGAAAATATATTTTTCAAAAGGATTTCTGTTGGACGGTGTTAAGTTAGGTCTGAATTTTCATAATTTATGTGATATTTACTCCATGCATGATGTCACGTGATTTGGCGGCCATCTTGAAAGAACTGCCTCAACATCTTCCAACGGTGTCATTCTGTCTGTTATCATTTTGTCGAAAATGTTACGTCCGTTACAGTGAACTTTTCAAAATATTTTAACAAACAACAGACAGATCGTATCGTTGGAATATAGAAAGTATGCTACTTATGCTTAGTTTGCTTACCGTGAATGAAAGGTATACTACAAATTGGTTATTTCGCAGGATTTAAGAATTGTGCTATGGCCAGTTTTAGTTGTGTCCATTTCGATATTACGTCCGTTACGCCTCTTAAATGTTGATTTTTGCTTTAGTAGTAGACTACACAATGGGGGTTGTACCAACATCAGAAAGCCATAGAGACAATTTATGATATGTAATAAAGAAACTCTCTGTAATATGGCCAAGCTTTTCAAAATTTCAACATTAGTGATGCAATTTTTGTCTCAATGTTACGTCCGTTATGCTGGAATTACCCTAAAACATGTTTGGAGTGATTGTAAAACTATAAATCAGCGAAAATCTCGTACAAAGCACACAAATGATCTGGCACCCGACTTCGCTCGTGGAGTGGGGTACCAGATCAGCATACAAATACTTGACATGTCAGTTTCATTTTCCACTTCGGGTTTCCGGTCTGACTCGTAAGTCGTCTTCGGTTCCGAATACATCCCTGGATGATCTATTGGTCGCCTCGTGGGGATTCCATGACGTCACTTCGACTGACCAATTGCAGACACAGTAGTCTAAAAACAGACGTAGAAAACTTGTATGACCAAATTCAACCAAGTACTTCAGGTCGCCTGCGGGCGACCTAATGAGGGGACCTGGTACTACCATTCTGAGTTGGTTTTAGCCGTTCCGCTGTTCGATTGAGCTAGCGCAACCAAAGGGTCCCGAATTAGGGAGCGTCTGTCCTGGGGGGCCCAGCGACATAGTTGTCCGACAGTGCTCCTTTTGTACTCAGGGGACCCCTTACTCGCATTCTGTGTTGGTTTTAGCCGTTCCGCTGTTCGGTTGAGCTGGCGTGATTTTCGCGGCATCAAATTAGCATCTGTCACCGGTATTCCAGCGGCAAAATCGTCTGTCATTGTTTGTACCATGTTGCAAGCTATACACATAATATCAGAAACCTACTTGGGGCCGTTCCGCTGCCAGGTTGAACTCGCGCCGATTATGCGATACGGATATTGGCAGAATGTCAACCCAGCAGCAGTGTCCCAGCAGACGCAGAGTTCTGAGGTGAGAATATCATCTGGCATCCTACCATGAGGACGGCAATTGTTCCCCTCTTCAGTTGAGCTAAGCCCCCCGGGCTCCCGGTCTATTTATGCCAAACTTAACATTTTGCATTTAGGCCAAAAAGTTCCATCTTGGTTTCGTCAGACCACATGGCTTCAGAATCTCCAGAGTGGTTTTTTGCTTACCTCAAGCGGGACTCAAGGTGGGCTTTTTTGAGTAATGGCTCCCTTCTTGCCACCCTTCCGCAGAGGCCAGACTTGTGGAGTGCTTAGGATATTGTTGTCACATGCACGCAGTGAGCAGTATTTACGATAAAAGTATGGAGCTCTTTCATAGTTGCCGTTGGCCTCTTGATGACCTCTCTGATTAGTCTCCTCCTTGCTTTGTTATCCAGTTGGGAGGGACGGCCTGATCTGGGCAGGGTCTTGGTGGTACCACACGTCTTCAACTTCTTAATGATTGTATTGACTGTGCTCCAAGAGATATTCAAGGCCTTTTAAATATTTTTATATCCATCCCCTTATCTGTGCCTTTCCAAAATTTTATCCCAGAAGTCTTTTGAAAGCTCCTTGGTGCTCATGGTTGAGTCGGGTCAGGTCAGGTCAGGTATGGGAGCATGCGCAGGAGCAGCGTGTCACTGCGTCCACTTTCGACCAGTACTCCAGGGGCCTCTGGCTGGCTATCCCCCAGGCAGATTCCTGGCCCATCCCCATCTCCTTGAGATGCTGATCAACCTGCTGCAACCACGAGGAACGCGGTCAGCCCATTGGCCTCCTCCACTCACGAGTCTCCCTCGCTGAGAGAATCTGGTGAACAGGATCAGCATCAGGAAAACGAGCCACATGTCCATCCAGCCGCAGCTGACGCTAACGGACTATGCAGGTATCAAATCTCATTCGAGTCTCTCTCAGGAACCACTCGTTGGACTCAGTCCGACCAGCGATCGCCAAAATTCTCTGAAGAGATCTGCTAACAAAGGAATTAAGTCTCCA
Source organism: Eptatretus burgeri (assembly GCF_056783735.1). Classification (NCBI taxonomy): domain Eukaryota; kingdom Metazoa; phylum Chordata; class Myxini; order Myxiniformes; family Myxinidae; genus Eptatretus; species Eptatretus burgeri. The sequence continues at coordinate 90,878,424 of NC_140964.1, read as the reverse complement.
TCTCAGATCCCTGGTCAGAGTCCAAGACTGGAAGCACCAAGGACCTGAAGACTTTGACTTTTGTCATCCTGCACAGGTACCGACAGCACCACACCCCATGAGCTAGTGAATCCATGACTTCCCCAGGCCTGACCCAGACTTCTATTGACCATGACTCACAGCCAGTAGAGACATGAATATCACTGCCAAGGTTCATGAATCTCTCCATGACCTCAGCATCCTCACCACAACCAGGTACAGACAGGAAAGCAGCATCCAAGATGTCATTGAAAGCCTGGATGTCATTGAAAGTTTTGACCCAGGAAACACATAATCCCAGAGGCCCCGACTCATCATTCAGCACCTCGAGGGCCCACAAAAGGATATCCAGAGTCTCCGCAAAAATGACTCCATCTGCAAAATCAAGGTCAGAGATCTTGACATTCCTAAACGATGCACCGCAACTTGATCTCTCTGACATCCTCCCCAGAATCCAGTCCAAACAAGTTCTGAAAAGTATGAGGGCCAGTACACACCCCTGACGAACTCCAGTAACAACAGGAAATGTCAGCAATTTTATCACCACATCTCGCAGCACTCTCAGTACCAGGGTATCGTTCAGACATCAGATTGATCAGTTTTGGTGGCACCCCACAAAGACTGAGAATTCTCCAGAGGGCAGACCAATTTACCAAATCGAACAGGACGGGCTTGGAGGAAGGCAATCCAGGGATTCTTCTGTAAGCAGGACGAGAATCACCTGATCACAGGTGATACTCTACCCCCTCACATATTCCTCGCACATAGGCCTCCTTGTCCACCCTCAGTGCACGTAGGGTTGTACGCCTCAACTCGGTGAACAGCTCAGCTTTGCCATTAAGCCTGGCCCTGCGACTCTGGTCAATGGTATCCAGTATCCCTTGAGAGACAAAATTCTTCTTCGCCCTACGGTGAGTTGTAAGACATCCACTGGCAACGTCAAGGATGGTGGTCTTAAACTTCAGGATGGTGTCACTCCACAACTCTTCAGGATGCCCCAAAGCACCCAAATCCCCACTCAGCCTGTTCGCAAACTCCTCAGCAACCCTCCTTGTGCTTGCCAACATCCAGCCAATGCTGGGATGGCACTATTCTCCAAGATTTAGGCTGCAACTTCAGAGTTGCTACCACAAGCCTGTGGTCGCTATTGAGGAACTGAGCACTTCGGTCGACCCTGCAGTTCTGCATCATCCTCCAGCGACCATCAAAGATCACATGGTAAGTCTCCTTTGCCACACCACCAGCATTGGAATACTAAGTCCAGCAATGAGCCTGTGGATGCAGAAACCATGAACCAGCTACCTGAAGTCCATGACTTCTTGCAAAGTTAAGGAACTTTGTGATATTCTGGTTCACAGTTCAATGTATGGGGACCAACACATGTCTCAACCATCACTATCGGTTCCAGTCGATGCATTGAAATCTTGCCTGAGGCACTGATCAACCACAGACTCGAGTGCGGCATAGAATGCGTCCTTCACGGTGAGATCACTCGCCTCAGTTGGTGCATATACAGAGACCAGGGAAACGACACCCAAGGAGTGATGAATCCTTGGTCTTCTAATACACTCGTTGACATGTTACCTCAATTATCATTGGAGTCAGCTTATTGGACACCGCTCCAGCAACTCCTTGGGAATGGTAACCATCAGAGCGACAGACCAGTATTAGGTGTAACCACCCACCATGATACCACTATCTCGCCTTCGAACCTCAGAGAGTGCTGCAATACCTTTGTTCAAACACTTGAGCTCAGATGATAACAGAGACAGATGATCATCATCTCTTAGAGCTAGAACATTCCAAGCAACGACCTGAAGGGACCGCCTCAGGTTAAACCAAGAAGACCGCCCTCTGGGAGACGACACCTCAGCACCAATCTGCCACACACCACCGCAATCTGACCCTGGCGGGTTTACCCCATGGTTTTCTTCCTGGAACCAAGGAATGAGGGTCCCGACGGCTTTCCCATAATCCCGTCATCCGCTGAGCTGCTCTGCGGAGGGCAGCAACTTCCATTTTTTGGGGGTTATCAGATTTTTTTGCATTTGTTGGTTTTGCGGAATGAAGTGTTTTACGGTGGCCAGAGTGCAAATCCTGCCACGACCCCTAAAAAAAGTAACCCAACTGCAGGAGGACATCCGCAGACACATTTGGGCAATGGAAATGCATGGCCATTGCTCGCGAGTAGCTCCTCTGCCCTTTGACAGGTTTTGTTTTTAATCCTGCTGGTGACCATATCCATACACCCTCCTCACGAGAAAACCTGGTGGAGAAACAGTTTAGTCACCGACAACTCGACCATGAATCTCTGCTGGTTGAGTCTCTGATGGGAAATACACTACCCAGCAGAGGAAACCAACAGGAACAGCTAATTTTATTCTGAAACTGGAAGGACACTCGGTAGAGCGCATACTTCTGCTCCGGAATGCCTGATCCACGATAACATCTGGCCCAATACATTTTTGAAATATCATGCTATATATCATTTTTGAGCCCAATCTGCCAATGGTAAAGAATGACTTAAAAAATTCTAGTAGTCAGATCTGGATCCGGATCTTCACCAAAATATAATCATTTAGTCCTTGTCACATATCCAAGCTCTCCACCAAATTTCATTCAAATCGGACCACAACTTATTGAGTTATCCTGTCCACAGATAGATAGACAGATGGAGGTGAGTGGGTGGACGTTATGTCGTCAGTGTACGAACTGGCGTCTCTTTGATCCAAAAAAATTAAACCTTCGATTCATCAGACCAGAGTCCCCCATTCCATCATTCAGTTGTCCATTGTTGGTGTTGCCTTGCAAATTTTTTGCAATGTTGTCTTGCAATGTTGTCTTTTCACCTTGTATTCTATGGTCCCAGTAGTGGTTTCTTTGCTGCAACTCTGCCATCGTGACCTGCTGCAGTCAGCCTTGTGCACACAGTGTTGGACTCCCGGTTGATGTTCAGGCCTGCTTTCATTTAATTGGCCAGCTACTGACTTGATTTCCTTCTCTCACATAAGATGAGAAACTTCAAATGCTCGTCTTGCGTTGGGGAGTTTCATCTGATCCTGGCCTTTTCTTGTCGTGTACTGAGCCAGTTTCTTTGAGTCACTGCAAAGTGTACCTCACACCATCGTGGGAGATCTTCACCTTTTCTGCTATTTTCTTCTCAGAGTTTGGATCTTCACATGCTGTTCTGTTGAAAGTTGCTTCCTTGGTGCCATTTTGAACCCACAAACAAACTGATGAGAATCAAGTTCACATATTTACTAATTTGCAACTTTTGTTGTGGTTTCTTGTCATTTGCATTAATGAAACTGGTGTTTTTACGATCAATATTTTTTTATTATTTACTGTACAAAAATCCACAAACTATTCCCTGCATATTTTCTTTGTGGCAAGTGGAAATTACGAGCACATGATAAATATGATATGTATCACAAAAACAAGAAAAAGAGCAATCAGAGATTGCAGACCCATGCCAGGAATTGTTTTGTGTGGTGTATTTTGTGGTGTGTTTGTGTACTGGTGTGTTACATAATTAATGAGATAACTAGAACCAACACTTCTTTCTGTTGGCAGTGATGACCGGGTACCAAGACGGCCCACTTTGATACAACCCAATTTTAATCGGAGATCTGACCCTGACCCATGATGGTTTTTATTATTATTATTCAATTGAATTTAGAATGGGATTAAAGTAAATTCAATTCAAATTAAATGGAAGACCAAATAGGTACAGTCTTGCATTGGGGTAATCAGAAGGAACCCAAACAAGCAAAAAGCAAACAGGCTGAGTCATCAGAAGGAACCTGAATAGGATTCGCATTTCAGCTGCTACTACTCCACCCTCAAATTCATCCAGGTGCAGCCAAGTGAGCCTTATTCAAAAAAAATAATCAAAAAGAACCCAGATCAAAAAAATTAAATAACTCTGGCTGCTAGACCACGTGTCCGATCAGGTTGAAATGTAAAACGTTAATTCTCCGTCATTACTGGATCTTAATTGTGAAGTTTCACCGATTAAGCAGTTCAAGAGAAGTAGTTTTTAAAAGATTTTCGCTCAATCTAATATGACTGTGACATCATTTAATTCATGAATACCCTGGTTCACCTTTTCTGCTATTTTTCCCTTCAATCTGTCCCCAAGGCTTGGGAAGCATTTGTGTGAAGTTTCCCCTCAATCTTTCCAGCCGTTCTGGAGAAGATTTTTTTTTTATACATTTTGGGGTAAATCCAATATGGCTGCCAAATCTTGTGATCTATGACACCATGTGTGAACCTTTTGTTTTTTATGGATAGGTGGTCATACTTGTAAAGTTTCGCTTCAATCTGTTCAGCCACTTCAGAGAAGTTTTTGAAGGTTTTTTATTTTTATTTTAAACAATATGGCTGCCGAATCACATGACCGATGACGTCATGTATTTTTTTCTGTGGACCATTTTGTCCCTAGATGACCCTCAAAATTTTTCATAGTGATTAGATGTAGTGTTCTACCTATTAGTCCATTTGCCGGAGAAGTAACCTTGTTGTCCTCAAAAGTGTATGGTTTTATGGTGGTTTCTTGTTCACAGGCATGCATAGACAAAAGTAAGCTTGGTTGCCCGGATGGCAACCATGGGGAAATCTGTTATTTTTGCGCAAATACAAGATGGCCGTCATCGACCGGGCTGAAAATATAGCTTTTTAGGTAATGAACTTAAAATTACACATGAGACATCTTTTCCATATAATTTTGGCACGAGGAATCGATATTTATCCTTATTTTTGTGATTAGAAGTAAATTTGAGGTCAATGTTCGAGTTCCTGGCAATTATTTGCCGTGTGAGATACATTTTGAATGACAAGGTCACTATTCTGACAATGAACGCCATGGGATGGGGTGGGTTCAACAACCAAGAAGCATTCACCAGTCATGCAGAAAAAAAGCCAGCAAGTACCTACATGTTTGGACCCCTTATTGATGCCAAAGCTTCTCATCCAGACACTGTAGTGACTTCACTGGAGGATCTTCAGAAGTCATTGACTGATATGGGAATGACTTATGTCCACATCTCTGTGGATCTCCAGCTCTACATGGGGGCTTGCCAAATCAAGTGGCATGACGTTGATCGCTTTAAAAATGTGATTCTGAGGCCTGGGATAATGCACACTGTGCAGTCCTTCTGTGGTTGCATTGGCAAACTCATGCTTGGGTCTGGTGTTGAGACTCTCATCAGTTCAGCATTTGGGGGCCTGGCAGGAATCATGAGTGGCAAGTTCTGGGTTCGATCAATGAGAGCCTTCCGGATGGTTTCGACTGCCCTTCTCATTTCCTTCCTCACCACCGGCCCCAAGACATTCCAGGAGTTGTGCAGCTACCTTGAGACATGCAGACAGCACCCAACTGGGAAGCACTGGGTTGATAACTTCATCAAGCCTACTCTGCTTGTTCATCAACTTCTGCGTAGTGAGAGGGAGGCAGACTTCCTGCTGCAACAGCTAACACTTGAACGCATGCTTCCCTACTTCTTTGTTGCTGGTCACCATCACTATGCCCGTTACATCACCCATCACCTTCTGGAGATGCGCTATCTGCTGCCACCAGATGCCAAGTCAGAGCTCATATCAGGTGCTTTTGTGTGTCGTCACCAGGAAAGCATTTGGAATGGTGTGAGCTCTGATCAGTTCGGTGAACAAATTGCTATTAGAATTGGCAAGGGTGGCCTCCAAGGTTATGACTCTTTCTCCAGAGATGGTAGCAGAGTGGATCGATTCCTTTCCTGTCACTGCCTACATCTCAGATACAATGGAATACATCTACCCTGACTCCTCAAACAAGGACAATGAAGACCAAGTGAGAGAAAAGGACACAAGAATCGGACCACGTCACAAGGAGGAGGGGAAGAAGAGGAGAGAACTTGATGCAGATGATAGGGGCCGGATTTTACTTGAATTGTCGAATGTGTCTCATCCTCTTGAGAATCACTCACCACATCTGTACAACATTGCCAATGGTCGAATTGCTCCCCGAGAAGCTGAAGTGAATGTTGAGGATTCCATGGTTATAGGTCAGAAAATGGTTGCAGAGTTCCATGCATCCCTTCCAGGTGGATTCCATGCAACCATCTCATGCCCCATCAAGACAAAGGAGTGAAAATTGGGGACAAGGTGATCTTTGATCGAGAAACCATCTTCGTCAGGCTGCTGACTATTGGACAGCAAAGACAAATGGAGCTAGGACCTATCTTCCAGTTTGAGCTCTGCTCAGTACCCCCCTCACTGATTGTTGAATATGGGTGCTTAAGGAAAGGCAACAAAGCACCACTGGCACACAAACTCTGTGTTCAGGCACAACAGCCTCTGCAACCAGATGTTACCATTGTTGATGCGAGCCGACTTCTCTATCATATTGTCTGGCCTTTCAGGGGAACTGTGTCAGTCTTAGTTGAGTCCATCAAGACAAGGCTGTCTACCATTGCTGGTCAGAAGATCTTGGTCTTTGACAAATATTATGATGTTTCTGCAAAGGACCATGAATGAGTGAGGCGTTCTGGCATTGGTTCCATCAACTATGACCGCACAATAAACACACCCTGCCTAGTCGAGACGCCATCCTGAAAAACAAGCAGAACAAGTTGCAGCTGTCCAAGGTTTTGAGTTCCTATAACTTTGGTGAAGGAGTTACTGTGGAGAGCCGTAGCCATGGTGCGTTCAACCATGATGAAACAGACATTACAATGATCTCACACCTGCTCATGGCTGCTGAATGTAATGCAAGAGTGGTACGTATCCTCTCTGATGACACTGATGTTTTTGTATTGATGGTTTACTGGGTTTACCAGCGCAACATCCAGTCCACAGTGCAGATGGAAAGGTGGGATGGAGCAATTTGGGATATCAACACCACCTGTGACCAGCTTGGCCCCAAGTGTCTGCAGCTTTTGGGAATGCACTACATCGCTGGCTCAGATACCACGTCATACCCATATGGCAAGGGCAAAGTGTCAGCCCTGAAGACACTGAGAGCTGGCAACTTCCCTGGTTTGTACTCCGCACTTGGTGAGCTGAACGCAAGCCATGAACAGCTCATGGAAGCAGGGCGGACATTCTTCTGTGCCCTGTATGGTCAGCCAGAAGGGACCACGATGAGTGAGATGAGGTACTATATGTACACAAGGAAGTCTGGCAAGCCCCTCAAGCTCATGGCATTACCTCCAACTGAGATCAATCTCTTCCTCCATATTTTGCGTGCACATCTACAGACAGTACTTGCAAAATCAGCTGATCAGCAGGCCCCACCTGAACTTGACATTACAAAATATGGATGGGACATCAGAGATGGAATCCCAGTGCCAGCAACTTCTGCTACTCCACCAGCCCCTTTGGACCTCATGGATGTTTTGCGGTGTGGATGCAAAGCAGAGGGGAAGGCCTGCAGTACGGCAAGTTGCAGTTGTCACCATGCAAAGATCTCCTGCACGCTATACTGCACTTGTGGTTGCAGTGACAAGTGCTTCAACCCACACAAGACTGTGGAGGACAGTGAAAGTGAAGTGGAAGAAGGGCGTGTCGAAGCAAAACTGGAAGGGGACGAGTACAATGAATGGGAATGAACAATACGTAAGTTGTCTACTAGGCTCTATGTCCTCTGTTCCTAAGATGTCCAATATGATGACATGATGATGTGTATGCTTTCTGATTATCAACATACTGTTGTGAACCATTCATGACTTCACTTTTGCATTGGTGTTGCATAATTTTCAGCAGAAAATAGTCATGGACATTTCATGTGAACCTCTATTTATTCCTGAACGTAAAAACGAACCCCCAAAATTGAATTCCCCATGTCAAAATCATATGGAAAAGAGGTATTACACAGGATTATATGTTGACCGATTAAAAACCTAGCCGCATCGTCTGACCTGTAGCGGCCATCTTGAATTTATGCAAATTACAGGAGTTCCCCAAGGTTGCCACCCCCGCAACCAACCTGAATTTTATTAATGGACCCATGTTAGTCCAAAATAATCATAAAACCATACACTTTCCACATCAACAAGGTTGACAATGGAACACATAATAACGGCAAATGGACTAGCAATTATGATGTCATAACAAAAGCACCTATGACGTCAGAAAAAAAAATCACTTGTTCCCCATGAGGAGTACTTGCCACGTGCCAAGTTTCAATTTTTATCCCCCGCCGCGTGGCGGAAGTGGGATGTTGTTGTCATCCAGGTCGTCCAGCTGTCCATCCGTCCGTCCGGGCATCAACATTTATAGCTGTGAGGGTGATAACTCATAAACTGTTCGCCATATAGATTTGAAATTTGGGTCACACATGTACCACCTGAAAAGGACGAACCCTATTGATTTTGGGCGTGGCCGGATCCAAGATGGCCAACTGGGGTGGCCATCTTGAAAAAAAGGTTTTTTGTAATAAATGGAAAACCGCTTATCTGATTTAAATTATTTTTGGTTACTACGTTCCTCACCCCTGGGGAACTTTTTCGAGATGATGACCAAATGGTGTCTTGTTTCCAATTCACTTCCCTCATTATCTGGAATATGTATGACCTTTTTCATTCAATGGCGGGGGATTCCCCATCTCTGATGGTGTATTTTCTTGTTGCGGTTTCAGAGATAGAGGGCCAAAGTATTTTTTTTTCCAACATGGCTGCCACACCATGTGACCTACGACGTCATCATTATCAATAAAACAATGTAAAGTAGTAGTCGCTGTTTTTCGTCTCAATCTGCCAAGTGGTTGCGGAGAAAAACACTAAAGTTATGTGTGGACAAAGAGACACAGACAAATGAAAAATCACTCGGTGATGCTTGGCGAAATGGAACGGCACTCTGTAGAGCATATACCTCCACCAGACTGAACAGTAGTTTTGCCACAACTCATAAACAATTTTTTGAGATCTGATGCGATACATAGTTTTTGGCCCCATCTGTCAATGATGAACAATCACTTGAAAAACCTTCATATCTGGATCCGGATTCAAATCTTCACCAAATTGAATAAATTTGTCCTTGTCACAATCCCAAGTTTCATCCGAATCTATCCATAACGTTTTGAGATATTATGCTTTCTATTGTTTTTAGCCCCAGCTCTCAATGATCTGTCAATGATGAACAATCACTTGAAAAACCTTCATATCCAGATCCGGATTCAGATCTTCACCGAATTGAATAAATTTGTCCTTGTCACAATCCCAAGTTTCATCCGAATCTATCCATAACCTTTTGAGATATTGTGCTTTCTATTGTTTTTAGCCCCAGCTCTCAATGGTGAAGAATCACTTAAAAATTAAATCCCAATTGTATCTGGATCCAGATTTGGATCTTCACTAAAATTGAATTGATTAGTCCTTGTCACCACACCCAACATGTCCACAAAGTTTCATCCGAATCTGTCCACACCTTTTTGAGATATCATGCAATATCGTTTTTGCCCCATCTCTCAATGGTGAAGAATCACTTAGAAATTAAATAATTCTCAGATACGGATCTGGATTCTGACCTTCACCAAAATTAAGCGTTGCTGTCCTTCGTCGGTCAACTACATACACAAAAAAATTCAGAACGATTGCTTGAAAACTGTGGCCAAAAATCGTGTGACGCAGACGACAGACAGAAACACACAGACAGACAAACGCTACAGACCAACATACTTGGCAAAAAAAATTTCGCCAAGTAACAAATGGACCAAAATGCAATACCCTCTCCTTTGGTGAAGGTAATGAAACGTTTTCAATTTGCTCATTAATTTTAATCCACTTAAAGGTAACTGTGATATTAAATTGACTTCAACAGAAATTTGATTTATTATCCATCGATATTACACTCTTCTAACATCTCACAAATGTTTATTGGGGAATGGCACGACAAAAAATAAAACTAACCCAAACCTTTGCACAAGTACTGCACATGAACAAGATAAACCATGTAATAGGTCATTAAAATATGACAAACTTTAATGGGAAATGCAGGTGGAAATGGAGCAATTGGTATGAGGTTAAAAAAAAGAAAAAAGGTGCAATAACCCTTGGAGCTCACTTGGTAGAATAATTATCCGAGGAGGAAGTCAACATGGGATGGAATCAGCAAAATGAACCAATATAATGGGCCCAAATGTTTTATTTATTTTTTTAATCACCCTCGCCAGAGGAGAGGGTATTGTATTTGGGTCCGTTTGTCTGTCTTTGCAGAGAATTTTAGTGTTTTTCTCCGCAACCGCTTGTCGGATTGACACGATATTTTCACCGTCAGAGCAATTACTCATGTAGAGTGTCTTAATTATGATGTCATAGGTCATGTGGTGTGGAAGCCATGTTGGAAAAACAGAAAAACTTTGGACCTCTATCTGAAACCTCACCGAGGAGAGAAAAAAAAAAAATTGAAACTTAGCACGTGGCAAGTACTCCTCAAGGGGAATAAGTGATTTTTTTTTAATATCATAGGTGTCTTCGTTATGATGTCATAATTGCAGATGCAGAACGCTACATCTGATCAGTATAAAATTGAGTCATCTCGGAATAAAGTAGTCCACAGAAAAAAATATTTTGATGACGTCATCGGTCACGTGATTCAGCAGCTATATTGTTTGAAAAAAAATAAAGAAATTAAAAATATTCCTCTGAAGTGGCTCAACAGATTGGGGCGAAACTTTACACGTATGACTGCCTATCCATGAAGAACAAAAGGTTCACACATGACGTCATTGGTCACGTAGTTTGGCAGCCATATTGGATTTACCCTAAAACCTATAAATATCTTCTCCAGAACCGCAGGATAGATCGAGTGGAAACTTCACAGAAATGTTCCCCAAGCCTTGGGGCCACCAGGATATTCATGAATAATTGATGTCACGTGGTCTGGCAGCCATATTGGATTGAGCAAAAAACGTATTTCTTGAACCGCTTAATTAAATTAATTCTCTTGAACCGCTTCATCAATCGATGTGAAACTTCACAATTATGATCTTGTCGTGATGGGGAACATGTTTTAAATTTCAGCCTGATCGGATGCATCGTCTGGCAGCCAGAATTATTTAATTTTTTGGATCTGGGTTCTTTTTGATTATTTTTTTTTTCTACTTCTTTAAAAAAAATTTTAAATGTTTTTTTTTTTTTGTCGACATTGTTAAGACTCATATGAGAGCTTGGATTGAGGAGGGAGGGGGGCATGAGACAAGAAGGGTGGGAGAGGGAAGGACAAAACAATGGGGAACAGAGACATTAGGAGATCTGGGTAAGGGAGAGGGATGGGGCAGGGAACATGGGGAATACAAGATGGACATCGCAGGGACTTTCAGGAAGGAAATCAGGGAATTTGAAGGAGGTGGGTTTGTGGTGGATTAACAGGGGTAGAAAAGATCAAGGTTTGAGATGGGGAAAGATAAGAGGAGGTGGTGAACTGCTGTTTAGAAGGCCCAGAGGGAAGAATGGGATTGAAGAGAGTGCGGGAGTTTATTCCAAAGGCGGGAAAAAAGAGGAATGAAAGAGTGAAGGTGAGTAGTGATTCATGATTTTGGTCGTTTTACCAGAAGGGGGTTGCTGGCGGACCTTGAGCGCCCTGCGGAAATATGGGGGGGGGGGACATGTCGCAGACAGAGCAGGGGGAGAGGGGGGGCGAGACCGGAGAAGAGATGGTAGAAGACAGAAAGATCACACACTTTCTTCTTTTTTTATGCCTCCGCATCAGAGTCGCTGACAATTATGTTTCTGGGTTGTCCTTCTGTCCGTCCGGATTTTCGTTTACGCAATAACTCAAGAAGCAAATTGTAGAACTTCATCAAACTTGGTAAAAAGGTAAAGTAAGACAGGGCAATTAAGTGATTAGATTTTGGGCCAGATGTGATAAGGGTCAAAGGTCAAGGTCAAACTCTGAAATTTTACTGTTTACGCCCTTATTCAAGAAATATTGGCCAGAATTTCATCAAACTTGGTACAAAGGTAAAGTTAGACAGGGCAATTAACTGATTAGTTTTTGGGCCAGATATGATGAAGGTCAAGGGTCAAATATGTCAATACTCAAGTGTTTGTGCAGGAGAGCAGAGGCACACCCGTCGACTGTGTGCAGTCGAATTACTCTAGTTTTTAATTCGATGGGATGTTTTTTTTTTTTTGGAATTTTTTGGAAAAAGGCTCACTTGGTTGTACTTGGATGGGTTTGAGGGTAGAAGAGTAGCAGCTGGAATGTGAATCCCATCCAGATTCCTCCTGATGATTTCATGTTTACTTTTTGCTTGTTTGGGTTCCTTCTGATTCCTCAAATTCAGGACTGTACCTATTTGGTCTTCCATTTGATTTGAATTGAATTTATTTTAATCCCAATCTAAATTCAATTGAATAATAAAAAAATGTCATGGGTCAGGGTCAAGTGTCTAATCAAAGCTGGACGCCTCGGTATCTGGTCATCACTGCCAGCAATTAAAAGTGGCAGTTATAATTATGTCGCTTCTTAATTACATAATACTCCAGTACACAAACACCACAAAAAACAAGCCCCGGTGAGGGTCTGCAATTTCTGATTGCTCTTTTACTTATTTTCTTCTTCTTGTTTTTTTTTTTTGTCTGTTGTTTTTCTTTTTTTTTAATGCCGTGATTAAACTCGCGTTGCAAATATCATTTTACCAAATGCAAAGATGATACCAAATATCATTTTTGCCAAGTTTAGTCATAATTCCATCAGAATTTTCATAGAAGTTACAAGTGTTTACTTTGTCTCCGGGCGGTTTTTGCAAACGGGAGGACGACGCGCCATCCCATAAGCTTCCCGGAACTATGTTTCAGATGAGCTAACGTCATGGACTACAGGATGAGGTTATGCACACACAGGGTGGAGTTGATACAACTGGAAGAGTGAAGAGTTTAGTCAAAGGGAGGAGGTAATCCTGCCCAAAGACATGAGGCTGTTTCATTTGAAATTTCGTGAATTGGTCTTCACATGTTGGTGTTCCCATCTAAGCCCCTCACTTGCAATGCAAGGAACCCAGGTTTAAATCTCCTGTACCATATGTATTTGTACAATGCCTACTGTCCTTTAATTCATATAAAAGTACACTCTCTTTCTCTTGTGTGCAAGCTCATCCTAAAACCTTCCACTTTAAAACAAGAAAAATGGATGTCTACTCTCGTACAGAAAACTAACTACCCAGCTGGAATCCAATTTTTAATTTTTTCTTTTTATTTATTGTTAATGGTGCAGAAGATTTTGACTTGTAGGGGTAGCATCATCAAGGCCAAGCTTGAAAGTTGGTGCTTGACTGAGGAAGACGTCAGGAAGTTTCTGACTTTTTGTGAAGAATGGTGACATTGGATGAATTGAAAATTTAAGGGTGACCTGTAGATCGAAGTCAATCCCTGTGACGTGATCATGGACATTGAGGCCTGTGTTGTCACTGAGTACTTGGTGGGGTTTAATGAAACAGGATCATCCTATTGATTTTGTCTTTACTCTAACAATTGGCAGTTTGGGAAGATACCAATCAGTAGTCATAGGCACCTTGTAACTTGAAATGAAATAATTAAAATAGATGTGGAGGTATCTGAATTGAGCAGTGAATCCTTTGAAAAGAATTGTCACTGCCTTATTCCCAGTAGTGACCCAGCTATTTCTCTCCATCCTTCAGAAGTCTAGTAGTTGTGTGTTTTTTTTTTTTTCTCCACTCCCCCCCCCCACACATGAAGTATTTTTGCCCCAGAAATTGATGTTCCTGTTGCCAGTCCTGTATCATCATTTTGGTCCCACATGCATAGATATGGATATGGGCCAACAACATGGCAAACACAACTTGCTTGTGGAAACAAGATGTCATGATTTGCTGCTGTTGTTTGTTTTGGACAGATAGCAGTGAGTCACATCACTCTGTTTCTAACCTGTCTGGTATTTCAGACAATTGATATTATGCAGTTTTATATGTGGATGATACAACCAAGCGGTTATTTCAGTCAAGGACGAGGACCATAAAACAACAATCCTGTGACGAATGGAATAGAGAGAAAACTATGGCAATCCCATGGCTGTTGAGCTTGAAGTGTCACCCACCCTAGGATGCTGTAAACATCTATTTGTAGTACATAGTCAAATGAAAGCTGTGATCTATTGTCTTGATTAATGTTGTTTATTTGGTCATAGGTCTCCTGTTACAGAGATGCAACAAAAGATGGACAACCTACACAAATTGTGCTTGGACGAGTCGATGGATGATGTAGTTGAGGTCCCTAACCCGATCCCAGAGCGCAGGGAGGTGTCTGTGAAAGTGTGCTATCAGAGCACCATGCACAGGATTAGAATAAACGAGGTGAGCCTCACTCTTCTCTCACTGCTGTTCTTCCATATATGGTGCTGAATAGCCTTGTGACTCCCCTTTCACACTCCTCCTGACTTCCCATTTCCTGGCCCCTTCCAGACAGACATTTTGCAGGATGCATTGCAGCAGGAACTTTGTCCGAATGATGGTACACTGTTGATTTTCTTCAACAACAGACAGCTGGACAATAATGATACACCACTGTCACTCGGCCTCAACTACACAGACATAATTGGTGAGAAAGTTGTGCTCAATTTACACGTGTCTTTTCTTTTCCAACCACAATAGTGGTTATGCATCTACCCCCTCCTCAAAATCCACAATTTCTTCCCCAATATTTTGGAGCATTCTCTATGAGTGTAGGTATGTGATTATTTTTATTCGTTAAAAACTGCAAACCGGAGAGTTTTGTTCAGAGTAAGAGAGAAGCTCAGGTTCGAATTCTTATGTATACACACAAATGGTGGATCGTGAGTGTGAAGGCCTCATTAAACTCTACATTGGGTTGGAAAGGCCATGATGTAAGTGCAGCATCTTTGAGCATGGGATCGAAGAGAACATGTTCTTCGTCTTCTGTACAGTGAAGTTGCCAGCCATAAATTATCTCGCTACATCTGGGTGCTTCATTGGGAGTGCAATCATGTCCCTCAGGTGAACAGGGACCCACCTGGCATAGTGTGTGTAGTCTAAGGCATGGAACCATGGGACCAGTTCCGTCACGGCATCAAGGTACATCGTGAATGAAGCCTGCCGCAGATAACTCATGTAGACCAGTACCAACATCTCTAGTTCCAGCACAGTTGCCCAGTACTGAAAGTTGGGAATGTCTTCTCTCGGGTGACACCATTCTTCAAACTCAGGCAGGAACATCGAATAACTGAAACATAAAATTCTTCGAACATCGAACTAATTAGTGCACTTTAACTTTTTTTTCTCAACCAAATCAAATTGTTACTTTCTTTGACCATTATTGGACCTTTATTAGAAAATAAACTTTCACTATCAACCTGCATTCCTCTCCAGTAAAGCAGATGTGTCATAACAGTAACCACTGGTGGCCATTTTGAAAAATGGCTGCCACAGCCATCAGCGGCTGAATTTGAGATGGCCAATATCCAAATCTGTTCATAATATGATAGGCTACTAGTGTGCCAAATTTGGTGCTTTCCTCACAAAATGCACAATTGTTATGCTATATTTAGTTAAGTTGCTCCACTATGGTGGTTTGATATAAAATAAAATGGGCCCAACGCAGGGAAGTGTGAGCCACGGTGTTTCAGGGCACCCTCATTGTAGAAAGTGATCAGTGTGCCTAAATAGTTTACTAAACAAAATTTTGGAGGAGATATTCTAAACAAGCGTTTCAAAATCTATAAAAAAATGTATGGTCTTCCTGGTCTATATTGAGTCCTTCATGTGCTCACTCTGGGGAATTTGTAATGAAGTTGTTAATAAGGGCCTGTTTTTTATTTTCACATTTGTAAATCAAGGACATTTCTTATCGGGCTGACATTATTTCCATTGTTTATGCTAGTCTTGGTTCCCAGTATGACAAATAGCCCCAATATTATTTGAAAATAGAATTGGATCAGCTCGAAAAGGGTCTATCCATGTGAACTGACGGAAAACGTCGAAATTGACCATTTTCACACTAGAAGGCTCTTATTGGTGCCTATAAATTCCCTCGAGTCCAATCCGATAGAAAATAAATATTTTTTCTAATGATATTGCTTGAAAGTTTCTTCGAGTAATAGTAAACTTTCATGCTAGGTACACACATGCATCAGGATTAGGGAACTGATATGACTCGGCTAGCAAATTGGGTTTGGCCAGTGAAAATCTCCACCGGTCCGTCACATTTTGCATTTCAGTCAATAGTTTAGACGAATAACATGGAAATTAAATTGTTGTTGGTTATACTGTATACTCAAATACAATGGGAGTGATTAATCTGATCAAGTATCATTCCCTTATTCCCCCTATTAGTGAAAATATAATCCGATGAAAATTTCTCCACCGGTCCGTCACATTTTCAGAAAGGTGATTTTTCTGTGTAATTCATGTTATTTTCCATAATAAATGCTTTTGATCATATTACTAAGCTTACTGATAGCATTGATGCAGTATTTTATTCAGGTTATCATTTCTGGACAATTTTGGGTTTTTGACCCTTCGAATGACAGTCATCGATGAGCTGACAGTCATTTTAAACAATGGTTCACATAGCATTATGAAACAATGGTACAAGCTAAAAAAAACCCGAAACTACAATGTTTTTGTCCTGGACCAATCATTAGCGCTGACTTTGCTGTTGTTTGAGCTGAAAACTTGCATGTCAGCCTGACCAAATCAAAAAAATCCTACCCGATTTTGAAAATGATGACATTTTGTGATTACCAATCCTTTTTATCAACTTTTTTTGCAAAATGTTTAGTGAAGCTTGGATTTTTTAATGCTGCAACAACAATGTTACAGACTGTTATTACCTACTATATGTAAATATAATGTTTGTTTCAATCATTGTGTGTAATCAGAATTTGGGAAACTAGTGTGGGCCCGTAGGAATTGACGCCCCCTCTCTTGAATTGTGATGCCCTCCTCTCTTTCGCCCCCCTCCCCCCTCTCTCTCGCCCCTCCTCTCTCTCGCCCCTCCTCTCTCGCCCCACTCCTCTCTCCCCCTCTCTTGAATTGACGCCCCTCTCTCTCGCCCCTCTCTCTCTCACCCCTCTCTCTGTAAATGTATTCACAAATGTCTACCAAGCACAAGAATTAATTCAAACCTTGGGAAAAAACAGCTTTGAAACCCTTGGGAAACAGCTGTTTACCTTGGGAAAATTCAAACCTTGGGATTAATTAATAATTTGAACAATTAATTTAAGCATTGGGAAAAAACAGCTTTCAAACCTTGGGAAACACTTGGGAAACAGCTGAAACGGATGAAGAACGATATCAAACCTTGAAAAGGCACATACTCAGGTCCCCAGCGTCGATTTGTGAGGTCATACCAAATGAAGAAGAAGAATTGACGTCAGTCGTGCAAAAAAAAATAATAATAATAAATAAACATTAATTGTGATGTCATTCGTGACGTCATAGCACCGTGTCTTGTAATTGGTTGACAGATAAATGGCCGTAACTTGGGAACCGCTTATCCGATTAATATCAAACCTTGAAAAGGCACATCCACGGGTCCCCAGCAATGTTCCTGCCAAGTTTCAATCAGATCGGACCGTCAATCGTGCAAAAAAATATAATAAATAAACATTAATTGTTACGTCATGGCACCGTGTCTTGTCATTGGTTGGCAGATAAATGGCCGTAACTTGGGAACCGCTTATCCGATTAATATCAAACCTTGAAAAGGCACATCCGCGGGTCCCCAGCAATGTTCCTGGCAAGTTTCAATCAGATTGGACCATCAATCGTGCAAAAAAAATAATAAATAAACAAGCAGTCATAGACTGGTACTTACGAAATCGTCAACTTGACCTCTGACCTTGTCTAATAAAAGCTGTCTCTAGAGAAGGTAGCGACGCAAACCAGAAGTTTCTACGATGATTCTGTACTAAACCATCATAAATCGAATGTTTGACCTCACTGTGACCTTGATCTTTGACCGATTTTGACCAAAATCTAATCAGCGCGGGCCATTACCCTCCTGAATCACGTGGTCGAATTTGACATTGGTAGCTTCTTCCGTTCTCGAGTTATAACTTTTTTTTGTATGTTTGACCTCACTGTGACCTTGACCTTTGACCGATTTTGACCAAAATCTAATCAGCACGAGCCATCACCCTCCTGAATCACGTGGTGCAATTTGACATTGGTAGCTTCTTCTGTTCGCGAGATAATTTTTTTTTGATGTTTGACCTCACTGTGACCTTGACCTTTGACAGATTTTGACCAAAATCTAATCAGCGCTAGCCATCACCCTCCTGAATCACGTGGTCTAATTTGACATTGGTAGCTTCTTCCTTTCTCGAGTTATCGTGCCTTCAAACAAACAAACAAACAGAAACGGAACTGATTAATATACTTACGAAATCTTTAGATTTCGTAAGTAATAAACAAACAACTGTGACGTCATAGCACTGTGTCTTGTCATTGGTTGACAGATAAATGACCGTAACTTGGGAACCGCTTATCCGATTAATATCAAACCTTGAAAAGGCACATCCGCGGGTCCCCAGCAATATTCCTGGCAAGTTTCAATCAGATCAGACCATCAATCGTGCAAAAAATAAATAAATAAATAAACGAGCAGTCATAGACTGGTACTTACGAAAGCGTCAACTTGACCTCTGACCTTGTCTAATAAAAGCTGTCTCGAGAGAAGGTAGCGACGCAAACCAGAAGTTTCTACGATGATTCTGTACCAAACCATCAAAAATCGAATGTTTGACCTCGCTGTGACCTTGACCTTTGACAGATTTTGACCAAAATCTAACCAGCACTAGCCATCACCCTCCTGAATCGCATGGTGTAATTTGACATTAGTAGCTTCTTCCGTTCTCGAGTTATCGTGCCTACAAACAAACAAGCACACACAAACAAACAAACAAACAAACAGATGACGGAAGTCATCAATATACTTACGAAATCTTTAGATTTCGTAAGTAATAAATAAATATTAATTGTGACGTCATTGGCGACGTCATAGCACCGTGTCTTGTCATTGGTCGACAGATAAATGGCGTAACTTGGGAACCGCTCGTCCGATTAATATCAAACCTCGAAAAGGCACATCCGCGGTTCCCCAGAAATATTCCTGGTAAGTTTCAATCAGATCGGACTGGCGTCGTCGAGAAACGGCGGTCGCATACAGACAGACAGACAGACAGACAGACAGACAGACACACACAGAGATTGCTGGAATTATAGATAGATAAGTATGAATGTAGCACATTTATATGGATTGTAAAATACGTTGCTATATTATTTAGAGTGGGAAAGAATATACCAGCGATATTAACATGAATAATGTTCTCAGCAATTTATTTTATTTTTAAAACCCAACCCTGCTTTTGATTTTGTGAATACCGTTCTGTTGTTTATAATGTGATAACATCATATGTTCATGTTATCTGGATTAAATTGTATATATATATATATATATATATATATATATATATATATATATATATATATATATATATATATATATATATATATATATATATATATATATATATATATATATATATATATATTGTTGCGAATTCGTGCCCGCTGGCGTGTGATCAGCCGCTCGACTCGAATGGCGGCTGCCTCGTCCACCGGAACGGACAATTCTGTCGTGACCCTCTCGGAACAACGCCGGGAGCCAGTCACGGGTGTGGATTTAACCCCACCACGACCGTGCCTATTGTCCACCCGCGCAGGATAGGGTTGCTTGCCAAATTCGATCTACCTAAGTACCTGCGCGGATGGTCGTCCGGGCGATCGTACCTCGCCGCAGGCCAACTCCGGACATGAACCGCTTAAGCGGTCCGTTCCGTGCTATCAGGATAATCGAGCGGTGTTATCGTCGGCCTCGACGGTTCCGATTAATTATCGGGCGTATTAAGCCCACTACGAACCCTTTACGTGAAGCAGGATGGAGAGTCAATCAAGAAAAGACGAAGCGAAACGGGAAAACATTTCACACAATGCATTTATTACACGACACACAGAAAGCACACATATACAGCCAAACAGTCAGAATGCACCTATATCAGGAAAACAAAAGAAACGACGCAGAGTTATAACCGAATACGCGTACACACGGCAACACTTATACAGTTCTACTTTACAAGACATGGCGCCAACCCACATTTACTCAAAAGCAAAGGAAAGAAGCCACCCTCATGGACAAGGGGGAAAACGGGCCTGTAGGCCAATATGTGCGTGGGACCTGAAGGAGCGGCCAGGTCTGCGAGACCGGGTGGGTCCTACCCTCGTGCTCATGGCGCGTTGGCGGACGAGCCACAGACGTGGCCGCGTGGCTGTGCTCCTTCGCGGGTTTCGTTGGCACGACCTTTGGAGTGGGGTGGGAACGGGGCCCCCTTGATGCAGTATCTCAGCGCGGGGGGAAAAGGGGGAATTGTTGATGCTCTGGGGGAGGGAGAATGGCTGGCTGGCTTGGGTCCCGCGACGAGCGATCTCCCGCCGCAACCTCGTCGCCGACCGCCGTCCTTATCGCCTCGGACCCGAGCTCCTTGGCCTCTTGCCACAACTCTCCTCAGCCGACTGCAGAACCCAACTCGACGCCTTCGCCTCCCGACTCCACTCTGCCACGAAAACTGACTGCCACGATTCGCCTTGCGCTCGGCGTTTTATAGGCCGGCAGGAGAACCCATATGCAAATTTCCGGATCAGGATGAGCTAGGGGGCGGAGCCACGCTCGCCCATTGGACGGAGGAAAAGTGGGCGTGAACCTCCCCTGATCCTAGAATTTACATATTTTGATTTCACACGGACGCCCTGGAGGCGGGGCCAAGCCGCTCCGCGCTTGCTGATTGGACGGATCAGAAGTGGGTGTGTAGCATTCTTGATCCGAATTTTCCCTCGGAAAGGCCGCTATTTGCACTCGCGGCTCGGTGCGTTTCGCTTGAATGAGCCCAAGACAGCCTGACGCTCAGTGTTCACAGGTGGTGCAGGAATGGCCGTATCAGCAGAGAGGTGAGGGTGGTGGAGGGTTTATCGGTGGTGGTTTGGTTATGGCGGTTGATTCAAAATAAAGATAGAACAGAAAAACGCCTAACTCAAAGCGTCGCAGCCCGAATGAATCACATAAATTCCCTCCAAACAACGGGTTTGGGGCTAACTTCACATGTACTTAGAGTTATCTCACCTACGGGACCTGAATGGTGGTTTGCGAATTTCCACAGCGGTAACAATATGTATGTATGTATATATATATATATATATATATATATATATATATATATATATATATATATATATATATATATATATATATATATATATATATATATATATATATATATATATATATATATATATATATATATATATATATATATATATATATATATATATATATATATATATATGTATATATATATATATATATATTGTTGTGGTTACCAAATTCGCAAACCACCATTCAGGTCCCTTAGGTGAGGTATCTCGGTAAGTATATGTGTAGTTAGGCCCAAACCCGTTGTCTAGTGGGAATACATGTCATTCATACGTGCTGCGACTCTTCAGGATAGCCGTTTTTCTTTTACTATCTTTATTTTGGACCAACCGCCATTGTTACCACCGCCAACCGCGTCTCAACAGTCGTCACAACATCAACCACCCACAGCGGCCACGACCTTTCCCGTCACACCTCGCAACCGTCGCATCGCCACCGTTCTTGCGCCGCTTGTGGGTACCGGTGTTGGACTCGTGCAGGGCGCGCGCCGAACAGCGTGTACAAAACCACGGATTTTCCCCTCCAAAAACGGATCAAAAACGACACACGCCCACTTTTGTTCCGTCCAATCGGTGAGCGAGGGGCGATTTGGCCCCGCCTCCAGGGCGTTGGAGGGCGGTCGCTATATGCAAATTCATGGATCAAAATGCATTCACGCCCACTTTTTCTCGGGCCAATGGGGAGCGAGGTGAAAGGTCGAAGGCAGGGGGTCAAAGGCGAAGCCATGGGGCTTATATAAGCGGCTGCGTTCGTCAGAAAAGTTGTTGTTGGTCGTCGTCGTCGTCGTGTGCGTTGGAGTCGGAGCGAAGAGGACGGAGCTGTGGAGAGGCGGCGAAGGCAGACGAGGGGGTGCTCGCGTCGTGCCGGGAGCTGCACACCAGGGAGGCCGACGGCGCGACCTGGTCGAGGTGGAGACGCTCATCGCGGGACTCGAGACAGAGTAAAAATCCTCCTTTCCCCGAGCATCAGCAACCCCCTCCTGTTTCCCCCCGCGCTGAGATAGTGCGACCAAGGGGGCTCCCTTCCCACCCCCTACCAGACACTGCCCGCGAGGCCCGCGGAGTTGAGGCACCATCGCCGCTCCGCATCTCATCACCAGACGGGTAGGCCCGACCCGGTCTCGGCCTCAGGCCCGCCTCATCCTTGAGGGTGTTCTTTTTCTTGGTTTTGGGTGTGTGTTGTCGGCGCCGTCTGTGAAGTAGAATTGTATAAGTGTTGCCGTGTGCTCGGTAGTCGGATAGCTCTGCATTGTGTCTTCGCTTTTACATTTGCTTTTTGTGTAAAATTGCATTGTGTTTCTTTTCCTTCTATGTGCTTTTGGTGGAATTGTATATGTGTGCTTTCCGTTCATCGCGAATAAATGTGCTTTATGTTGAACTGCTTTCCCGCTTCGCTTCATCATTTCTCTCATTGAATCCTCATCTTGCTTCACGTAAAGGGTTGGTAGTGGGCTGAATACGCCCGATAATTAATCGAACCGTCGAGGCCGACAATAACACCGCTCGGTTATCCCGATAGTACGGAACGGGTCGCTTAAGTGGCCCGTGTCAGAAGTCGACCTGCGGCGAGGTGCGATCGCCCGGTCTACCCTCCGTGTGGGTACTTAGGTAGGTCGAATTTGGCGAGCAACCCTATCCCACGCGGGGGCTGATTGGCTCGATCGCGGTGAGACCGAAAGGTCCACCCGTGACTGGTTCCCGGCGTTAGTCCGAGAGGGTCACGACTGGATTGTCCGTCCGGTGGGCGACGTGCCGCGATTCGAGTTACGTGGCCGTCAGCACGCCGGCGGGCGCGAATCTGTAACAATATATATATATGTATATATATGTATATATGTATATATGTATATATATGTATATATGTATATATGTATATATATGTATATATGTATATATGTGTATATATATATATATATATATATATATATATATATATGTATATATGTATATATGTATATATATATGTATATATAAAACAAATTAAGTCAGATTCTTATTCTGGACTATTTGACAGAAGAAAAAAAAAAGTCTTAAAAATAGCAGCATCCAAGATGTCACCGAAAGCCTGGATCTTAGTTTTGACCCAAGAAACCCATAATCCCAGCGGCTCCGACTCGTCATTCAGCACCTCGAGGGCCCCCAAAAGGATATCTAAAGTCTCCGCAAAGATGACTGCATCATCTGCAAAATCAAGGTCCGAGATCTTGACATTCCCAAACGATGCACCGCAGCTTGATCTCTCCGACATCCTCCCTAAAATCCAGTCCATACAAGTGCTGAAAAGTGTGGGGGCCAGTACACACCCCTGACGAACTCCAGTAACAACTGGAAATAAGTCAGAGATGGTACCATCACAATTCACAGCACTCTCAGTCCCAGAGTAGAGTTCAGACATCAGATCGATCAGTTTTGGTGGCACCCCACGAAGACCAAGAATCCTCCAGAGGACATCCTGATTCACTGAATCGAATGCTTTCCAGAGATCAACATAGGCTGCAAGCAGCCCCTGCCGAAACTCTCGTCTGCGTTCGGTGAGGACACGAAGAGCAAGGATACGGTCAATCGTTGACCTCTTTGGTGTCAAGCCTGACTGCTCTGGACGCTGGTGCTCAAGCAGATGGTGGCGAACCCTATCAAGAATTATCCGGGCAAAGACCTTGCCCGGCACTGAGAGCAGCGTCACCCCTCGGTAGTTGTTGCAGTCTTGGCGATCACCCTTCCCTTTCCAGAGAGGAACAACAAGGCCCCTCTTTCAATCAGTTGGGATGATGCCTGTGTTCCAGGCAGAGCACAAAACTGCATGCAACGACACGAGTGCAGCATTTCCACCAGCCTTGAGAAGTTCAGCATGGATGCCACAGATCCCTGGAGCTTTGCCCCGTTTCAACCGGTTCACCGCAGCCCGTGTTTCCACAAGCGAAGGTGGATCACAGTTGATTCGAGGGTCAGCAACAGAGATTGTAACACCCTTGACGTCCAACTCGACAGCTGGGGGATCAGCCTGGTACAACCGCTCAAAGTAACCAGCCCAGCGGGCCTTCACTTAAGACTCCTCTGTCAAGAGCCTACCACTCTCTGCTCTAACCGCAGTGCTCCAAGGGATGGGCTTGGATGAACGCAATGCGCGAATTCCCCTGTAAGCGGGACGAGAATCACCTGTCCACAGGTGATGCTCTACCCCCTCACAGATTCCTCGCACATCGGCCTCCTTGTCCACCCTCAGTGCACCTACAGTTTTACGCCTCAATTCCCTGAACAGCTCAGCTCTGCCATTCAGCCTGGCTCTGCGACTGGTCAATGGTATCCAGTGTCCCTTGAGAGACAAAATTCTTCTTTGCCCTGCGGTGAATTCCATGACATCCACCGGTAACATCTAGGACGGTGGTCTTGAAGGTACTCCACAACTCTTCAGGACCCCCCAAAGCACCCAGACCCCCCCCCCCCAAGTGTCCACTCAGCCTGTTCACAAACTCCTCAGGCACTCTCTCATCCCTGAGCTTGCCAACATCCAGCCTAGGCTGGGATGGTACCATTCTCCAGGATTTAAGGTGCAGCTTTAGAGTTGCCACAACAAGCCTGTGGTCAGTATTGAGGAACTGAGCACTCCGGTAGACCCTGCAGTTCTGGATCATCCTCCAACGACCGTCAATGAGGACATGGTCAATCTCCTTTGCCACACCGCCAGCGTTGGAATACCAAGTCCAGCGATGAGCTTGTGGGCGCTGAAACCATGAACCAGCCACCCTCAGTCCATGACTTCTTGCAAAGTCAAGGAACTTAGTGCTATTCTGGTTCATAGTTCCTGACCCATGGGGACCAACACACACCTCATAACCATCCCTATCAGTTCCAGTCGATGCATTGAAATCCCCCAAGACGAGAAGTGTATTTCGTCTGAGGCAATGATCAACCACAGACTCGAGCGTGGCGTAGAATGCATCCTTCACGGTGAGATCACTCGCCTCAGTCGGAGCATAAACAGAGACCAGGGAACTGACACCTAAGGAGTGACTAATCCTTAATCTCATAATATGCTCGTTGACTGGTGTTACCTCAATTATCATTGGGGTCAGCTTATTGGACACAGCTACAGCAACTCCTTGGGTATGGTAACCATCAGAGCAACCAGACCAATAGTAGGTGTAACCACCCACCATTATCTCGCCGCACTCCGGTCTCCGAACCTCAGAGAGAGCTGCAATCCCGATGTCCAAACACTTGAACTCAGATGATAACAGACAGGTGATCATCCTCTCTTCGAGATAGGACATTCCAGGCACCCACCCGAAGGGACCGCCTCAGATTAACCCAAGGAGACTGCCGTCTGGTGGACGACATCTCAGCACCACTCCGACACACTCTCCCGCAATCTGACCCAGGGATGTTACCCCGTGGTTTCCCTCCTATCATCAAAGATTGGGGGTCCCTTAGGCTTTGCCCCAATCCCGTCATCCGGTGAGCTGCCCGGATGCCCAGGTTCCAAGTACAGTAAGTTATGTATGTTCAGTATGTTCCAAGTACAGTATATTAACAACCAAAGTTGCCCAGGTCTTTTTGGAACATTCTGTATCATAGAAATAACTCTTTAAACATTATGTAGTTTAAGAGAAAAAGCAGTTTTGTTCGTCAGTCCATTTTCTGCTTGGTGGTGGTGGTGGTGGTCATGTTCTAAGGTACCTAAAGAATTGATCTGTTGATACTGGGATTTCACATTGTGAGAAACTCGTGAAGAAACCCATCCGTCTCGGATGGGCCAATTCTCCCAGAATTGGAACATTCCGTATCATAGAAATAACTCTTTAAACATTATGTAGTTTAAGAGAAAAAGCAGTTTTGTTCGTCAGTCCATTTTCTGCTTGGTGGTGGTGGTGATGGTCATGTTCTTCGGTACCTAAAGAATTGATCTGTTGATACTGGGATTTCACATTGTGAGAAACTCGTGAAGAAACCCATCCGTCTCAGATGGGCCAATTCTCCCAGAATTGGCGTATTTTAATATGTATCCCCTCCCCCTGGGAACAGCGCAACACGATACACATTTACAAATCGAGTATTGGAGCGCCCCTCACCATCAAACCTGGGAATTTTTTTTTCATCCCTCGAAACCTTCGTGTGTATCCTACAACACTCAATTCACGTACAACAAGCAAACTCACACAGACACTTTAATTCGGCTGAGGCTGTTTATTCCTGATGTTCAACACCCTGCTGACCGATGTCTTCAGAAAACTGACCTTTTGGACTTTTATGTTGAAAGTTTTGTGTCTGTCACTGAAACGGTTGTGGAGAAAACAAATTTAAAAGTGAAGTGGAATGGAGCAAAGATTGCATACCCTTTCCCGAACTTGTGTGGTTTTATCGTACCTATTTTATGGAGGTTCTCACATTCTAATTGTACAAACTTTATGGATTGTTGGTTGGGGAAAAAGACAAAAAAACCCTGTCCTGCTGGCTACCACTTGGGGGAAGTTGTGGCCTATGTTAGCACATTCTGTACGGACAAACAAACAAATCTAAGTGGGGGCCATGGCTGATGTTCCAGAAAATGGTGAAGGATAGTTGTGGATGCCTTTTACTAGTTACGAGATGACCGGTGAACTTGTTGGGTTCCCCTTGTGACAGCGGTTGATTAAAAACAATTTCCAAAAAAAATGATAGCTCCAGCGAACAATACTGCTGAGGTTGTTTGCATTGATCAAATTCTCCTGGAGTAGTTGACTGAATCGGGAATTGATTTTTTTAATCGTTTTTTCGTTGCCCGATTTGAATGAAACTTGAAATTGCATGTCAATGTGGAAAAAAATAAAAAAAACGGAGAAAAGAAAGTCAAAGAAATTATTGTGCGTAATCTTCTATAAACAATTTTTTTATTAATGAACACGGAAGTATTCGATCAAAATGGCGGTTTATTTTATGCTTAAAAATAAATCCTTTGTCAAAACCAAATGTTTTGAGATTTTTAGCTCGCCTGTTCGAAGAACAGAGAGCGATAGCAATACCCCCCGGCGTGAGTGTCAGCGTGAAAATGTTAGTTTTTGGTGCAAGTTATTTCCTTTCTAATGTTTTTATCTACCACTATTTTTTTACTGATTACAATATACAAATATATATTGCTTTAAAATTATTTGGATCAGACTTCACTGCAATGCTTCATAAAAATATTATTAGACGAGTCTTTTAAAAACGATAAATGTATAAACAGGTGAGCATTGGGATGCTTTGACACCAACTCTCTGGTTAATAAATAATTTCAAGGAAAAAAAAATAGCTCCAGCAAACTATACCACTGAGGTTGTTTGCTTTGATCAAATTCTCCCAAGGAGTACTTGACTGAATTGGGAATTGATTTTTTAATAATTTTTTTTTGTTGCCCGATTTGAACGAAACTTGATACTGCACACCGCCAGAGAATGGTGACGAAGGTGGCCCTAAAATGTTTGTGCTGTCTTGCACCGTTTTGGCTGTATTTCGGGAACATACATACAAGATGAGAGTTTTAGTAATATAGATATACAGAATGATAACTTGGTCCTCTTCCTGATACCATCAGAATGCTTCCTGAAGAAAGAAATACAGACCATCGCACTGAAGGTGCAATATCAACGGAATAAATTGGCCATAACACTTGGAAAGGTGAGTCGCAGATGGACAAAGGTACAAGGTGAAAATGCTGGTGTAGACAATTTAAACAAATTTTGATGTGCTTTGGTTTATGTCCCTATTGTTTGGTCTATTGTTACATTCTTGGGTTTTTTTATCATGAATGATTTGTTGAACATCTTTGAGACACTAATTGGGATTTGTGGGTTAAAAAAAGGTCCCAATTTGTGGGATGTGGGATATCCCAATTGAATTATTGGTCATGATGCTGGTATATCGGGTTCAAATCGCATCCAAAGTCCCATATGTTGTTTATTTGTTGTCACATCTTTGCAATACATGTTGAAAGTAGTCTTCCAATGCATGTGTCCAACTTGTGATTTGTACAAGTCTTTTCTATGAGTCTCAGATTGGTACAAAAAAAAGGTTCTTTTTCATAATATCATTCATATTTTTGGATGGTTGGTCAAGTTTGCCATCCAAGTTTCCCTTCAGGGTAAAGCCCATGATTGAATGTTGCTTCTTGTGAAAGTAATTTGAAGTAACAAGTACGGTTTGAGTAACAAGTACGAGTGGTTGAACGATTAGATTTCTTAACTGCAACTGGTTTTGTTATCCATGGTGCAAAGCAGACGAAGTGTAATTCTGGCTGAAAACTTATGATGATCACAAGTTGGTCGAGTAATGAAATGTGCACTGCCAAAACGAATTTTCTTCAAAAGAAAATGTTTTCTTGAAGCAGGTAAACCATGACAATTTTTCTTGCAAGAAAATTCTCACTCAATTTTTGGCAGTTTGATTCAAGTTTACTGTTCAACTTCATTGTTTTCAAACCAATAATGTCAATACCCATAAAAGATAATCTTTGAAAACCACCATCAGAGATGCTTCTTAACCTGAGGGCAGGTTAATCTCCAAGAAGGAACTAGAGTCAAAATCACGACTTCCTGTTTGCTGGCATTAGATCCCAGTGTCACTCTCGAACAGTAGGTGAGCTATCACCAGCACTGGCCAAATTACAAATTCCTGCCCGAACCCAGAGGGCATTGCTTCAGCACCACGGCCACACTCTCAGCCAATAATGCTACTCATAGCGAATGTAGTGAGCTTCATACTCAACACGTGCACATGAGAGAATAGGAAACAACAACACGATACTCTGGCAATTTGGAATCTGTGTCTCGGCTTTGACCCTTTTGCTTCCGGTTTTTGTCATGGGGAATGATGCGTACCAGGAGATCATGACCGGAAGTGTTTATTTATTTATTCAATTATTTTTTCCCCAAAGTTAATTTTATATTTACGAAAGTGATTTTTTTTCATGAGGGGAAGTGTTTATTTAGTATTTAACATTAGTGGGAGTCATTTTGAAACTCTTTCCAGAACTTTTAATTTTTTATTATTGACCAGAAGTGATTGTTTATTTATTCAATTCTTTTTTTCCCAAAGTTCATTTTAATAAAGATATCTCCCGCATCATCAAAAAAATTTTAATCGTGATTTACATTATTTGATCGCTGATCCCGAATCTAGGCCGAAGTAACCGGAAATTGCGTATATAGTTGTGAACAAGTTATAGGTAAAGTCAGAAGCAAATGTAAAAATAATTCTACGTTCGCTTCTTGGCTTTGCCTATTCCATATTAACCTTGGGCTGCAAATGAAAGAAGTCAAAATAACAGTTCAAATTCCTACATGCTTTTGTGGGTTTGATTAAGGAAGTTGTTGTTGTTCCATGAATATTTCCACAACTCAGGATCACGTCTTGTATTTTTCCTCAGACCGAACCTCTACGTGTCCTGATGGAACGCTATCGGGAAACTGTTCCATCGAGTTGGCACCTCCAGTTCCTCTTTGATGGAGTGGAGGTCAGTGAAAGCAACACAGCAGACGAGTTGGGTTTGGAGGATGATGATGTGATTGACGTTCGGGTTCTCTAAATAACACTCGCCCCACAAGCTCCATCTATTTTATTAAACTTTTCGGAATTTATTTATTATTTTGTACATTTTTCTATATAGCAGTGGTGAGATTATTATTTTGATTGTACACAAAGGCCTTTTTCTTGCCTGCCAAAAAGCTTCAGCCACACTGTATAAGGAGGATAAGATGGAGATTTATTCAAAGGTGTTTTAATTGAAGCACAGTGTGAAAAACCGAATTGAATAAACTGGTTGTTCTCTCAGGAATGTTTTTTTTTTAAACAACTTCTGAACAGATTCAACAAAAAATAAAATGTTCACAATTGACATTGAACGTCGTTTAATGGATACAAGTGGGAAAAACAACAACTTTAAGTTAGTAGCAAAAACACACGGCCGTAAAATTAGTCTTACTGCTCAAATTTCAAATCGGCATGCTCCTCGTCCTAAAGCATCATTTCCTTTTGAAGTAGGATGAGGAATGAATTCACATCTGCCCTGGATGAGACAGGCTCTTATTCATAAACTGCCTCTTCACAAAGCATATCCACCACTGCAAGACAAAAGAGTTATGAAACACCACCATGATGCACAAACTGGCCACAACCTGACAAACAAATATGTATTCCTTTGTGATTTATGGTGTTTTCTATTGTTGCAACATTTCCATCAAATCAGGCCAAGTCTGCAGCATGTCCACTTACTGAGCCACATTAGGCCTCAAGAGAAAACTTCCGCATTGGGTTTTTTTTCCCCCACGTGTTGATTGAATCTTCTGCTTCCATCTCATTAAAGCTAAGTTTTCTGAACCGGATTCATATTTTTCTGTTATATCCCATCCAATATTCCGTGTTGAATTGTACCTTTGTGCTGTGCTTGAGTTCCCTACCAGAATCATGGGAGGGACTAAGTTTGCTCGCTGTCTGTCCATCCAATTTGTGGTTTTTCAAGCTTTTTGTTTCCTCTTACCCTGAATCGTATTCAACTGAAACTTGATCCATGGCTTTATTATGATAAGTTGCAGAACAAGTTCGAGTTTCAGAGCATTTCGTCAATGTTTCAGTTATTCCCTTTTTGGACTTAGAAAATATCACTTCACGAGAGCTCACGTGTCCTGAAAAGCTGCTCTACTGCTCTTGCACATCCTCTCGACCAGTTTCACCCTGTAATCTTCCATCTGTTTAGAAATCAGCCAACATCACTGCATTTCATAAAAAGGTGCAAAACCAATCCCTTTAACAGACCTATTAGCTTGCTTCCAATCAATCGATATGAAATCCTTTTTTATTTTTTCCAACAACTTCAATCTCAGAACACCAATTTGGATTCAGACCAGGTCGCTCCACCTTGGACATGCTGCTCTGACTCCTAACATTGGATAGAGACCCGCAATGTCAGACGTGTCAAAACTTGAGAGATGGCCCTGATCTCATCTTGAGCTTTCAATAGTCAAGCGCCCCACCTTGCTCTTCAAATTCTCTGCCTATGGCACACAAGGTCATCTCTATTCTTGGGTTACTGATATCCTCCACTCTCGTAGCCAACATGGGTCTGACTATTACCCACGATCTT
Organism: Eptatretus burgeri; assembly: GCF_056783735.1. Lineage (NCBI taxonomy): Eukaryota > Metazoa > Chordata > Myxini > Myxiniformes > Myxinidae > Eptatretus > Eptatretus burgeri. Next base: position 90,847,096 of record NC_140964.1, on the reverse strand, counting down.
TCTTGGACAAGCCCCCTGCCTCACACCTTGCTCAGATTGACACTGGAAATTAATGCCTTCAAGATTATCGGAATGTCCTGTGACCAAGCTGAGTCTGTGGGCCTATCACTTTCCCATCAGACAGGTCCGTGGTCTGTCTTCCACAAACTCCTTTCTGGTCTTGCACCCTTTGATCCTTCTGTGGTTTGTCCCTCCCAGCTTCTGTAGGACACACATCATCCACCAACCAACATCATCACTTCCGGTTCCGGGTTTTGGGCGACAAGGTGTCTCCTTAGGTGCTCTCTGCCGACGTTCTCAAAGTTAAGTTTCCGGTCGTTATTTGTCCCATTTTAACTTTAATTTTCTCACCTACATGTTACTGTGTGTTCCTAGTTCGATTTTGTTTCAAAAATCGTGCTATTTTGTGAGTTTTTTTTGTCGACGTTCTTACCGGGTGTTTGAGGCCTACCGGTCCCCCTCGGTGTTCGATCGGTTTTTTTTTTCTCCCCATTACCTTCAATTTCTATCTTCCCCAGTACCTTCAATTTTCATCCTCCCCACTTTCCTAACGTCCCCCATTCTCCAAAACTAATCTTTATCTCAAAACAAAAAAAACCCAAAAACACGCTAACCTTCTCCCGTTTCTACTTCTTCTTCTTCCTCCTCAATTTTTTTTTCTACCACACTTCCATGACCTAATCTGTTGAAAACTCTCTCAAATATTAATAATAACAACGAAAACTATCTTATGCTTCATCTTCCTCTCTCACACATGTGGTACTCTTTACTGTTTCATAATGCACTACTCTTCTGCTATTTTAACAGACTGCTCTCATTTCGACCTCTCCTTCATTCCTTGCCTACAAAAATCCAACTATTACAGCGCTTCTTCTCTCCGTTCTCTGAATTCGCCTTCATTGCATCCATCAAGAATTGTCAAATCGCATCTCTGACCTAAAACTTTTAAAAACGACAGTTTGCGATGGATGTTCGCTTTTCATCAACCATTCTTTTTTTCCAACTTCAGTGCCAACTCACCCTCACTCTCAAAGCAACCATCCCACTCTTCTCCCTCCAAGCCTCCCTCTCACCTCTCTCAAAAATTCCCCCTTCACCTTTCTCCCACCTTTCATCCCTCTCACTCATCCTTCTCAAAGTTGCCCCCCCCTCTCATCCACCAAGCTGCCTCCCTCCACTGCCCTCTCCTCCATCTCTTCACTCCACCCCCTCAAATCCTCAACTGCCTTCTTCCCCCTCTCTTGTCCCCCTCCACCAGTACCACAGAGCCTTTTCTCCTCCTCATCCGGCCCCCTCCCCAAGCTATTCTGCAATCCCCCACACTCTTTCATCAACCCTCCTTACCTACCCCCCTCGTCCCTTGTCCTACCCTCCCCCTCCCCAACCACCCCCTGCACCCAAAGCCTCCTCCCCTCCCTCTTCATTAAAAGTGTGGACCTCAAATATCTAGGGCCTTCGCTCAAACCTTTCAGATCTTTCCATACAGGCTGCCACTGACAAACCAGACAGAATCTGCCTAACAAACTTTCCTCTCCCAAGACGTGTCTGACTCCCAAGTATCTCTCCCCGGTTACTCTCTCCTCCGGTATGACAGACCTGAGCCTCATCCTAGTGGAGGTGTTGCTCTCAAAGACTCTATTCCTCACTCTCCATGCACTGTTCTCACTCCCCCACACCCCCAGGAATACCTCTGGCTATGGCTTCCCTCCACTCCCATCTCATGTTTATATGTGTACTGTACCATCCACCGAACAGTGATGACTCCATCTATACCTCACTATCCGAAAACATGGACCATCTTCTCATCCAAACTCTCTCTTCCTCTTATGTGGTGACTTAAATTGTCATCACGCCAGTTGGCTTGGTGTGGGTACCTCTCTCACCTGTCATGGCACCTCAGCAAAAGCTTTCTGCGACTCATTGGGACTGACTCAATCGGTCAACTTCCCGACCCGGATCTCAACCAATGGTACTCCATCTCTTCTGGATCTGATTTTGACAAAATTCCCTGACAATATCTGCTGCTCTTTCTCCGCTCCAATCGGTTCTTCTGACCACGTCCTTGTCAAAGAGGACATCTCTCTGGCTGTCATCAGAGAACCACCTCACCGCCGTAGAGTCTGGCATTTCACTCAAGCCGACTGGCAAGGTCTCCTCGCAGCCATCAAACTTAGAGACTGGTCTCCTATCACTACTTTCTCACACATCAACTCATCCTGGGAATTCTTTCAAAGAAACTTGCTCTCCCTCATGCACAGATTTATCCCCTCTCGTGTTCAGTTGTCCTACCCTTCCTCCCACACTTGGTTTACTGCAGCTTGTGGCGGGGCAGTTGTCCTGAAACAACTTGCCTTTGCCTCATGGAAAGCAAACCCAACTGAGGGCAATCGCAGTTCCTTCCACAAAGCTCGGAACAAGTGTGTATCTACCCTCAGGAGAGCCAGAAAACAACATTTCTCATCTCAAGTCTGAACTCTCAAACCTCTCCCTCCTCAAAATCCTGGTGGCGTTTAATCAAACCTGTTTCTGGTGTATGTTCCCCCTCCATCCCCTCCCTTACCTCAAATGGCCGCACTGCTGATACCGCACGTGATAACGCTGAAGGCCTAAACTCGGTGTTTGCAGCTAAATCTTGCGTCCTAAACCCATCACTTTCTCTACCCACCTTACCCAGTCGCACCCAACTGTCCCTGGACTCTGTGTCCTTTTCTCCTAACAAGGTGGAGAGCTTGCTTTCAAACCTCGACTCAGATTCTGCAACCGGTCCAGACGGCATCAGCCCACGTGTCCCCAAAGCCTGCTCTTCTGCTCTTGCTCACCCTCTCATTTGCTCAAGGTCATCTGCCATCTGCTTGGAAATCTGCTAACATCACTGCCCTGCATAAAAAGGTGCAAAACAGTTCCCTGCAACTACAGACCAATCAGCATTCTCCAAATAATCAGCAAGGTTATGGAATCCATCATCACTTCAGACATTAAATCCTTCCTCTTCATTAATTTCCGATTATCAATTTGGTGTCAGACCAGGTCACTCCAATCTGGACATGCTGCTTCTGCTCTCCCAACAATGGATGGAGGTACTCAATGCCAGACAGGAAATCCGAGCCGTAACCTTGGACATATCACGTGCTTTTGACACAGTCTGGCATCCTGCCCAACTCTCCAAACTCTTCCCATGGCATCCAAGGCCATCACCACTCATGGCTCGCAGACTTCCTCTCCTGTCGCAGTCAACGTGTGGCCCTAAATGGAGTTCTTTCATCCCCTCTTCCTGTCCAGGCTGGAGTTCAAGGTAGCATTCTGGGCCCTGTTCTTTTTCTGGTTTTCATCAATGATCTCTCTGACTCTGGAAAATCCTCCATATCTCTTTGCTGATGACTCCACCCTCTGCCGTACCATCTGTCATCCCTCAGACCGGCAAGCAGCAGCTTCTTCGCTCACTGCAGATCTGGTAAAATCACAAACTGGTCCAACACGTGGAACATGTCTTTCAATCCAGACACATCTCACACTCTCACTATGTCTCTTCGAAAGGACTGTTTAGAAACCCCCCCATCCACTTTCTCAACAATCCTCTGGAAGGTCTTTTCTTTCAAGCTTCTGGGTCTCACTATCTGCCATGACCTTTCCTGGGAAAGTCACATTTCCAACCTCGCTTCAAAAGCCAGTCGCCGACTGGGAATTCTCAGTCGTGCAAAGTCCTTCCTCGGCCCTCTTGAGCTCCTGACCACTTACATAGCTTTTGTCCGAGGCTGATGGAGAACTGCTCTCCCATCTGAGCTGGTGCTCCTGCCTCCCACCTCCCACCTTCTCGGCTTCATGCTGTCGAAATCAGGGCATTTAGGATCATCGGCATCTCCTGCAATGAAGCAGAGTCTTTGGGCCTCTCACTCAATCACCGCAGGTTGGTCGGTGGTCTTTGTCTTCTTCAGACTCCTCTCCAGCTTGCCCCCCCCCTGCTCTCTTTGCGATTTGTCCCCACCACATTTCCACAGGGCGCTCAAGGTCTGCCAATAACCCCCTTCTGGTAAAACTACCATAATCACGAATCACTGCTCACCTTCACTCTTTCATTCCTCTTTTTTCCTGCCTTTGGAATAAACTCCCTCACTCTATTCTTTCCCATTCTTCCCTCCAGGCTTTCAAAACAACTGTTCACCACCACCTCTTATCACCCCCCATCCAAATCCTCGATCTTTTCTACCCCCGATAATCCACCCAAGCCCACTTCCTTCAATTCCCCTGCTTTCCTTCTTGAAAGTCTCTGTAATGTCCATCTTCTCTTTCCCATGTTCCCCGTCCCATCCCCATCCCTCTCCCTTCCACAGATCTCCGAATGTGTCTTCCCCACTGTTTTGTCCCTCCCACTCCTGCCCTTCTTGTCTCATGCCCCCTTGCTGTGCGTTGTGTGTTAGCATGCTCTCATACGAGCCTCGACAAGGTATACAAAAAACCCCCCTCTTCTGGTGAAACTACTCAAATCCAGGATCACGACTCACCTCTTTCTTGCCTGTGGACGCGACCCTTCTCTTCAATCTCTTTAGCTTCAAGTATTCAATACAGCTGTTCACCACCATCGTAGATCATCCCCAACCAAAATCATGATTTTCTTTAACCCGTTAATCCCCACCCCAACCCACCTTCAAAATTTCCAGTTTTTCCTTCTGTATCCATCTTGTCTACCTCACGTATCCTCTCCTGCCCCTCCATTATTGTCCCAAGTCTCCCTCTATTTTGTTCAACTCTGCTGTTGATGTTAACCCCACCCACCCTTCTTCTGTTGCTTTTGCTCTGTTATGTCATGATCCATTTATTGTACAAGCTCTTCCAGGAGCCCACCTTGCATACAAAAAAAAATAATTGTGGCTCAGCCTACATTCACGATGTGGCTGGCTGGTGGATAATTCAGCAGGAGTTGGCAACAGGCCTCACCATTGTTCACACAGCACTGGCATTAAAAAATTTTTTTACAATTGTTAAATCCTAATTGCTCTAACAAAATTTCTCAGCTCACCTTGCTGGGCTTGTCGGTGACTGGGTCAAACACCTTTTCGCACAGTCGTAGGCCTGTCTCCTGCTTCAGTTGCTGCAGGTAGTTACGCATCATCTCTGGAGGTTTTGTGAAGCAGTTGGGAGCCAAGAACAAACATTTCAAAACATCAAAAAATGCAGGTAATCTGGGCAGAAAATCGTTAAGTAAATGAAGAAAACAGTTTAAATATAGACAAGCCGGGAGGCGACGATGGTTCGCGGGCATTATTTAACAATGCCACGATAGGTACAATTGAGTTAGTGGAAGCTTTTGAGGAAGCCCGACTGTAAAAACCTATCTCTTCCATCAAAATTGACCAAATCAAATCGGATTTTT
>NC_140964.1:90681728-90826728 GCF_056783735.1 Eptatretus burgeri | reverse complement strand
TTCGACTAGCAGGTGGGTCACCCAATTTGTCGTCCAATCGGACCAAGACGAGATAGCTCAAAGGCAAGTTCACTACGTCTGCACCATCTGGTTTGACTGTCCAAAGCTAGATACACCTTGAAAATAATGCAAATCATTTATGTAACTTATAAAACCTCAGTTATGAGTAAAAGTCCAAGTCAAACTTCAGGCACAATGGTTTACATACACTCTTCAAAGATGGGATGTTCAATTTAGAACTTCAATAAAAACTAAAGTACAATTTGATTCAAACGTGTCACTGGATATAACTCTGCCCATTTTTTTATATCAACCAACTGTTATGTTTGAGCTCAATTAAAGGTCCCTTGAGAGAGAGAAACAATAGACAAGTAGAAGGTAGAGACAACATCAAATGCTTCCAACTCAAGTTATGGCCTGCAAAATTATTTTACAAAGGGCACATGACCTTTGACATGTTCAATCTAAAATTGAATCAGTTCATATTTGTATGACAGTCCATACAATTGGTCAAGTGTGGTTGAAATCTCTTGAGGTTCACATGTTAGTGTGGTGTAACAGATTTTCAATTTAAGGGCACTTGACCTTTTGAACCCAAAATTTAATAATCGGTTGGTCTTTGTATTGCAGACAATAGTTTTGCCAAGTTCGGTCAAAATCCCTTCAGCACTTCATAAGTTTTTGTGGTAAAGAAAATCTGCTTTCAGATAAGTCACATAACCTTTGACCCCAAGACCCCAAAGGTTAAGACAACCATTTTCATCTATGCATCCTAATACTACACCTTTGGACCAAGTTTGGCTAAGAAAATATATATATATATATATATATATATATATATATATATATATATATATATATATATATATATATATATATATATATATATATATATATATATATATATATATATATATATATATATATATATATATATATATAATCCCTTCAGCAGCCGAGGCATAAAAATATATGCACGCACGCACGCACACACCTTCCTCCTGTCGGTTTGTGGGGCGAGCATAAAGAGCATTGAGGGGAAATCCACCCTCTCCAGGGATAGGGAAGTTTGTGATTCCCAAAGTGTACATCTCTTTCTCTCCCATGGATTTTGAGGTGCACTGTTGGAAAAAGTGAAGGGGGACGGGTGAATGTGATTGAAATGAAAGTCCATCTCAACACAGAAGAACGCTAATAGGCTATTGAGCTATTAATAAGTCATCTGTGGAAATTCAACACACCTGACATGTTGACACAACCACACCCTCAACTTTGAGAATCAAGCTCCCAACATACCAAGACAGCACAACGTGCACACAGTAACCACAGATCAGCTGATTCAATTACGGTCTACTTTCCAGTTCTGCCCACATCCCCTGTAACCCCAATTCCCATTACTTCTCAGCATTATCAAATTCCATTTGAAATCTATCTCCTATCCATGCTGCCATCACCTTCCCAGAAAGAGCATTCCTTACATTAACGGCTGTGTGTGGAAAAACCCTGCCTTGCAACAGTTTTAACTTTCTTATTTAATCTTAAGCTATACCTACTGGTCCTGTCGCTGTCCATCTTCATAAAAAGCTTAACCGCATCAATGGCCTTAAATATTGTTGCGAATTCACGCCCGCCGGCGTGTGGACGGCCACGTCACTCGAATCGCGACCGCGTCGCCCACTGGACAGACAATTCAGTCGTGACCCTCCGGGAACGATCGCACAGAGCCAGTCACGGGTGGGCCTTTCGACCTCACCACAATCGTGCCAATCGGCCAGCCGCGTAGGATAGGGTTGTTCGCCAAACTCGACCAACCTAAGCACCCACGCGGATGGTAAACCGGGCGATCGTACCTCGCCGCAGGTCGACTCCGGACACGAGCCGCTTGGGTGGCCCGTTCCATACTATTGGGATAACCGAGCGGTGTTATCGTCGACCTCGACGGTTCAGATTATTTACCGGGCGTTTTGCACCCACTGCGAACCCTTTACGTGAAGCAGGATGGAGGGTCAATAAAGAAAAGATGAAGCGAAACGGGAAAACAGTTCACACAATGCACATTTATTTCCCGGCACACGGAAAGCACATATATACAGCCATACAATCAAAATGCACATATAGCAACCAAAACAAAAGCAACAACGACGCAGAGTTACTACCGACTACGCGCACACACGGAAACACTTATACAGTTCTACTTTACAGACGGCACCAACACACATTTACTCAAAAGCAAAGGAAAGAAGCCACCCTCATAGACAAGGGGGCAGACAGGCCTGTAGGCCAATTGTGCGCGTGACCTGGAGGAGCGGCCAGGTCCGCGAGAACGGTGGGGGGGGTCCTACCCGCGTCCTCGTGACGTGTTGGCGGGCAAGCCGCAGATGTGGCCGCGTAGCTGTGCCACGACTCCGTGCTCCTTGGCGGGTTTCGTTGGCACGACGTTTGGAGTGGGGTGGGAACGGGGCCCCCTTTTGCACTATCTCAGCGCGGGGGAAAGGGGGAATTGTTGATGCCCTGGGGGAGGAGAATGGCTGGCTGGCTTGGGTCCCGCGACGAGCGATCCCACACCGCGACCTCGTCGCCGACCTTCTCGCCTCGGACCCGAGCTCCTTTGCCTCCTCCCGCAACTTTTATCAGCCGACTCCAGAACCCAACTCTTTGCCACACCGATGACTTCGCCACCCGACTCGACTGACTTCATTTGCCTTGCGCTCGCCTTCTTGTAGGCCGGCAGGAGCAGCTAATATGCAAATATTCGGATCAGGATGACCTCAGGGGCGGAGCGACGCTCGCCCATTGGTCGGAGGAAACTGGGGCGTGAACCTCCCCTGATCCTAGAATTTGCATCTATCGATTTCACACAGACACGCCTGGAGGCGGGGCCAAGCCGCCCCGCGCTTGCTAATTGGACGGAGGAAAAGTGGGCGTGTAGCGTTCTTGATCCGAATTCTCCCTCGGAAAGGTCGCTATTTTCACTCGGCCCCAATCGCCGAACGGGCCCGAGACAGCCCGACGCTCAGTGTTCAGAGGTGGTGCGGAAATGGCCGTAGAAGGTGGTGGAGGGTTTTCGGTGGTGGTTTGATGGTTATGGTGCCGTTTGGGAATGGCGGTGATGTGGGAGCGAGTTGTGAAGGTAAAGGTCGTGGCTGTTGGCATTTTGTTGTCCGAGGGTTGGAGCGTCGTTGCAGTTGGTGACGATGGCTGGCGTGGTGGTTGTTGTGTGATGGCGGTTGAGACGTGGTTGGTTCAAAATAAAGATAGAACAGAAAAACGCCCAAGTCAAAGGATCGCAGCCCGAATGAATCACATAAATTCCCTCGAGACAACGGGTTTGGGCTAACTGCCCATGTACCTATTGAGATATCTCACCTGAGGGTCCTGAATGGTGGTTTGCGAATTTCCACAGCCGTAACAATATCATCTTAAACATCTGAGATCCCTTCATAACTACCTCCTTTCAAATTTTTATACTGCAACACAACCACCCATCAATCCCAGCAATGAGATAATTACTGAATAAACAGCCATTGATCAACATTTAAAGCGATCTTCTTTAACAACCAACATCAGCTGTATACACAATCAAACAATACCAGTGAACCGGATTCTTCAACCGTGGTGCTCTTTGGGCATTGGGGATGATAGGATTAGTGCCAGTGGGGACCCACCTTCTGCAGCTTCTTCAGACACTCGGTAATGTACAAGGTGATGTAGATGAGGGTACGATCTGCCTCGCTCTGTCAGGGTGAGGCCAAATTGATCATTGCAAGTAACGTTCAAGGTAATTTGAGTCACCAATTTCAAATTGGTAAAAAAAAATAAAAAATATATTCATTTACATATTATATGTGCAAAACAGTTGGGGGTGGTAGTGGGGTGGAGGGAGTGGAGTAATGAATTACCAACAACAATAATTTTAAATTTATTAGAGCAATTAAAATAGGCCATTCCTTTCACTCTGAAGCGTATAGGGCTGCCGAGGCAGCTTCGTTGGCTCGGGGGCACAATCCTGGACAGGTTGCCACTCCGACTCAGGATACTTGAATGGCTTATTTCCCAGAGCAGATACTCATTTTACGGACCTCAGAAGGATGACAAGCAAAGTCATCCCACCTAGTGCTAATTGCACAAACAGGGGCTCAAATTCAAGACCTTAAGATCTCAAGCCAGCCACCTTAATCGTTAAGTCAACACTATGGCATATCTGCATATGGTGATTTGCTATCTGCGATCGTTATGGTTAAGCCTCCCCCCGGCTTACCGTTGGCGATCACCCACAACTTACCATTGGACCATAATCCAACGGTGGCCATGTTTTTTTTTTTCAGATCACCATATGACCTTGACCTTCAACATTTAGTAATAGTGTGTAAATTAAGAAAATGTGTCCCCATCTATGATCTATCCATAAAACGAACATCATGAAAAATCAGAGGAAACTTATTCAAGTTATGATCAAAAAGCATTTTGTTAATTATGTTACAACCGAAAAAATTAGGTCAAGGACACAAAACAAATATCAGGTACACTTAATTGTGATGCAAAAACATCTTGGAAGGCCAAGCAGTCTTTGAGATCCCACATTGGTAAATTGAGCAATGACAAAGGCAGCTTGATGGAGTGCTGCTTTCCCTTCAGAGCTGACTCGTCCGCCTCACATCTTGCTCAGCTTGACGCTGTGGAAACCAAGGCCTTCAAGATTACTGGAATCTCCCGTGTTGAAGCCGAGTCAATGAGTCTATTACTTCGAGATCGTAGACATGTCGGTGGTCTGTCTTCTCCCGCCTCCTTTCTGGTCTTGCACCCTCTGCTCTTTCGGCACTTTGTGTCCCTCAATGTTTCTGCAGGGCTCACAAAGTCCACCATCAACCATCTTCTGGTAAAACTACCTAAATCCAGGATCACTGCTCATGTCCACTCAATTGTTCCTCTTTTCCCCATATGTGGAATAAACTTCCACATCCTCTTCAATCTCATTCGTCCCTTGAGGTTAAGACAATACAACCGTTTACCACCATTTCAGTTCGTCCCCCAATCCAAAACCATGACGTTTTCTACCCTCGTTAAAGGGGAACCCGATTGCTCAGACCACCTTGATGCTCATCTGTTTCTTGATACCTCACAAAATCGATATGATGTCTTTTGATGATTTGCGATTTATAAAGTAGGTAATTTTGCAATTAAAAGTTGAACTAGAACTGCCACTTTATAACTGCTGGCAGTGATGACCGGGTACCCAGTCCGTCCGCCTTTGACACAACTGATACAACATGAGACTTAAATCATAGTCGCAAAGTTTCGCATTTATCAGATAAGCGGCGCCAGAGAAAACATTATTTAATGGTGATACAAACACAGGCCTGCTTCGAGACGGCGCGGAACAGACGAGTTAGGAACCGGGCAGCACAAAGCGTTCAATTTCCTTATTACTGGCGAACAGATTCAAATAATTAAATAATTCTGGCTGCCAAACCGCGTGACCGATCAGGTTGAAATTTTAAACTTTTGTTTCGCATGTCGGCTAAATTACAAATTTGAAGTTTCGTATATATAGAAGCAGCGGTTACAGAGTAAACATTAATTAATATTTATCCTTCAATCCGAGATGGCGGCCAAACCATGTGACTTGTGACGTCATAATTTTCACCACATGTGCAAACACGATCGGAGACGATAACTACAAATTTTCGCTTCGCTAGGTTAAGCAGTTCCAGAGAAAACATTATTTAATATTTTTCTTAAAACAAACATGGCTGCCAAACCCTGGGCCCGATCCCGTTGAAATTTCAAACCCTCATTCCGCATGACTGTTCCACCATAAAGGTGATGTTTCACATTTATTGATGCAGTAGTTCCAGAGTAAACATTCATTAATATTTTTCCTTCAATCCACTATGGCTGCCAAACGTTGTGTCGTACCTCAAAAGGGGGTGAGAACTTTTTATTCGTCATGGAGAGGCGGTCATAGTGGTGGAGTTTCGCCTAGATCTGTTCAGTCGTTTCACAGAAAAAGATGTTTAAAGATATTATTTTTCAATCCAAGATGGCTGATGAACCATGTGACCTATGACATCACAAATTTATATTCTGCTTCCAACTGGGTATTGGAACACGTGCGTGAAGTTTCGTGTTAATCGGTAAAGGTGCGTTTTTCTATCCAAGATGGCCGCCAAACCATGTGACGTGTGACGTCAGAATTTTTACCACGCGTGCACACACGATGGTAGATGATAAATGCAAACTTTCGATTCATTAAGTTAAAACATTATTTAATATTTTTTTAAAATATTAATATTTAAAAAAAGTTTCGTATATGTAGAAGCAGCGGTTACAGAGTAAACATTAATATTTATCCTTCAATCCAAGATGGCGGCCAAGCCATGTGACTTGTGACGTCATAATTTTCACCACATGTGCAAACACGATCGGAGACGATAACTGCAAATTTTCGCTTCGCTAGGTTAAGCAGTTCCAGAGAAAACATTATTTAATATTTTTCTTAAAACCAACATGGCTGCCAAACCCTGGGCCCGATCCCGTTGAAATTTCAAACCCTCATTCCGCATGACTGTTCCACCATAAAGGTGATGTTTCACATTTATTGATGCAGTAGTTCCAGAGTAAACATTCATTAATATTTTTCCTTCAATCCACTATGGCTGCCAAACGTTGTGTCGTACCTCAAAAGGGGGTGAGAACTTTTTATTCGTCATGGAGAGGCGGTCATAGTGGTGGAGTTTCGCCTAGATCTGTTCAGTCGTTTCACAGAAAAAGATGTTTAAAGATATTATTTTTCAATCCAAGATGGCTGATGAACCATGTGGCCTATGACATCACAAATTTATATTCTGCTTCCAACTGGGTATTGGAACACGTGCGTGAAGTTTCGTGTTAATCGGTAAAGGTGCGTTTTTCTATCCAAGATGGCCGCCAAACCATGTGACGTGTGACGTCAGAATTTTTACCACGCGTGCACACACGATGGTAGATGATAAATGCAAACTTTCGATTCATTAAGTTAAAACATTATTTAATATTTTTTTAAAATATTAATATTTAAAAAAAGTTTCGTATATGTAGAAGCAGCGGTTACAGAGTAAACATTAATATTTATCCTTCAATCCAAGATGGCGGCCAAGCCATGTGACTTGTGACGTCATAATTTTCACCACATGTGCAAACACGATCGGAGACGATAACTGCAAATTTTCGCTTCGCTAGGTTAAGCAGTTCCAGAGAAAACATTATTTAATATTTTTCTTAAATCCAACATGGCGGCCAAACCATGTGACCTATCACTTTGAAATTAACAAACTTGCATCGCATGCATGTCACGAATATAGTTCTGAAATCTCGCCTTCATTGGACCAGCGCTTCTAGAGATGTTTGAAGGTTTTAAGGTTTTTTTCAAGATGGCCGCCAAACCATGTGACCTGTCAACAAGAAATTAACAAACTTGAGAAAGGACCTCTTGGGGAATGTACCTGTAAAGTCTCGCCTCAATCTGTCCAGCCCTTCTGGAGAAGATTTTTTTAAAAAAAACACTAAAAAACAAGTTGGCAGCCGGATTACGTCATCGATGACGTCAAAAAAACATTTTTGCCGATGAATTTTGGCGTAGATGACGCTCAAAAAATTTCAGATTTTTCCTATACGGCGTTCTACTTGACGAATTTTCACCGGTATATCGCTTCACCTATGACGTCACGAAAAATCACACGTGTTCCCCATAGTGAGCTTAGTAAAATGTATCAAACGAAAATTTTTTACATTGCACGGTTTCCGAGATAGAGATGTCCAAAGTTTATCGCTTTTTTCAAGATGGCGACCGCACCACGTGACCAATGACGTCATAATAATAACGTGATTGTGCTATCAAAAAAGATACAAACTATGGTGAAAATTTCCTGTCGATCGGCCTTCGTGTCCCAGAGAAAATGATTTTTAAAGCGAAAAAGGGTGCAAAAATAATAATCAAGCGTAATAATAATAAACAGAAGAAAAACAATAGGGTACCCTGTACTCACAGGGTACCCTAAATATTCTTCGCGATTCGCCATGACATCACACCTGGAAGTAGACCGCCAGATTTGTACTGTCAATGGGTTATATAGCGGAGTGATCCAACTGAAATGACGAATAATTTTTGATTTTCCACAAATAGGCCAAGTCGATGTGTCCTTGGTGGTTACAGTAACACTGTCGTGGCCAAAAATATTAGCACCCTTGCACATTTTCCCAATAACTCACAATTTTCTCCAAAAATAAGTTGAAATTGACAAAAGTATTTGGTCTCCACAATTCTTTATTTCACTGTTGATATTACAGAACCTTTGTTTTTGATTCAGAACTTAATATATCCTTTTAAATCAGAAAATAAACGAGCCGGGAGGCGACGATGGTTCGCGGGCATTATTGAACAATACCACAATAGGTACAATTGAGTTTGTGGAAGCTTTTGAGGAAGCCCTACCGTAAAAACCTATCTCTTCCGTCAAAATTGACCAAATCAAATCGGATTTTTTATATGTTGTACTTATGGACATTACGCACAGCTTCTAGGAAATGAAATTGCGAGAAAAAAAAATCAATAAAAAAGTATAAGTGGGTGTGGGACGCCCCTCATACAAAAGGACGCAACAAGACCATGATATCTAGCTTGTGTCCAAGTTTCATCAAGATCGCATCAAACGTCATGGAGCTATGCTCTGGAGAGAGTCACAGACTGACAGACACACACAGACACACAGACACATCGAAAATAGTGGTCACTGCTGGCGCCCACGAACCAACAGAAATGGCTTTGACAAAATTATTGACACCCTCGACTCAATATTTGGTAACACAACCTTTGGCCAAGATATAGTAACTTCCGTTAAGCACTTCCGAAAGCCATGATTGAGCTTCCTTCACCTATCCACTGGTAGTTTGGTCCACTCTTCTTGTGCAAACTGCTCCAGTTCTCCCAGATTTGAAGGGTGCTTTCTCCAAACTGCTGTTTTCAGATCTCCCCACAGGTGTTCAATGGTATTTAGATCTGGACTCATTGCTGGCCACTTCAGAACAGTCCAGCATTTTGTCTTGAACCAATCTTGGATGCTTTTTGAAGTGTGTTTGGGGTCATTGTCCTGCTGCAAGACCCATGACCTTTGACGGAGACCCAGCTTTCTGACACTGGGTTGAACATTGTGCTCCAAAATTCCTTGGTAATCTCCTGATTTCACGATGTCATGCACACATTCATGGCACCCAGTGCCAGAGGCAGCACAGCAACCCCAAAATGTCACTGAACCTCCTCCATGATTGACTGTAGGGATGGTGTTCTTTTCTCTGTAGGCTTGTTTTCTGTAAACATAGAGATGATGTGCTTTACCAAAAAGGCTTCAATTTGGTGTCATTTGTCCACAGGACATTCTCCCAGAAGGATTTTGGCTTGTTCAAGTGTGTTTTGGCAAACTCCAGTCAGGCTTTCTTGGGTCTCTCTCTCAGCAGTGGGGTCGTCCTGGGTTACCTACTATAATACCCTTTTCACCGAGTTGGTGACAGATGGTACGAGTTGAAACTGTCGTACCTTGTGTCTGAAGGTCAGCTTGAATCTGTTTGGCAGTTGATCGAGGTGCTTTCTCCACCATTCGAACAATCCTTTGCTGCTCGATCAAGTTTTCTCTTGTAGCCACGTCCAGGGAGGTTGGCAACAGTGCCGGGTCCTTAAACTTCCTGATAACATTATGTACGGTGGACATAGGAACATCAAGATCTCTGGAGATGGACTTGGAGCCTTGAGATTGTCCATGCTTGGCTGCAATCTTGTGTCTGACCTCTTCAGACAATTTTGTGGTTTTCTTTCTTTTCTACATGTTCATTGCGGAACACACAGTGACACAAAACAGCAGAATGACTCCTTTTCTCGACTCAAACTGGTTGAATGAGTACGTTTTTATATTGAAGGCACATGCAACTCACCATAGGTGAGTTCAGTTCCAAAGTAAAGGAGAATCACCTGCTTGAAAACTAATTATTTCGAACAACTTCTAAAAGATGCCAATCATATTGTCCATACCATTTTAGGATTTCTGTGTGGAATAAGCTAAGATTTAATAGTTTTTTTTCAGGTTTTTTTTGTTTGTTTTGTTCCACTGCAAACCAAAGAAATACATATGTGGACATCAAAATATTTTTGATTTTCAACAATTTTCTGGGAAAAAAATGGTGCATTATTTGTAAAAAGTGCAAGGGTGACAATCTTTTTGGCAATGATAAAATGACAATCGAGCGACTGTCATAAAACCGAGATGATTTTATGCCACACCAATGGCTGAAAGGCCCCAAGTTTGCCAGACAAAACTGAGTGTGAATCGGGCCGAGACAACGTTCGCTTTTGTGCTCGGAACATTTTACAGAGCACTGTTATGAAACAACAGAGATGGCTAGATCTTGTGGTTATCCACCATGATTGAGAGGATGCCATCCTCACAACAAGGCGGAGGAAATAGCTGTCGCTCAAAACTGCAACACCACCTCTACTCAGCTACCGACACACACACACACACACGGGCAATTTGAGCAGTGAATCAAACACCTGTGTTGGCTCACCGGTGACCGATCTTACTTCACCAACAACCATCTCAACGGTGGAATACAGCAAGGAAACGGTATGACACGACCACAGGCATGACGGTGAGACACGGCACGGCACGGATATGACCGGACACAAATGACGTCCCAGGAAAGTATGAAATGGTACGATCCTGTAACATACAAGACACCTGGTCAACCTGCAATGATGGGACAAAGCATTCAGCGGTGTCTGAGTATGCCTGGGTGGTGAGGCCAAGCAAGCAATTATCCCACATATAGAAATGTCACTCTTTCCCTCGCTGCTTACAGGACACTCACTGCCAACCAAAAGCGCAGCGAGGACCTGTCCATGAGATAGTCTTCCCCCTATGGGGGAACAATTCCATGTCCACTATTATATTCACCACAATGGGCATAGTAATACAATTATATAAATGAACAGACAAAGATATGTATATGTGGGAAAAATTACGTGACCAGACCAGGAATCAAACTTTTTCCTCATGCTCTCAGTGTCTTTCACGTGCCTTTTTACAAACTCCAGGTGTGCTCCAGGTTTTTTTCTCAAAAAAATAAATAATCATGTGTCTTTTTCTCAAGAGTGACTTCCACCTGGCCACTGTCCCATAAGGTCCAGATTTGTAAAGTGATGCAGAGATTGTTGTCCTTCTGGCAGGTTCTCCCATCTCAGCCAAGAAACTCAGTTCTCTCAGAGTGATCATTGGGTTCTTGGTCACCTCCCTGACGAAGGTCCTTCTTACCTGGTTGCTCAGAGCGGATGACCAGCTCTTGGAAGAGTCTGGGTAGTTTCATATTCTTTCCATTTCCTAATGATGGAGCTCACTGTGCTTTTGGGAACTTTCAACACTCTGGAAATTGTTTTTCACCCTTCCCAAGATCTATGCCTCCTCACAATTGTATCCGAGTTCTACGGACAGTTCCTTGGACTTCATGGTGGAGTTTCTGCTCAGACATGCACCGTCAACTGTGGGACCTCATATAGAAAGGTGTGTTTCTTTCTAAATCATGTCCAGTCATTTGAATTGGCTGCAAATGGACTCCAATCAAGTTGTAGAGATATCTCACGGATTATATATCAAAGGAAAATAGATGCACCTGAGCTCAATTTGGAGTGTCATAGCAAAGGGGTTGAATACTTATTGACACAAGACATTTCAGTTTTTCATTTTTAATTAATTTTTATCTATATTTAAATCCCACTGACATGGAGCCAAGCAGAGCCGACCCGTCGCTTCGCTGACGGACCAATTGGTCGTTGTATTTGCCAAAAATTTGGGTCAGAAGGAAAAGACAAATTTACCCGTGCATAGAGTGCTGTTTGCTGAAACACAACAAAATGTGAAAAAGTCAATGGGTGTGAATACTTTCCGAAGGCACTACAAACCGCCACTTGGATCAAGGTGTAACGCCACTGGCGAAAATCGACACCAGGGCTTTTTCAGGAACTTAGTGATTGGCAAAAAAAAAATCACATTAAATGTGATTGGCCATGTAATGCCTGATCCACGAGAACATATTGGGCCCAATACATTTTTGAAATATCATGCTATTTAATAGTTTTTGGCCCCAACTTTCAATGGTGAAGAATCACTTTTAAAAATCAAATTTCATTCTCACATCCAGATCCACATTTGGATCTTCACAAAAATTGAATCAATTCGTCCTCGTCACACACACATCCTGTCCACAAAGTCTCATCCGAATTCTTCCACTACTTTTTTTTAAGATCTCGTGCTATATATTGGTTTAGCCTTCTCTCTCAATGGTGAAGAATCACATAAAAAATATCAGATCCAGATTCGGATCTTCACCAAAATCGAATCAGTTCTTCCTTGTCACACACCCAATGTGTCTACCAAGTTTCATCTGAATCCGTCTACAACTTTGAGATATCCTGTACACAAACAAACAGAAAGGGGTGAAAGCATTACCTCCTTCATCTTCGGTGGAGGTAATTATCTGAAAGGTCATTCCACAAAGTAATTCAAATAACATGCACAAAACAGCTCATTAATATTTATGACCCCAGAAGTGCCATCGGCAGCAATGTGTTGTGACAGCGTCATGGAGGAATTAACATCTCTGTTGTTCAGACAGTTTTTCTAACGACCGGAGATGACTTGGCTTTGACAAGAACTCGTATTCCAGATCGACTTCATCAATGAATGAAGGAAAGAGAAAAAGAAAAAAAAAATATGGGGAAAATTAGCCAATTCGACTTGTACGGTGGCATTACCAATATGACTAACACCTTCCTGTTTAATGACCTCAGTTATTCTCACATGGCTTGTGGCATCAGCCAAGGGAAAGTTTTTGTCCACGTCCTTCACGAACCGGCTTGCTCGGCCTTACGTTCGACTGAGAGTGTAAGAAATTTGTTCAGGGTGTGGCAACAACTCACCATGGGATCTTTCACGTCCACCAGCTAAAGCTAACAAACGGGACACCGAGCTTAACATCCATTCAGAGGGACAGTGTGGCAATAACCAAGTACACGTTTATGATGCAACCCGACCTGCAAAGCACCAACGGATAGATTCTATTCGGATCGGGAATCAAGCCGAGATTTTAAGACGGCTCAAAGACAACTGCGCTACTTCTGCACCATTCTGTCGGACCAGAGAGGCTCCAGGAATTACCAGGTGAAGTCCCAAATTGATTGAACCCCCAAGACAATTTAAATGACATGGCTCTTCAGCAAATTTTCAGATCCAACTGCTGCCCAATTTAAAATGGTGTGACAATCAGACTGTGTGCGCACGTCAGACTCTCGCACTCATTGTAAAATAAAATGTGAAATGCTTCAGCACACCAAGTCGGCAGAGCACACGAGCACACCAAGCCTGCTCTTGCCAAACTTCAGTTGGGGGACACTGTTTTCACTTCCAGGAGAGCTCGTCAGCACAAGACGCAGACTCAAATCCAACACATACATTATTTGGATATTTTCATGATTTCTTAGCAACTCGTTTGGAAAGTTAAAGAAATAATAAAAAAAATCTTTCAATATTCCACATCCATGAGGAAACTTTGAGGCAACAAATTTCATGAAAAGAACGACTGATAAATCGAGACGATTTAAAAATAATTAATTTTTTTTTTTCTGTTTTCAACAAACGTCCCCAAGTTGAAAACGTGGAGGATTATGAATATCGTTACTCTCATTAACAAGTTAATTCATTTCTTGTGTTTCCAAGGGTCAGGAACTCAGGTGGAAAAGAAACGTGCAAAACACCTTGATTTCGTAGTTCTTGAAAAAGACGTTTGCCTTGAAGTACAGCAGAGCTTCATCAATTATATCGGTCTCTCGAGCTGGGAAATGGGTGGAAAACATACGGAATTCAACTGTCATGTTTAATTTCAGCATTCATGGGGCCTCAAATTACGAGCGCTTGATACATTTGAATGCAACATGAGCAGCAGACTACTACTACTACCTTTAACAGCCATAATTACTCTGACCTTTCTGTGGGGTTGGCCCTGAAAAGTTGTTGACCCAAATCTTTCATAAACTAGCTGACCAGGTCTGACACTCGCTCGACCGATAGCAATTTGAGCGGGAATGCCGAATTTGTTCACGGTCGGTGCCTGCGAGAAGTTGCCCATCTTCACAGACACCATGGGATCTTTAACATGAAACATCAAACGGTGCTGGCACACAGAACGTCCGCCCAAGGGATGGCCCTGCACGTGAAGCACCAGGATGATAGTTTAGCCGAGATTTAAACACAGGCTCGACAGCTCAGGCGAGAGTGCACAGTGCATACCTTGCGGTGATCCTAAAATCCCACAATTTTGAGTGATATAATGCAAGTCATCAAGTACAAAATCTTTAAGCAATGTCCTCAAGGAAAATGACATCACTTGGAACCGATGAAGGATGCCATCGATACATTAATCATCATGAACTTGTGATTGAAAACATTAATTATTCATTTTGGATTGAAGTTTTAATTACAAGACCCTGATGACTAACAAGTCATAATTATCAAGAATGTTCCACCTACTCTCCTTAGGTGCAGGTCCTTTGAATTGCGTGCGCAATGGAAGGAGTGCAATGTTTCCCACCAGCCTCGTGTCAGCTTCCATAAGTGAAGAGTGATAAGCCTGCAGAGATGGGATTCAACAAGTTCGACTTTATTATTTTGGATGAAATGGGAATCACGAGATGCCATCGTGTACAAGTGGGAAGGGGACACAAGTAAAGCCTGGATAATGAGCACGTTTTTATTATTTCCCTTCACATTTAAACTTTGGGAAACCATTAAATTCCTCATGTAGATGAGGGTGGGGTGGGGGTGAAAGGAAAAGTGGTTAGAGCGGGGTGGGGGTGAAAGAAAAGGTGGTTGGGGTGGGGCAGGGTGGGGGTGAAAGGAAAGGTGGTTGGTGTGGGGCGGGGTGGGGGTGAAAGGAAAGGTGGTTGGAGTGGGGCGGGGCGGGGGGTGAAAGGAAAGGTGGTTTGAGTGGGGCGGGGGTGAAAGGAAAGGTGGTTAGAGTGGGGCGGGGGTGAAAGGAAAGGTAGTGAGAGTGGGGCGGGGGTGAAACGAAAGGAAGTGAGAGTGGGGCGGGGCAGGGGTGAAAGGAAAGGTGGTTCGAGTGGGGCGGGGCAGGGGTGAAAGGAAAGGTGGGGCAGGGTGGGGGTGAAAGGAAAGGTGGTTGGGGTGGGGGTGTGAAAGGAAAGCTGGTTGGGGTGGGGTTGAAAGGAAAGCTGGTTGGGGTGGGGTTGAAAGGAAAGGTGGTTGGGGTGGGGTTGAAAGGAAAGGTGGTTGGGGTGGGGGTGAAAGGAAAGGTGGTGAGAGTGGGGCGGGGGTGAAAGGAAAGGTGGTGAGTGGGGCGGGGCAGGGGTGAAAGGAAAGGTGGTGAGTGGGGCGGGGCAGGAGTGAAAGGAAAGGTGGTGAGAGTGGGGCGGGGCAGGGGTGAAAGGAAAGGTGGTGAGAGTGGGGTGGGGTGAAAGGAAAGGTGGTTAGAGTGGGGCGGGGCGGGGGTGAAAGGAAAGGTGGTTAGGGTGGGGCGGGGCGGGGGTGAAAGGAAAGGTGGTTAGGGTGGGGCGGGGCGGGGGTGAAAGGAAAGGTGGTTAGAGTGGGGCGGGGGTGAAAGGAAAGGTGGTTAGAGTGGGGCGGGGCAGGGGTGAAAGGAAAGGTGGTTAGAGTGGGGCGGGGCGGGGGTGAAAAGAAAGGTGGTTAGAGTGGGGCGGGGTGGGGGTGAAAGGAAAGATAGTTGGGTGGGGGTGAAAGGAAAGGTGGCTAGAGTGGGGCGGGCAGGGGTGAAAGGAAAGGTAGTTGGGTGGGGGTGAAAGGAAAGCTGGTTAGAGTGGGGTGGGGCGGGGGTGAAAGGAAAGGTGGTGAGAGAGGGGCGGGGGTGAAAGGAAAGGTGGTTGGGGTTTGGCGGAGGTGAAAGGAAAGGTGGTTGGGGTGGGGCAGGGTGGGGGTGAAAGGAAAGGTGGTTGGGGTGGGGGTGAAAGGAAAGCTGGTTGGGGTGGGGGTGAAAGGAAAGGTGGTTGGGGTGGGGGTGAAAGGAAAGCTGGTTGGGGTGGGGTTGAAAGGAAAGCTGGTTGGGGTGGGGTTGAAAGGAAAGCTGGTTGGGGTGGGGTTGAAAGGAAAGCTGGTTGGGGTGGGGTTGAAAGGAAAGCTGGTTGGGGTGGGGTTGAAAGGAAAGGTGGTTGGGGTGGGGGTGAAAGGAAAGGTGGTTGGGTGGGGGTGAAAGGAAAGGTGGTTGGGGCGGGGCAGGGGTGAAAGGAAAGGTGGTGAGTGGGGCGGGGCAGGAGTGAAAGGAAAGGTGGTGAGAGTGGGGCGGGGCAGGGGTGAAAGGAAAGGTGGTGAGAGTGGGGCGGGGCGGGGGTGAAAGGAAAGGTGGTTAGGGTGGGGCGGGGCGGGGGTGAAAAGAAAGGTGGTTAGAGTGGGGCGGGCGGGGGTGAAAGAAAGGTGGTGAGAGTGGGGCAGGGCGGGGTGAAAGGAAAGGTGGTTAGAGTGGGGCGTGGAGGGGTGAAAGGAAAGGTGGTTAGGGTGGGGCGGGGCGGGGGTGAAAGGAAAGGTGGTTAGGGTGGGGCGGGGCGGGGGTGAAAAGAAAGGTGGTTAGAGTGGGGCGGGGCAGGGGTGAAAGGAAAGGTGGTGAGAGTGGGGCAGGGCGGGGTGAAAGGAAAGGTGGTTAGAGTGGGGCGTGGCGGGGTGAAAGGAAAGGTGGTTAGGGCGGGGCGGGGGTGAAAGGAAAGGTGGTTAGAGTGGGGCGGGGCGGGGTGAAAGGAAAGGTGGTTAGGGTGGGGCGGGGCGGGGGTGAAAGGAAAGGTGGTTAGGGTGGGGCGGGGCGGGGGTGAAAAGAAAGGTGGTTAGAGTGGGGCGGGGCAGGGGTGAAAGGAAAGGTGGTGAGAGTGGGGCGGGGCGGGGTGAAAGGAAAGGTGGTTAGAGTGGGGCGTGGCGGGGTGAAAGGAAAGGTGGTTAGGGTGGGGCGGGCGGGGGTGAAAGGAAAGGTGGTTAGGGTGGGGCGGGCGGGGGTGAAAGGAAAGGTGGTTTGAGTGGGGTGGGGCAGGGGTGAAAGGAAAGGTGGTTAGAGTGGGGCGGGGCGGGGGTGAAAAGAAAGGTGGTTAGAGTGGGGCTGGGTGGGGGTGAAAGGAAAGGTAGTTGGGTGGGGGTGAAAGGAAAGGTGGCTAGAGTGGGGCAGGCAGGGGTGAAAGGAAAGGTAGTTGGGTGGGGGTGAAAGGAAAGGTGGCTAGAGTGGGGCAGGCAGGGGTGAAAGGAAAGGTAGTTGGGTGGGGGTGAAAGGAAAGCTGGTTACAGTGGGGTGGGGCGGGGGTGAAAGGAAAGGTGGTGAGAGAGGGGCGGGGGTGAAAGGAAAGGTGGTCAGAGAGGGGTGGGGGTGAAAGGAAAGGTGGTTCGAGTGGGGCGGGGCAGGGGTGAAAGGAAAGGTAGTTGGGTGGGGGTGAAAGGAAAGGTAGTTGGGTGGGGGTGAAAGGAAAGGTAGTTGGGTGGGGGTGAAAGGAAAGGTAGTTGGGTGGGGGTGAAAGGAAAGGTGGTTTTGGTGGAGATCATGAAATTTTGGATATTCACAATTAGAAACACATCAGTAATTATAACACTCGATGCTTTAATCAAATATATTTCGTTCGTTAAACTAATTCTTGTGCAAAACAATGCACAACTCGAGGGGGAGCACTCGGTAGAATGCAAAACCTCCGCCCCCAATACTGCTAGGTCACTTAAGTGAACCTGATATCCTATTCATTCAATTTGACATCAACAGTGCTCACAGAGTTATAGTTTGAAAATTTCCCTTTTACTTTTAACTTTTACATACTTAATTCATTCGTCATAACTAGATTCCTTGAGACAGAAATTGATTTTACGTGGGTATATCCACCTGAAGTTCCAAAATCAGCACAATTATAATCTTGGCATCTTTTTTGTTGGAAATCAGAAATTTTGTTGAAAAAAAAATTGCAAATTTTTTTTCTCTAACAATTTATGGGGGGGGGGTGGAAATCACTTTAAGCATTTACAAATGCAAAAAAAAAATTAAAATATTTTTTTCAAATTGGCCGCCATAGCGCCCATATTGAACTTTGGACCAAGTCCAAAATCTAATGGACCATACCTAATCCTAATCCTTGGACCATACCTAATCCTTATCCTTGGACCATACCTAATCCCACACGAAGTTTCGTTGAAATCCGTCGAGGAGTTTTTCCGTAATAATGTTCACAAACAAACAGAAAGGGGTGAAAACAGTAACCTCCGATCTTCGATGTCGGAGGTTCAGAAGGAAGGAAACTCGTGTGGGGAAAATACAACTGACACGGCGGGAAACACTTCCGGTTCGATGGAGCGGAAGTGTTCAGGGAAGTGAGAAATGTAATTTATTATTTGTGGATTTTGCTCTTCAACCGATTTATTTTCCCCCCTCTCGTTCAACATCGAAATGAATCGATTTTGTCGAGTTTTAAATCAGATAAAATGTTCAACTTGGGAAAGAAGACAAACGGAGCAAAACAAGAATCCATTCGCCCCGTGACGTCTTCGTTCCAAAAACACATCAATTAAATCCAAATAGTTTGTTGTAAAATATTATATTTCAGTAAAACTGGTAAAAGTTGCTCGAAAAGTGGTTTTTCTCTCGGTTCACTAAACCATAAGGAAAGCAGGTCGATCACTCGTAGTGAACATTACGAATGGTTAATCCTTCCACAACAACAACAAAACAACACAACGAGTCGAGAACATGTCCCGTGGTGGCTCCAAATTATGTATAAAAACCGGAACAACACCCAAATCCATTTAAATGGTCCATGTTGGTTGTACCTTTGATCTCCCGGCATCACGATCCACTTACCGGCATGTTGGTTGTTAGTTGTTGGTTGTTGACGATCCGAGTTGCGGTAAAACGATCAATTCGAGAGAACCCGTCGAGATGTGACAAATCCACCAAATGGTTCCCGATCGCCGGAGCTCCGCCCACCCCGTCAATCAAATTGAATGACGTCACAGTCTCGTGAATTGCGGTTGAAGAACAATTTATTGTAATTTTTTTGGAAAGTGTTTTTTGCTTTCGCTTTGTTGTTACTAATATAACAACTTGTCAACAATTAAAGGTTGAAGAAATGGCAACGAAACTCGAAAAGAGACTGGAATATATATTTCGTAGGAAAAAGCGTTATTTTAAAACGCCACACGTACAAATGTGACTTTATTTTCTTCATCTTCTGGGACCAGTTCAGCTTGGTGAGCGTGTCGAAGTGTGAAGCCTCGGCCGAGCGTCAGGTGTGCTGAAATAGTTACATCTTTATTTATTCGACATCCTACGGACGCAAATGAAGACTCGTTTTACTCGAGGCTTGTTGCGCATCATGTGCAGCGAATTTCACCTCTCTGTGCATTGTATTTATTATTATTATTATTATTAAAAACAACATTCTGTAAACCACCCACGATGCCCGATTGAAGGTCACCGTCTACATTTCCAAAAGAAGAGACGGAATTATTCGTTTATGGAAAATGTTTTTCGAGTTTTTTTAAATCCTCAAAAATAGACTGTCACGAACACACAATCGTGTTAAAACATTGGCCTTTAAAATCCTGAAATCGTGGAGGGGTAGAGACAAACACAGTGTTTTATATACAGGAAATACCAGTAGAGGTGGCCGAGAACGTCGTCCTTCCTCCCACACAATCCATTCACTCCCCCCCCCGTCCACACTCATCCCTTCCCCTCTCTCCAGACTCATTCTTTCCCTTCCCTCCAGACTCTCACCCCCCCTCTTCAAACTCTCACCACTCTCTCTCTCCAGACTCTCACCCCCTCCCTCCAGACTCTCACCCTCCTCCCTCCAGACTGTCACCCCCCTCCCTCCAGACTCTCACCCCCTCCCTCCCGACTCATTCTTTCCCCTTCCTCCAGACTCAACACACCCCCCTTTTCCCCTCCTGGTTCGTGGAGGTTGGCTTTGGGGATTCTCGCTCTCTGGGGACATGTGCAATGCAAACATGGAAGTCGTCTCCCCAGCTGACGTATAATACCCTCTGCCACCACCACCACCAGGCTTGGTCCATGTGCCAAGTTTGGTGGCAATTGGCCTAATAATTTTGGCGTGATTGGTGTTACACACACCGACAGAAAATGACATTTATTGATTATAAATTTAGAAGATAATAACTCATGTCTAATTACACTAAAGTTTAGAAAACAATTACATTCCAAAAAATCCTCTTCCTGGAAACAAACAGCAGCAATGTGACTCCACCAATTGGGATCATGCGTTTTGTACGGAGAGAACACATGGATTCTAATGTAAAATGCATCCAACGGCAAAGCAAGATTTGCGTGTTCATGCTCAGAAATCAAAATAACTGAACAGAAAGAAGGAACACCTGTTCTTTTTCTGGTTTTCATCAATGATCTCTCCGACTCTGGAAAATCCTCTATATCTCTTTGCTGATGACTCCAGCCTCTGCCGTACCATCGGGCATCCCTCAGACCGGCAAGCAGCAGCTTCTTCACTCACTGCAGATCTGGGTAAAATCACAAACTGGTCCAACACGTGGAACATGTCTTTCAATCCGGACAAATCTCACACTCTCACCATGTCTCTCCGAAAGGACCATTTGGAACCACCCCCCCCCCGACCCCCATCTACTTTCTCAACAATCCTCTGGAAGAAGTCCTTTCTTTCAAGCTTCTGGGTCTCACTATGTGCCATGAACTTTCCTGGGAAAGCCACATTTCCAATCTGGCCTCCAAAGCCAGTCATCGACTGGGAATCCTATGTCGTACAAAGTCCTTCCTCAGCTCACCTCAGCTCCTGACCACGAACAAAGCTTTTGTCCGCAGCCAGTTGGAGTACTGCTCTCCCCTCTGTGCTGGTGCCCCTGCCTCCCACCTTTCTCAGCTTCACGCTGTGGAAACCAAGGCATTTCGGATCATCGGTATCTCCCGCGATGAGGCTGAGTCTTTGGGCCTCTCACTCTCTCACCGCAGGCTGGTCGGTGATCTTTCTGTCTTCTACCATCTCCTCTCCAGCCTCGCCCCCCCTGCTCTGTCTGCGATTTGTCCCCACCATATTTCCGCAGGGCGCTCAAGGTCCACCAACAACCCCCTTCTGGTATAACTACCAAAATCATGAATCACTGCTCACCTTCACTCTTTCATTCCTCTTTTTTTCCCACCTTTGGAATAAACTCTCTCACTCTATTCAATCTCATTCTTCCCTCCAGGCCTTCAAAACAGCTGTTCTCCACCACCTCTTATCATCCACCATCCAAATCCTTGATCTTTTCTACCCTGTTAATCCACCCCAAACCCACCTCCTTCAAATTCCCTGTAATGTCCATCTTGTATTCCCCATGTTCCCTGCCCCATCCCTCTCCCTTCCACAGATTTCCTAATGTCTGCTCCCCACTGTTTTGTCCTTCCCACACCCCTTGTCTCATGCCCCATGTTGCTGTGCGTTGCGTTAGCTCTCATACGAGCCTCGACAAGGTATACAAAAAATACAACACAAAAAACACAGGTACTAAACTACACCTTGTGTACCAATCATGGTTCATACATTCTCAGACTTGGACATGGCCCTTTTTTGGCTGTTATCTTTTTCACCCCACCATCCCAACTCACCTGTGTTGGCACTGATCTATGACCGATACAATTCTCATCCAACAATCGCTTGACTTCAAAACACGAAAATATTTTATCTTGTGTCTTTATAGATGCACAAAAAAGATACTCCCTTTTGTTTTGACACGTGAGAATATACTTAATTTATTTTCTTGATGTGAGAGCACGAGATTAACACCCCGAGCAGGTAATTGGTAGGGGAGTAGAAATGATCGATAAACCTTAACGTCTTTTCAAATTATATATATATATATATATATATATATATATATATATATATATGAATTCACGCCCGGCGGCGTGCGAACGGCCGCGTAACTCGAATCGCGGCACGTCGCCCACCGGCCGGACAATTCTGTCGTGACCCTCTCAGACCAACACCGGGAGCTAGTCACGGGTGGGCCTTTCAACCTCACCACAATCGTGCCAATCGGCCACCCGCGTAGGATAGGGTTGTTCGTCAAACTTGACCTACCTAAGTACCCATGCGGATGGTAAACCGGGCGATCGTACCACGCCGCAGGTCGACTCCGGACACGAGCCGCTTGGGCGGCCCCTTCCATACTATCGGGATAACCGAGCGGTGTTATCGTCGACATGGACGGTTCAGATTAATTACCGGGATGTTGCACCCACTATGAACCCCTTACGTGAAGCAAGATGGAGGGTCAATAAAGAAAAGACGAAGCGAAACGGGCACAGTTCAACAAGCAAGCATTTTATTTCCCGGCACACGGAAAGCACGTATATACAGCCATACAGAATCAAAATGCACATAAAGCAGATGTAAGAGCTAAAACCGACTACGCGCACACACGGCAACACATACAGTTTTACTTCACAGACGGCGCCAACACACATTTACACAAAAGCAAAGGAAAGAAGCCACCCTCACAGACAAGGAGGCAGACAGGCCCGAAGGCCAAATGTGCTCGTGACCTGGAGGAGCGGCCAGGTCCGCGAGACCGGGGAGGTCTTACCCGCGTCCTCCTGACGCGTTGGCGGGCAAGCCGCAAATGTGGCCGCGCCACTGTGCCCCGACTCCGTGCCCCTTGGCGGGTTTCGTTGGCACGGCGTTTGGGGTGGGGTGGGATCGGGGCCCCCTTTTGCACTATCTCAGCATGGGGGAAAAGGGAAATTGTCGATGCCCTGGGGGAGGGAAATGGCTGGCTGGCTTGGGTCCCGCGACGAGACGAGCGATCCCCCACACCGCAACCTCGTCGCCGACCGCCGTCCTTGCCTCGGACCCGAGCTTCCTTGCTTGCAGTTCCACCGCGTGCACTCCACTCCTCTCTGCCAACGCACGCTCATTGTCCCCCAGGAGCAACCTCTCGACGACACTCTCCAAGCAACTCCAAAACCCAACTCGCTCCAATTCGCCTTGCGCTTGCCTTTTTATAGGCGGCAGGAGCAGCCAATATGCAAATTTTAGGATCAGAACGCGATTGGAGGCGGGGCCACGCCGCCCCCCCCCCCCGGTCAGCCATTGGTCGGGCAAAAATGGGCGTGAACCTCTCCTGATCCTAAAATTTGCATATACGGACTCCACATACACATGCTTGGAGGCGGGGCCAAGCCGCCCCGCGCTCGCCAATTGGACGGAGGAGAAGTGGGCGTGAAGCGTTTCTGATCCGGCACCAATCGCCGAACAGGCCCGACGTTCAGTGTTCACAGGTGGTGTGGTTGTTGGTTGTGAAGGAGAGAGGCAAAGGTGGTGGAGGGTTTTCGGTGGTGGTTTGATGGTTATGGTGTCGTTTGGGAACGGCAGTGAAGCGGTTTGCGGGATGGAGTTGTGAAGGTAAGGGTAGTGACTGTTAGCGTTGTTGGCGGCTTAATGGTCGAAAATAACAATAGAGAAAGAAAAAATGGCTAACTCAAAGCGTCGCAGCCCGGATGAATCACATAAATTCCCTCTATACAACGGGTTTGGGCTAACTTCACATGTTCCGATGAAGATATCTCACCTGCGGGCCCTTTATGGTGTAATGCGAATTTCCACAGCCGTAACAATATCATCTTAAACAGCCGTAACACTACCCCCTCCCCTTTTTACAGACTCGTCCCGAGTCATCAAATTCTCGTGTGCCATCATGTGTAGTTCTCCCCTAGTACGTTTTACCTACGGATCCCTGAGTGTGACATTCATGTTATTCGTGTCCCAAAATAAATAACCTGAGGGCTGAGTAACTAACTAAACAAACCCTATCACTCAGACGACTTAAATAAAATTCCCGGCGCTAAGACATACATGCCGGGGGCGCAATCATATTTACAGTACAACTTAACCTTAACTTACAAATTTTACACTAAACCATGGCCCGGGATCAATGGACTCTGCAAAGAGAAAGCAGTTAGCAGGGAGCCAGGCTGCTCGCATGCAGTCTCTGGCTCACGCAATGCAGGTGACAGGGAACGTGGCTGGCTGCTCACATGCAGTCCAAGGCCTCCCCCTTTTAAAATGAACACAGTGAACATCGGCGCATGGGCTGCGCAAATGCAGTCTCCTGGCGCGGCTGCCGACAGGGCAGTCCCTGCAGCACGCGCGATGATCTGACGCAGCAACCAAACACAAGCAACTGAGTGGATTGATGGATGGATGGATTAATATGGTGCACGGGCCGCTGGTGCAGTCCCGTGTTGCAGCTGCCATCAGAGCAGTCCCTGCAAATTTGCGCGAGGATCCTGGCGCACATGGCAATGAACAGGGGGGGGGGGATGCAGAACAGAACGGGGCAAAATGAATGTGGGCAGTAGGCATGGCATAACAAAGGCAGCAGGCAAACACAGCCTGCAGAACAAGGCCGTTGCAGGCAAACACAGCCGGCAGACGATTCGACCGGCACGGGCCTTGCAGAAAACAGCTGCAGACGATCCGGCCGGTACAGGCCTCGCAGCAAAACAACAGCCGATGAAGTTGGCCGGCCTATTGCCTTGAGATGGAGGTTGGTGGAGGGAGTGGGGTGGTGCTGGCCACGCGGAAGGAGGGCTCGGACCTACCTACTTGTCTCCATCCCACCTATCGCATTTGCCTGTCACTGTCCATACCCACTCCCTTAATTTGTAAAAACCCTATTTAGCCCCAACTTATTTTTTTTGTTGTTTGTATTTTTTTTTTTACTTTCCCCTATAAATCGTCCCCTAATCCCCTTTACTGTCTTTGTTCGGCTAACCTATCTCGTCCTTGCCTACTCCCACCCCTACGTTCCCTTCCTGGAGGGGAATAAGGGAGAGCTAGTGTCCTGTGTCGAGGCCCAACGAAGCCTCAGGATGGCCTCCCCAGACTTCAGTGATCTTTAATCCAAAGTGGGTCCAGCAGCCCACAACGAGAGCGAAGGGATGGATGGTGCGGAGGGGTACACTTCCTAATCTACCCTATCCATTAACCTTTAAACTACCCCGGGGCTTTCAACAAGCGCCTCTCGCTTAATCTATTGGTTCGAACAACCCAGATTCCCGTCGCCTGTGTTGGTGTCCTCACAATTTCGGGCCTCGTTCCCCAATTTTCTTCTCGTGCCCTCACACGGTCTCACGGCTGGGACGCGTGGCTCCCTTGGCAGGCACGACCCTCTGCCGATTCTCCGACGATGGCACCCCCGGGCACTACACTGCCTCCGAGCCTACCAGCTCCCTAAACACCGGGGAGTACCCTCCCTGGCGACTCCCCTGAAACGCTCACGTGGCAGGCTGGCTTCCCGGGCCCCTTTCCGAGGGTCACCCGTGCCCACAACACTGCCCACGCGGATAACGCCGCCCCGGGCCCCCACATCATGCGGGCGCACCCGTGCCCACTACGCTATCCCGGCCCCCCATGGGCCCTTGGCCTACGACGGCCGACTAGCCTGGTGCCCGGGGTACCCACTCAGCGATACTCATCTTTCGCAGCCACGCTCCCAGCCCGTCAACAGGGCTCCTGCACCCCTCCAAATGGGTAGTGAGCCTACATTCACACCAACAGCAAAACGACCTCCATTTTTCAATTTCGCTAACCCACAAACTCACTCTCCACTGACCCCGGGGTCCCTTGGGCGGGAGTCACTCCTCCCCCCAATCACTCATCGAACCATGCATTCCACATTCGCTCCATTCACACAGACCCGCTGGCCTCACTCACTCATCATGTACTCACCTCACAACTTTTCTGAACTCACACATCGCTGAACTCAGCCATCCTTCTGACTACTTCCCCTAACTACCTCATGTTCCCACGTCGTCCCTTAAACTATAGCACGTTCCATTTAACACTAGGTAGGTAAGCTACGTCCCCACTACACATTCACTATCTGTCACTGTCCCCAAATCCTTATTTGCAGGGGGGATTTCGTCACTCCCAACTGGGCTCGTGAACTCGTTGCAAGGCTCTGCGAGCCTTGCGCCTCTGCGGGAGCGGCTGTTCCAGCACCAACTCCTCCGGCAAGACATAACCATGAGGGCGTAAGGTCGCCCTTGTAAGGTCTCAGGCGGTCCGCGTGGACGATCTGGGGAAGGGCCTGTGGTCCCATTTTAATTTTTAGGACCACGTCACTGATTTGCGCCAGGACGACCCCCGGGCCCTGCCAAGGTGAGGTTAGCTTCGGGCATCTGCCCTTCCTCCGCCGGGGGTTAAAGAACCAAATCTTCGCCCCCGGTGGGTATTTGCTCACCTGGCTCTGGTGGTCGTACCTGCGCTTCATCTTTATGCCCGCCTGTTGGAGCTGGTGTCG
Source organism: Eptatretus burgeri (assembly GCF_056783735.1). NCBI lineage: Eukaryota > Metazoa > Chordata > Myxini > Myxiniformes > Myxinidae > Eptatretus > Eptatretus burgeri. Next base: position 90,800,335 of record NC_140964.1, on the reverse strand, counting down.
TGTGATAAAAAGCGACGGGCATAGCCCTCCACCGGGGGCCTATCAAGCCGCTCAGGCGTCGGACCGCACAATAAATCGACGGGGCTTCTCAGCTCCCGTCCATACATCAACAGTGCCGGACTACATGCGGTAGACCCGTGCTGGGACGCGCGATAGGCCATCGGGAGGTACGGGAGATGTTCGTCACAGTCCTCCTGGTTAGTGGCGGTGAAGAGGGCCAACTGTTGGACCAGGGTCCTGTTGAACTTCTCCACCATGCCATCAGACTGTGGTCTCAGGGGCGTTGTCCGTGTCTTTCGAATTTCCAGGAGTCTGCACACCTCTTTCAGTAATTCGCTCTCAAAATTTCGTCCCTGGTCCATGTGCAGCTCCTGCGAAATCCCATACCGGCATGTAAATCCTTCTACGAAGGCCTTTGCCACGACCCTTGCTTCCTGGATGGGAAGGGCAAAGGCCTCCGGCCATTTGGTGAAATAGTCCATAATTACGAGGATGTACTTATTACCCTGGCGAGTGGGGGCAGTGGTCCCAAAATGTCGATGGCCACTCGCTCAAGGGGGGCCCCAACCTGATGTAGTTGGAGTGGGGCCCTCATCCTCTGTGGCAGTCCCTTTTTCACAGTACAGGCGTCGCATGCTCGAAACCAGTTCTGTACATCGCGCCCCATGTTAACCCAATCGAACCGCCGGCGGACCCGAGATCTTGTTTTGGTCCTGCCCAAATGGCCGCCGGCACAGGTACCGTGCACCTGTTTCAAAATTTGGGTCTTAAACCCATCAGGGACTATCACCAGCCAAGAAGTTTGTTCTGAAGGAATCTCCACCCACTTGCGATATAAAATGTTGCCCCTCATTTCTAGGGTCCTCCACTGAGCCCAGTATGCTTTTGTTCGCGCTCCGAATTGGGCGATCTCCTCCCCACTGGGCCTCCTGTTTTCCTGGACCCATTTGTACACTGGCCCTATCACGGGGTCTTCCTGCTGGGCCGTGCTCCATGCCAATCCACCAAATTCCTCTCCCGCGGTTAGTGGCAAAGTTGGGCCGACCACCCGGGCCGCACGGACTGGGAGTTTTGGGGAGGTGTCGGCCAATTGGTCCCTCTCCTCATGTCTCGTGCAATATCTGCAGTTTTCTCCCAGACAGGGGCGTCGAGAGAGCGCATCGGCATTCCCATGAGCCTTACAGGCTCTATGGACCACACTGAAATCGTACTGCTGCAACTTTTCCAACCACGTTGCAATCTGGCCTTCCGGTTCCTTGAACCGTACGAGCCATTGCAAGGAGGAATGGTCAGTTCGAACCAAAAATTTCCTCCCGTACAAGTATGGATGGAAATGGCTCACTGCAGACAGCATAGCCAATAGCTCCTTGCGAGTAACGCAATAATTTCGTTCGGGCCTACTCATGGCCCGACTGTAATACGCGATCACTCTTTCCACGCCCCCGTGTCTGAGACAAGACTGCTCCCAATCCTTCCTGGCCTTCATCCGTGTCCAGGGTATACATCCCGTCATCGGTGGGGTATGCTAAAACGGGTGTGGATGTCAAACACCCCTTAAATTTGAGGAAGGCCTCCTGGCACTCCCCTGTCCAATTAAATCTCAACCCCTTCTCCGTCAACCGGTGAAGGGGCCTGGCTATCTCCGCAAAGTTTGCAACGAAGCACCGGTAGTAGGAGCAAAGTCCCAAAAAGCCCCGTACCTGTTTGACAGTTGTAGGTACGGGCCACTCCTCTACTGCGGTAATTTTTCCGGGGTCGGTCTTCACCCCCTCGCGGCCTATCACGTGTCCGAGATAGGCCACCTCTGTCGCGAACAAAGTGCATTTCTCTGGGCTCAATTTTAGCCCTGCCTGCCTGAGGCGCCCAAACACCTGGTCCAAATTGGCTATCTCCTGGGTGAATGTTTTAGCGTGTACCAGGATGTCATCCAGATACACCATGCATGACTGCCACGGCATGCCGCCTAGTACACGCTCCATCAGTCTCTCAAAGGTGGCGGGGGCGTTACACAAACCGAACGGCATCACAGTGAACTGATACAGTCCCTTCCCTGTGGAAAATGCCGTTTTCTCCTTTTCCCGTCTTATCCATCTCCACCTGCCAATACCCACTCTTGAGGTCCAAAGTTGAGAACCATTTAGAGCCTGCAACAGCGTCGAGGGTATCGTCAATTCTCAGCAGGGGATAGGAGTCTTTGAGTGTCACGTTGTTCAGCTGGCGATAGTCCACGCAGAAACGCGTGGTCCCATCCTTCTTTTTGACCAGCACCACCGGTGACATCCAAGGACTTCCCGAGGGCTCAATGACACCTGCATTGAGCATCTTTTCAACCTGTTCATCAGCCTCCTCTCTTGCTCCATGGGAGCCTTCGAGCAGGCTGACGGACAGGCCAGGCCCCATCGGTGTGGATCTGATGTTGCACCAGACCCATACTTCCAATATCCTCAGGTGACAAGGAGAAGATCCCCATGTGTCGGTTCGACCAGTTTGTACAAGGCCTCCGCTGGGCATCCTCCAAATCTACACTACTCCGATTTACCATCTCGCAAATGGGACCGGGCCAATTCCTAATAAAGTCTGGAGACTCCCTCTGGACCGGTCCGGCTCGACGTTATCGTCCCTCAGCTCTGCGACCTCTTGTACTGGGGTGCAATCTGCCACCTTCGTGCCCTTCCTGATAGTGCGTGGTTCCGTGCTAACATTTAATACCCGATCGGGCACTATTGGCCCGTCGGTACTTACCAGGGTGCGGCCCACGACTAAACCCGGGGCTGATGGCCCTGCCGGTAGTTCCGCCAGGCCGCAGGAGCCCTGCCACGTTGGGTGTGCTCGCCACCGGGCCGGGACCACCGCCTCGGCACCCAGCTCCACCTCGGCACTCAGGAGCTTCCAGCTCCACCCTCTCATCCGTGCTCACGCCCCCTAATGGCAACTCCTCACCACCCAACTGCATGACCCCCCGGCCCAAATCGATCTTACAACCACCGGCCGTTAGCACATCCAACCCTATTAGACATGGGTCGCACACCTTCGCCACCCAAACCTCTATCCTTGTTTTCACGGTGCCCAATTTAAATGACACGAAACCACGTCCTATGCTGGGTGCCGTTGCCCGGGTAGCGAGCTGAAAACTATTGTTTTGCAGACGGTGGATCTCATCCCAACCGTCTTCAGTCGAATCAAGGACCACAGGGCTGATGATCGTGGCGCTTGCTCCTGTGTCCACAACGGCGTCTACCCCTACGCCGGCAACTTTGCACCGAATTGTTAAGCTACCATTGCCAATTTGGCCACAATAGATGACCTGTCGCAGTTCTGAGGGCTCTTCTCCGTCCGAGTCTGCTGAACACGGCCCTACATGTTCGGCACTTCTTACTTTCCCGGGGACTGGTGGGGGGTGATGGTTGGGCCTGGCTATCCCTATTGACCCGGGGCGGAGTTGGTGGTCTGGGGGGCCGTGGCTCTTCCCTTCGCGGGGGCCTTTCCCTGTGTGGGGCGTTGCACTCCCGTTGCAGGTGGTCCCTTGCGCCACAATTATAACACCTCCTCTGGTAAGGTGTTTGCCTCCGGTACGCCGAATTATACCCCCCTCCGTTCCGAATTGGGGTACCCCCTGATGGCCTCTCTCACGCCCCTCGGGGCCCGACCGCCTCGGTCCAGCTCTCGCCAACTGGTTGTCCACCGCCTCCTGGACCATTTTCGCGATGCGCGCCCGGTCGCCCATGGTAGCCACTCCGGCTTCCATCGCACTGTCGTTCACGGGGCCCACCTGCCGGACTGCCACCGCATGCCGCCCAGCCCTTCCCAATGGTGTTCTGGCTGCCTCCCAGCAGGCGGCAGTATCAGCCGCCTTCTGGAGGTTGTCCAGGCGCCATACGGTCAGCAATGCTCCGACATCGGTGCCCCCTATCGCTCGGAGAAAATGGTCCAGGGCAATCTCCTCCTGGTACTCCAGCGGCATGTTGGTGTGCGCGATCCCCACCAAGCGGCGAATGTCGTGTGCCAATTCTCCCAGTGGTTCCTGGGAGCGTCGTTTGCGCCCGTTGAGCTGAGCTTTAACAAGCTCGCTCTGCTGGTCCATGCCAAATCGGTTTTTTAGGGCCGAATGGAGATCCTCCAGGGTCACCCCCTCACTGGGTACTGTGGTCGGGACTTCCGCCGTGAGTTGTGCCACACCCTGCACCTCGTTCCAGCCATTGCCTCTGGCAACACACTGGAACTGGGGCATGTACGCCCTCAAGTCCGTCTTGCCATCGTACGGGGGTAGCGGCACCCTTGGTCCTTTCGAGGTCCCCCCCTCCAGTTCCCAAGGGACTCCTGGAGGGGTGTGCCTCCCAAGTCCCAACGGTTCCTCACTCCCGCAGGGTCCGAGCCATTTGCCCAGGGGCTCTACCACCCCTGTCCGTGTCTGTCCGTGCCCCGCGTCGTCCCGCTTACTCCCCCAAGCCATTGGACTCGCACTCTGCACACCCACTGGAACAGTCATACTGGGTACCCCCTTAGGCCAAAAGACCCCGCAGCCTCTACCCTCCCCAAGCTTGGCATGCTCACCCCCGCATCGGGCAAGCCTCCTTCTCCGCCCTGTGACACCGGCCCCACCTGGGCACAATCCACCTTGAGGGAGTATATCCTCTCCTCGTTCCCGAAGGAGGTCACCCTTCCTCTCACACCGGGCCTCCACCCTATCCGTCAGTCTCCTCTCCATTTCCTCTATTTTCCCCTTCATCACTTCATTTAATTCCTCCTCTATCGTCCCTAACGATAGTTCCCTGACTTTCTCTCTTATTTTCTCCACCTCCCCTTGTACCTGTGTCACCACCTTATTTGTATTGGATATTTCCTCCCCCGTTGTCCTAAACTGCTCTTCCGTCTCGCCCTTGTGTTTTTCTATCCGTTTCCCCAGTTCCTCTGTCTTTTCTCTGGTTTTCCGCTCCATTTCATTAATTACCTCCTCATGTCTCTTTCTACATTCCTCCCCCACGGCCTTTAATCCTTTCTGTCTCTGCTTTTACCTCCTTTCGCAGGTTTTCAACCCTCTCTGTCATTTCCCGATGTCTTTTCTCACAGTCCTTCTTCACGGCTCCCAATCCCTCCTTTATTCTCCCTTGTTCTCTTTTTAATTCCTCTATCACCGTCGTGTTCTTCCTTATTTCCTCCTTTATTTGGTCTTGTCCCTTTTTTACTTTTTCCAGTTCCTCTGCGACTGTATCCATTTTTTCTTTTACGTCTTCCTCCCCCGCCTTCACCACGGACCGCACCTCTTTTACACTTTCCTTTAATTCGTTTACTCCCTTTCGCATTGTGTCGATATCTTCTGCCATTTTGACTTTCGCCTCCCTCAATTCTTTCTCTAATGCTGCCTGCCCCTGTTGGAGGTTCTGCCCCATGTTCTGCATCTCACCCCGCATTTCCTTCATTTATTTCCTTCATTCCGTTTTTTATTTCATCCTTCAATTGTTGCGCATTTGTTTCCATATTCGCTTTCATTTCGAGTGCGTTTCCATCCATCTTGTTGTTTAATCCGTTATTCATTTCCGCCAGCATTGCAAATAACTGCGCCATGTCGAGTGCACTCGGCTGAGCCGATTCGGCAAGGATCGGGGGGATTTGGTGGAGAGGGGGAGGGGAGGTGTCATACACCGCGGCCGCCGCCGCACCCATTTCAGGCTCTCGGTTCAGTTGGGGGAGTTCGTGTTCCTGCACAACCAACATTTACTGCTCGGGGTCTCCATCCTGGGCCATGGATTCGAACATTCCCACATCCATTTCTAATACCCCCGGCACCCGCTCGCCTTGAGACTCCATCTTATCTCTCGTAAGGGGTTAATTTTAATTGCTCGTAATTTGGAGGGAATTGGGGGTCGCTCCTCTCACCCCTGAATTTAGCTTGGATGCGGGGCAGATTCGAATCCCACTCCTGACACCAGTGTTGCGAATTCGCGCCCGCCGGCGTGCGAACGGCCGCGTAACTCGAATCGAGGCACGTCGCCCACCGGACGGACAATTCTGTCGTGACCCTCTCGGACCAACGCCGGAAGCTAGTCACGGGTGGGCCTTTTGACCTCACCACAATCGTGCCAATCGGCCACCCGTGTAGGATAGGGTTCTTCGCCAAACTCGACCTACCTAAGTACCCACACGGATGGTAAACCGGGCGATCGTACCTCGCCGCAGGTCGACTCCGGACACGAGCCGCTTGGGCGGCCCGTTCCGTACTATCGGGATAACCGAGCGGTGTCATCGTCGACCTGGACGGTTCAGATTAATTTCCGGGATGTTGCACCCACTACGAACCCCTTGCGTGAAGCAAGATGGAGGGTCAATAAAGAAAAGACGAAGCGAAACGGGCACAGTTCAACAAGCAAGCATTTTATTTCCCGGCACATGGAAAGCACGTATATACAGCCATACAGAATCAAAATGCACATAAAGCAGATGTAAGAGCTAAAACCGACTACGCGCACACACGGCAACACTTATACAGTTTTACTTCACAGACGGCGCCAACACACATTTACACAAAAGCAAAGGAAAGAAGCCACCCTCACAGACAAGGAGGCAGACAGGCCCATAGGCCAAATGTGCACGTGACCTGGAGGAGCGGCCAGGTCCGTGAGACCGGGGAGGTCTTACCCGCCTCCTCCTGACGCGTTGGCGGGCAAGCTGCAAATGTGGCCGCGCCGCTGTGCCCCGACTCCGTGCCCCTTGGCGGGTTTCGTTGGCACGATGTTTGGGGTGGGGTGGGAACGGGGCCCCCTTTTGCACTATCTCAGCGTGGGGGAAAGGGGGAATTGTTGATGCTCTGGGGGAGGAGAATGGCTGGCTGGCTTGGGTCCCGCGACGAGACGAGCGATCCCCCACACCGCAACCTCGTCGCCGACCGCCGTCCTTCTTGCCTCGGACCCGAGCTCCCTTGCTTGCAGTTCCACCGGGTGCACTCAACTCCACTCCACCAATGCACGCTCCTTGTCCCCCAGGAGCAACCTCTCGACGGCACTCTCCAAGCAACTCCAAAACGCAACTCGCTCCAATTCGCCTTGCGCTCGCCTTTTTATAGGCGGCAGGAGCAGCCAATATGCAAATTTTAGGATCAGAATGCGATTGGAGGCGGGGCCACGCCACCCCCCCCCGGTCAGCCATTGGTCGGGCAAAAATGGGCGTGAACCTCTCCTGATCCTAAAATTTGCATATACGGACTTTACATACACACGCTTGGAGGCGGGGCCAAGCTGCCCCGCGCTCGCCAATTGGACGGAGGAGAAGTGGGCGTGAAGTGTTTCTGATCCAAATTTCCCCTCGGAAAGGCCGCCATTCGCGCTCGCGGCTTGGTGCGTTCGGCACCAATCGCCGAACAGGCCCGAGACAGCCCGACGTTCAGTGTTCACAGGTGGTGCGGTTGTTGGTTGTGAAGGAGAGAGGCAAAGGTGGTGGAGGGTTTTCGGTGGTGGTTTGATGGTTGTGGTGTCGTTTGGGAATGGCGGTGAAGCGATGTTTGCGGGATGGAGTTGTGAAGGTAAGGGTAGTGGCTGTTTGCGTTGTTGGCGGCTTAATGGTCGAAAATAACAATAGAGAAAGAAAGAATGGCTAACTCAAAGCGTCGCAGCCCGGATGAATCACATAAATTCCCTCTATACAACGGGTTTGGGCTAACCTCACATGTTCCGATGAAGATATCTCACCTGGGGGCCCTTTATGGTGTAATGCGAATTTCCACAGCCTTAACAATATGAAACATGGATGAGTAATTTAAAAGTCAATGTAATTTTTGGGGATCATTTTGACAGGAGCCCATGCAAAGTGGGTATGTGGGGCCCATTTGCCATGGTACAATGGCCAGTCCACCATTGTATAGATTGGTTGGTAATTAAGTTGAGCTGACAGGATAGCCCAGAGGAAGCACATTTCCTCTGAACCGTCAAGCCTGTCCTGACAAATCTCACATCCTCACCTTGTCTTTGAAAGGACCATCTGGATCCCACCTACCCCCCCCCCCCACTCTAATCCATTTTTTCAACAATCCCCTTGAAGAAGACCTTTCATTCAAGCTTTTGGGTCTCACCATGTGCCACGATCTTTCCTGGGAAAGCCACGTTTCCAAGCTGGCTTCCAAAGCCAGTCAACGACTGGAAATCCTTTGCCGTGCAAAGTCCTTTCTTGGCACACCTGAGCTTCTAACCATTTACAAAGTTTTAATCCGCAGTCGGATGGAGTACTGCTTCCCACTCTGGGCTGGTGCTCCTGCCTCACACCAAGCTCGACTTCACGCTGTGGAAACCAAAGCTTTTAGGATCATTGGTATTTCCCACGATGAAGCCAAGTCTTTGGGTCTCTCACTGGAGGGAGGTCGGTGGTCTTTCTGTGTTATAGTCTCCTCTCTGGGCTTGCCCCCCCCCACCTGCTCTGGTTATCTGTCCCCCCTATATTTCCTCACGGCGCTCAAATTCCGCCAAAATCAAGAATCACTGCTCACCTTCACTCTTTCATTCCTCTTTCTTCCCACCTTTGGAACAAACTCCCACACTCTCTTCAATCCCATTCCTCTCTCCAGGTCTTCAAATCATCTGTTCACCACTATTTCGTATCTTCCCCAATCCAAAACCATGATCTTTACTACCCCCGTTAATCCACCCAAAACCCACCTCCTTCAAATTCCCTGTTTTCCTTCCTCAAAATCCCTGTAGTTCCATCTTTTTGACTCCATGTGCCCCACCCCGTCCCTCTCCCTTCCACAGATATCCCATTGTCTTTGTTCCCCATTATTTTGTGCTTCCCTCTCCTGCCCCTCTTATGTCCTGCCTTGTTGTACGTTTCTGTGTTAGCTCTTACACGAGCCTCGACTTCGTACAAAATAAAATAAAAAAACAAGCCTGGAATCGAATCCCAGCCATCACCCTGGTGTTTGGCATGCAGGGAGATTCGTGATTCATGAACGTGACTATCCATCAGGACGTTCAGCTGAAGGACCATCTACCAACCTCAGGTCATTGGTGGACAACAAAGATCCCATGGTGCTTTTTGTTTAGAGTAGGCAAGGTATCACCAACACCCTTGGAAACAGCTAAACCCACCTCCCCACCACCACCCCCCCAGCACAACCAATCAACTCCTCCCCTCCCCCCCCACTCACCATGCCTGCTGCCACCCCCCTCCCACACTCACCATGCCTGCTGCCACCTCCCTCCCCCCCAACAACACAACCAATGAACTTCTCAGTCACCTCAGCATGATCAACCAATGAACTTCTCAGTCACCTCAGCATGATCAACCAATCCTTCCTCCCCTCTCCCCCCACGACCGACCAACCAACTCCCCCTCCCCCACGACCGACCAACCAACTCCCCCTCCCCCACTCACCATGCCTGCTGCCACCCCCTCCCCCACTCACCATGCCTGCTGCCACCTCCCTCCCCACTCACCATGCCTGCTGCCACCTCCCTCCCCCCAACAACACAACCAATGAACTTCTCAGTCACCTCAGCATGATCAACCAATCCTTCCTCCCCTCTCCCCCTCCCACGACCGACCAACCAACTCCCCCTCCCCCCACGACCGACCAACCAACTCCCCCCTTCCCCCCACGACCGACCAACCAACTCCCCCCTTCCCCCCACGACCGACCAACCAACTCCCCCTCTCCCCCACGACCGACCAACCAACTCCCCCCATGACCGACCAACCAACTCCCCCTCCCCCACGACCGACCAACCAACTCCCCCCCCTCCCACCCCTCAAATAACTCCACCATGAAACATCAGTGTTGTTTATAATCACATGACAAAAGAAAAAAAATTCCACTAAAATACAAACTCTGTATTGATGCAAAAGATTATGCAATCAAGTTTATAAATGAGATTTTGGATATTTCAATGATAAATTGCCCTCCTAGTGATGATGGTGGCCTGGATAACCCCAACGATGTGAAGTGAATACTGCAGTGGTATTGAGGGAACACCACGGGACTCATTTTGTTCTGCGATGCAGACTTGCAATGAAGATCACATTTATACAAACAAACAAGGCAATGCTCAGAATACCGCAAAACCCAAATATTCAGGCTTTAAAATTAGTTTTTACACCAACAGCTTTGGATATCTCTAAACAGCTGTAATCAGGGGCCAGTTGCATGTCAGTACAAGGCACCAAAGGAAACAAGGAGGCAAGAAACCACAAGATATCGCTTCATTGAAAAATCCACAACGAATAGCATCTCCAAATATGTCAACAGTTAGACGTTTATAACAAACAAACCAACACACATCACTCTATTTTAAAGAGATGCACCTTACAAACACGGCATGGCGATGCCGAGGTTCGCCATCGCTGGTTCTTTCTGTGCACAATGACACAAGCACGAGAAATTGCCGAGATTTGGTTATTATTCAGAAATTGTTCTTTTTGAAATACAATCTCTCTCGGCAGTGTTCAGCAGCAATGCTCTTCACTCGAGACGCCCTTTCCTCAGAAACATTTATTTTTTATCCTTTTTCCTATTCTTTTTCGTGCTTCTCGGATGAGCGGGTCTCTCTTGCATCTCGACACCTCCGCACACGGTGCTGCCGGCTTGTCACTTTCGGTCCTTTTTTGACAACTTTGTCTCTTTCTCTTTCCCGAGTGGTTCCTTGCTCTTTGGCCTTCCTTTCATGCTGACCTTTCCTTTGGTTGTCGTCAGTTTGGCGGCAGCGTTCGAAGCTTCTTCGTCTTCATCAAGTCTTTTCCTCTTCTTCGTTTCAGGTAAGAAACCCCGCTTCTGCTGCCGGTGAGAAATCTTCGGCTCGTCTGAAATCACCTGATTCTTATTCTTCTTTTTTTTTGTCTTTTTTTCATTTACAGGGCATCTGGGTATTGAGAACGAAATGGATTAAGATTTTCAATAATCAAAAATATGAATTCCTCATTAATTATAGTCAGGAATTATAAGGTTAAACACGATTTCACAGCATTTGGTGGCTTCAGGTATTTTTGAATGCACAACTTTGGATACGTACGGGATATCCAGCAGGCGCAGAACATTGCACACGTTGGAGACCACCTGCTGAGGAACCTCGGGCTTGTCCACTTGGAGCAGCGATTGCAAAAGCGGCACAAGATCATCCGTTTCCACATTTATGCCCTCAGGGTGGGAGTCATGAGGTAAAACAACAAATTAAGCATTTGCAAAATTACCAAATCTCTTCCCTCTCCCCCAACTCCCAAGCCCCTCTATTCCCCCACTGGCCTCCAATATGTAAATTGTATACGAACTGGTTGTTACTCATTAATTTATTAAAACATTCCCAGCACAAGTTTGAAATTTTGACTTTGGCAACTTAGAAATTTATATTGTTTGGTGATATATTCCTAAAATAAACAATATTGAAGTTTAATTTTTCAGACTCTAAAGTTGATAATTTTCTCAACAACCCCACAACCAGCAATACTGGCCACAAAGCAGGTGGCCACGTAAGCCAGTGAACGAACACACAATGCAAGATTTACAGCCACCTTGATTGGTAATAAGGGTTCAAAGGCACTGATAAAACGACAAAGGCCGCAATGCAATGGAGAATGATCAATTTGTATTCTCTACAAATACATTTCAACAAGATCATAGCGGGACATTTGCAAAGCCGTCTCAAGAACCATGTCCAAGTTGCGATATGCAATACCTCTTTCTGGGCCACCCTGACAGAGAATGCAGCCAGCCCTGTGGCCTGCACCACAGCGTCCCGACCAGCTTTCAGCCGCAGGCTGCTTACGTCACCAAACAACTGCACAGGAAACAAAGGCTTCAGGGGAGGGAGGATATCAAGAAGCTATATGAGGTACACTCCCCATCTTGTTAGTGGAGAAGCTGATACTTGTAATCAAGAACAACGACATTAAAATGGTGCAGAAACCTCTTTTTGAACTACATCTAGAATGCAGCATCATCATCCATCCAAAACAGTTTTTCTTTTGCACAAGTATCCTCGATTCTGTGCTCATTCATTCTTGATACTGAGATCACATCAACACGAGTTAAAAAGGCAAAACATTAACTGTAGACTTGCCTTTACGAGTGCAGCAACGATACTGCGAAGGAGAGAGGAGAGCCGCGTGGCAGACATGGTACAGTAAACAGATCGAGGCTGCAGGATGTGAAGCAGTAGCTGGCATGTGTGGGCCTGGTGATGAGGATTATTACAGGACCTCTCCAGGATAGATACAAGAGTTTCTAGCAACTCCAGGCTGATCTCCTAAAGGTGGTTTGTTAACGAGTCAGTGAAGAACTGTGACATCAATGCAAGGCGATAAAATGTCCATCACCCTTTTTTAAAATCAAAAACAATTTGGCCATCATATTAAAATGGCACAGTTACTGCTCCATGTTCGTACCGGAAAGCGATGTACCAGGTCTGTGAACATGGGCAGGCTGTAGGAACTATTCCGTCGTGTCAGGAACTGCTCGAGGGCAGAGCGATATGTGGCAATAACTCTATCCATGATAATATAGCTCACCCCATCCTGAGGTGCGAGAACAACACACTTTATTTATATTACATCCACAAAACATGGAAAGCAAACATCTCTCCAGTGGAATACTTAAAGCAGAGGATACTTTGTCACCCACTGTCATTGCCCAATTAGAAAGGGACACTGCAATCGACATTGTGTGACAAGTGCACGTCTCATCCTCAAGTTACCCTCTGACCCAAGACATTTAGAGTTGGCTCTTGAGTCAACTCCGATTGCCCTGCTCAATAAGGACGTGAAGCTTGCTATATGTTCATGAAGATTTGTTCGAATCAGCACAAAACTAGGCCTCATACTTTAGTTGAATCCTTAAGCACAGCGCATTAAAATTCCTCACTCCTGCTGGAAAGCACACTTAACAACAATAAACCAAGTTGCACTGTACACCATGTTCAAAGAGTTTATTCGCTGGTAGACAAACGGATGGCAGCAGTAGTAGGGATTTGGATTCTAAGATTCTGGAAACCCAGAAAATGCCAGGATAATTATACGCTTCCATTGGATTAGTAATGGTAATACCAGCTGGTTCACAGGTCTTGAGCTGCAGGGATGGGGGGGGGAGGGGTCTGAATGCTGTGCCTCATCGAGCACTCTAACAGCGAACAGCAAAACATACAGGGTGTTCCAAAAAGACATGGACAGCTTTGATTTTTGTTAATATATATTGTTAATATATTGTTAATATATTTAATATATTTAGTTAATATATTTAATATAACAAATATATTGTTAATATATTTAGAACAACAAATGATACATTGATGCACTTTGGTTTATATTGTTTCGGATCTGGACACCATTTGCATTCAACACACAGATGTCCCAAAAGTCAGTTATGTCGTTAAGTATGTGTGTAGTCAGATCCCTTTCCTTTTGTCTAGTGGGAGAATCAAAGGCGTGCATTGCGATTTCTTTTTAGTGAGGTTATTCAATCTTTAAGGGGCTGTCACACCTTGACGTTTTAGCCAGCGTATGGCAAGTTATCAAAATGTATGCAAAACGCTAGCGTACGCTGAACTATTGATGCTTTTTTAAAGTTTTGGGCGTATAATAACGTGTTGGACGTATGCATAACATATTAGTTATGTACACAGAACGTTTCAATCACATATAGATAACTTATACCAACGAATGCTGAGCATGTTGTTGGCGTTCACAACCTATGCCCAACGATAGTCTAACTTATGCATAGCGCGCGGCAGCGTATTGCCGACGATCACGTGGCGTAGGCTATTCATAGGCTGTGGCTCGACGATTCAAATCATAACCGCACAAGACATCGAAGTGTGAAGCTGCTGTCACACCATGAGGTTTTAGCCAGCGTATGCCGGCGTATGAAAAATTTGCCGTACCAAGCTGGCACACGTCGAATACGTTATGGGTAAGTTTTGTATACGTTAAGAGCACGCTGGCATACGTCGTAGTACGCTGGCATACGTCGTAGTATGCTGGCATACGTTGTCATACGCCGAGTACGTCGAGAAATTTTCAGCATGTTGAAAATTTCTCCACGTACTCGGCGTATGACACACGTTCCACATACGTTGGCCATAAGTTGTAGGCATGTTACGTGATCGTTGACACACGTTACTTGTACGTTACTCATAAGTCGAAACACGTCGAGGTAATGGTTAGCGTCAGTGTTCCAGACTCCCTGGTTTATTTTCTTTTCTTTGGTATGACGGTGATGTTGACACTTCGATTTCTAGTGCGGTTATGATTTAAATCGTTGAGCGGCAGCCTATTAATTATATTATATTATAACCGCATGAGAAATCGAAGTGTCAACATCACCCTCATACCAAAGAAAAGAAAAGAAAAGAAAAAAAAAAAAACAGGGAGTCTGAAACACTGACGCTAACCATTAGCTTGACGTGTTTTGACTTATGAGTAACTTACAAGTAATGTGTGTCGACGTGTGTCAACGATCGCGTAATGTGCCTACAACTTATGGCCAGCATTATGCAGAACGTGTGAGTCATACATCAAAAAATTTCAAGCATGGAAAATTTGGCTAACAGCTCGGCGTACTGACATATGCCAGCGTGCTCTTAATGTATACAAAACTTACCCATAACGTATTCGACGTGTGCCAGCGTTTTAGCCAAATTTTTCATACGTCAGGCATACGCCGGCTAAATCGTCAAGGTGTGACAGGGCCTTTACATCCAACGAACAACCAACAACCATTCCATTCCCCCATCACGATCCACTACCCACTGCTGTCTACAAGCACTCTGACTTGCCAAGGCAGGGTCTTGCAGCCGTTCCTTGCCGCTTCCACCAACGTTCCTTCCACAAATGTTGTAACTCTTGCACGGCGGCCTGTGCAACATTGATACTGTTACTCGTCAAGTATGAACCCGCGTGGAAGACTGGCTGGGGTTTTCCGGCAGGGGCCGTTGCAGCATTGATACTGTTACTCGTCGAGTGTGGGCCCACGTGGAGGAGTGTCTGGGGTTTCCCGGCAGGGGTCAAGGCCCTGCCCCGGAAAGGTGGGCCGTAGGAGTTGTCCAATCCGAGGCGGACAGCGAGGTGTGTTCACCAAGGCCCCTCCCCGCTGAGGTAGGTCCATAAATTCCCAAGCACTCTCTGAGGTTGGTTGGTCTTTTGGAGTGTTGAGAGAGTTCCGAGAGGTTCTTAAGGGTTTTTGCTGTTGCGAAGGGGTGGTTACGAGGGGCGATTACACGGAGTGGTCACAGGAGGTCAACGTTGCTGTTACGAAGAGGTTTTTGCTGTCACGAGGATTGAGCAGAGGGCCATTGAGGCGGCGAACATGTCTCTGCTGGCCCTCTACAAGGAAGGACAGAGCGACCCTGACCCCCCTCCGTGGACCCCGATTATTCACCACCCGAACTCCGCCACGAGCCTCCCACGTGCGAACGGGACCGGACCAACGACCTTTATCACGTGCCGCATCGCAGAGCACGCC
This sequence comes from Eptatretus burgeri, assembly GCF_056783735.1. Lineage (NCBI taxonomy): Eukaryota > Metazoa > Chordata > Myxini > Myxiniformes > Myxinidae > Eptatretus > Eptatretus burgeri. The sequence goes on along the minus strand of NC_140964.1, from coordinate 90,784,911 downwards.
CTTCCTCCGACGGTCAGGTATCCACCAAACTCTGACCCCCAGCTTGTCTCTCCACGGCTGCGAGGGTCCAATAAAGACTCTGGGTTTATTTTCATTTTGTGTGTATGTCTATGTGTGGGCCCATCTTATAAGTAGAAACTGTTTAAGTGTTTGAATCGTTGTAAATCTCTCCTTGCTTGCATATTCGTGTTAAGTCTTGCATTGTGTCTTCATTTACTGTAAATAAATAATCACAGAAATGTTCCCAGTCCATTTCCGTCCCTTCTTGAATTGGTCCAGCATGGTTCGGATCTGAGGTTAGGCGGGGGGTTATCCCCGATAATCCGTTCATTCCAGCCGGCAGGGCTTTGGCAGTTTCCGCTCGGCTGCACCCGGACCGGAGTTGGTAGCCGGTAGTTGGAACTCTACTGCAGTCGGTAGAGTGTCCCGGTTCGAGCAAGACGTGCCGAGGGCGTGGTTTCCCCGGTAGTCGAAATCGCGTAGTTAATTAGGTAAATTGGTTATAGACAAATAGACCCCACGCTACGCGGTTGAAATATTGGCGACCAGGGTCGGTTAAACGACCCGCCGGCTCGCGGAGTTATCCGAGCGACGGCCTACAATTCCGGGGAGTTTGGTGGGAGATGATGCAAGCTTTCCCCACCTAGTGGTCGTTCTCGCCACCGACCCACAACAATATGATACAAAAACTCAAAGTTTTGTGCACACCATTGATACACTTCAATGTGAGCTCCTTTTGTCATGCGCAGGACATCAAGGCGGTCCACAAGTTCTTGCCATGTTCGACTCAGCATGATTGCACATGCAGCTGTGATCTGAGAACGAAGATCCTGCAGTTTTGCCACCTTGGTATTGGAGACAACATCTTTGACAAACTCCCACAGAAAAAACAATCAAGGGGGTTATGTCTGGTGATCGTGGGGGCCAGGCGGCTGGTCCGTCTTGGCCAATCTTGTGACCTGGAAATTCTTCATTCAGGACGGCTCGAACAACGAAGGCCCAATAAGGGGAAGCGCCATCCCGTTGAAAAATACTATCAGGTTGCAGGTCTTCAATTTGTGGCAATGTGAATCCTTCCAACATGTTCATTTAAATTGTTGAGGTCACTGCATCCTCTACAAAGATAAATGGACCCACCAAGCAGTCATGGAGAAGGCCACACCACACATTCACCTTTGGATGTGTTCATTGTGTCACATGTGTGTTCAATGACCACATGGGGGTTTTCAGAGCCACAGATCCTCACATCGTGTTGGTTGACCATCCCCGATAAATGAAAGCAAGTTTCAGCTGTGAACATGATTTTCTTCAGGTAATTTGTGTCATCCTCTATGCGTCTGAGCATTTCCAAGGCAAACACCTTGTGTTTGGGTCCGGCATTTGGTTTGAGTTCCTGCAGAATCTGCACCAATCTGCAATTTATAAAGCCTGTCTTTGATGTAAAATCCTGTGTAGATTGGTGATTGGTAGTCCCAGTTCTCTGGATGTGTGTCAAATTGATTTTATGGGACTTTGTTGAAATTATTCGCACACTCGTTCAATGTCTGCTGCACTTGTGCTTGGTCGACCGACACTTTTCTGTTTGTGATAAATTCCAGTCTCCTTAAACCTCTTGTACTACTCTCTGATACTCATCCGTGATGGCCGATTCCTTCCATACCTTGTGCAGAAATTATGCTGAACTTGCATGTCGATTAACCAATCGACGCACTGAGCTTTCTCCTGTACAGTTGTCATTTTCTTTTACATTAGACCACCAGACCTTAAAGTAAAGAAAAGTTTCTGTATCATATAAACCAAAGGGTATCGTATAATTTGTGAAACGAAATATATTCACAACTAAAGTTGGCCAGGTCTTTTTGGAACACCCAGTTGTTCGCGGTTGACTCCAACTTATCCTTTTCATGGCAAGTTGCTTTCGTCACCAAAAACCTGCAGTTTACGCATAATCCTAGTCACCTGGGTTTACACAACTTTTTATTTTTGTATACAGAGTCAAAACTCTTGGAGGAGTAAGAACACAGAACAAAACAGGACATAACGGAACAAAAATAACAGTCGAAAGAGAGGGGGAAACACGAACAGCAGGGTTGAAGGACAAAATAGAGGGAGACTTGGGTAAATAATGGATGTGGGGGAGGAATGAGTGGGAGAAGAGGCCACATTGGGTGGACAAGATGGATAAAAAAGAAAAAGAAACCATTATTAGGAAAAAAAACAACTGATAAAAGAGCTTGTGATTTCGCAATACAAAAATTAATAAAAAATGAATTCCATAATTATTCAGCAAGTCTGAGACAACATGCTAAGACCTCCGCCACATAATGAAGGATCCACGAGAACATATTGGGCACAATACATTTTTGAAATATCATGCTATATATCATTTTTGGCCCTATCAATGGTGAAGAATCACTTTTAAAATTAAACTAGACGACCTGTGAACCCGTCGGGTTCCCATTGTGACAGCGGTTGATAAAAAAAAAAATCATTTCAAAAAAATTTAAAAAAAAGATAGCTCCAGCGAACTATACCGCGGAGGTTGTTTGCATTGATCAAATAATCCCGAAGAGTACTTGACTGACTTGGGAATTGATTAAAAAATTTTTTTTTTTGTCATTGCCCGATTTGAACGAAACTTGATATTGCACGTCAATGTGAAAAAAAAAAACAGAGAAAAGAAAGTCGAAGAAATTATTGTGCGAAATCTTCGAAACACAATTTTATTTATTAATGAACACGGAAGTATTACATCAAAATGGCGATGTTTATTTTATGCTTAAAAATAAATCGTTTTTTGTCTAGACTAAATGTTTGAGATTTTAAAATAAATCATTTCAAGAAAAAAAAAAAGGATAGCTCCAGCGAACTATACCGCTGAGGTTGTTTGCATTGATCAAATTCTCCCAGAGTACTTGACTGAATCGGGAATTGATATTTTAATAATTTTTTTGTTGCCCACTTTTAACGACACTTGATACTGCACACCGCAGGAGAATGGTGAGTAAGGTGGCCTTAAAATGTTTGTGCTGTCGTGTACCGTTTTGGCTGTATTTTGGGAACATACATACATCGATATATATAAGATGAGAGTTTTAGTAATATACTAGACAATCCATGAACCTGTTGGGTTCCCGTTGTGACAGCGGTTGATAAAAATATCATTTCCAAAAAAAAAAGATAGCTTCAGCAAACTATACCACTGAGGTTGTTTCCATTGATCAAATTCTCCCGAAGAGTGCTTGACTGAATCGGGAATTGATTTTTTAATAATTTTTTCGTTGCCCGATTTTGACGAAACTTGCTACTGCACACGGCAGGTGAATGGTGAGCAAGGTGGGCCGAACATTTTTGCGCTATCGTGTACAGTTTTGGCTGTATTTCGGGAACATACATACATACATATAAGATGAGAGTTTTAGCAATATGTAGATCGATAATGATTGTACCCAGATCCAGATTCGGATCTTCACCAAAATCGAATCAATTCCTCCTTGTCACACACCCAACCTGTCCACCAAGTTTCATCCAGATCAGTGTTCAACTTTTTGAGATATTGTGCACACAGACAAACAGACAAAGGGATGAAAACATAACCTCCTTCACATTAGGTGGCAGAGGTAATTACAGGCCAATTAATTTACACCATCAGTGTCCCAATGCATGTAATCCTTATTCACATGCGTTTGGCGTACATTGCAGTTTTTTTTTTAGGACATGTGACCACTAATTGTCATGTGACACTTTAACAGTAAGTCGGATTTGAATGTATGTGGTATTAAAAAGTGCGCAAGACCCTGGAGAGAAAAAAAAGTAATTAGAGGAAAATTCGAAATCTCCAGTGGTTGCAAAAAAATTGTGAAATATGAGAGCCACTCCCCCCCCCCCCCCCAGTCCAGTTTGGGTGAATGGGAGTAGAAAAGATCATGGTTGTGGATTGGGGATGATCTGAGATTGTGGTAAACAGCTGTCTTGAAGATCTGGAGGGAAGAATGAGATTGAAGAGAGTGTGGAAGTTGCTTCCATAAGCAGGAAAAAAAGAGGAATGGATGAATGAAGTTGAGCAGTGATTCTGGATTTTGGAAGTTTCACCAGAGGATTAAATGGCCTAAAAAGGCAATGTTTTCATTCAATGTTTATTTTCAAAATCATTGCATCGAGGAAAAATTAACCAATTAGTAAACAGAACGAAACCACTCACCGTATGGATTTTCTCCCCTTTGGCCACATTTTTTTCCTTTTCCTTTCCAATCGCTTCAAAACCAAAAGGATCTGATGGCATTGCATCACATCCACCCCGCAGCACACGAAGCAGGAACAACGATCCGCTGAAGGAAAGTGGGAAATGAGAAAACATGATCAAACATGCATATCATGAGCATACTTGTCCTGTGATGCGTGTATACATGCCTTCCTGATCCTAACAATAAAAAACAAGAAGTTCTGAAGCAGTTTGGGAATCAACATATTAGATCAGACTAACTCATGCATACCCATAACTTGTATTTTTCATTGACACTCTACACCTTGCTGTTTGTACAAAAAAGGGCCAAACATACCAGTACTTTGTGACAATACACGACTTTAAAAAGTGAAGTGAATTATACCAAAGTGGCTGAACAGTTACACCATGAGAATGGAATGAAATGGGGGTGCCATCGCATTTCCCCACACTTCCTACCTCAAGTAAAGTTTAAAGATGTGAAAAAGTTCCACCAGGAATGACCCAATATCAACTCCCCCCTCCCCCACCATTTTGACCCCTGTGACCCTACATCCTCACTCCCTGGGCATAAACCAAGGGTCAGATAGAAAAAAGTGTTACATATTTAATGCGTCCCCCAATGCTGATTCCAGACACAAAGTTTCATTTGAAAATGTTTTAAAATGTGATCATTTCATTTTTTGGTATTTCACCATTTGACCCCACCCCAGGGGGGCAGGGCCAAAAATAATATTGCTCTCATACCTTCTTGCCATGTTGTGATTAAAATTACCAAGTTTGGTGAATTTCTGCCCAATTGTTTAGGAGACAGCGTGATGGACAGACAGACAGACAGAGCTGATTACAATATCCCGTCGTTTTTTTCAAAAAGTGTGGGGATAATCAAGTCCACTATATAATCAATCAAATCATGTAAAAAAAAAAAAAAAAATAAAACAAATCTGCCATTTGAAGAAGCCCTGATATAACTAACTCTCAAGCCTAAAGCTTAACCAGGACATAATTAAAATGGATGCACAGAGGTCATCGCTCCGGGCAGAGGCCAAACCTGAAATAGTACGAGCCGACTGATGGGTCGGTCTGTCGCCCAGCCCACAGCACAAAATTTGCTAGCATGTTGTGAAGCTCTTCCTTCAACCAATTTTCAAAATGCCGTGGACTCGGTCGAGATCTGCAGATCGCCCTGCAAATGGAGCCACAGAATATTCTCACCTACAAGCAGATTAAAGTTCACCATGAAACTTAAGCCACAGCAGGCCGGGTGCTCACATGAAGACATTGGCAACCTTCCGCAGGTACTCTTGCTCCTGCTGATCTGTATCTCGTCTCATACCAGAGCGGATCACAGCAAGAAGGGGCTTCATGAAGTAAAAGATGGTTGGGCAGGAGGAATTTCGTGAAACAAAAATCTGCAGCAGGTCGAGAACCTGGGAATAAAAGCAACCAGAGCAGGAAGTCAGTCGAGCGATCGAACTCTTCAGACACGAGTCTGCCAAACATCGATACACAATGGTTCACCTTAATGTGAAACTCCCTTTCAAGGCGACGAACACCCCGGGCATTGTCCGCTTCCACACGCCGTGCTTCACGTTTCCGCTTGTGCTCGGCAAACACACGTGACAGCGGGGCATCTATCGCCATCATTTGCTCATCGTCCATTTCCTCCTCACCCTCGTCACTACTCTCTCCACCCTAACGCACCATCACACAGAAGCTGCATTTAAACCGCCAAGAACCGAACAATTTCCTGGAAAACCTTTACAATCCAGAAAGTGTACCTTATTACACATCCCAAGGCAAAGCTTTATGCCACCCCCATTCCTTTTATATGCGGACCAAACTCACCGACTCTGTTGTCTTGGCTCTTCCTTCCATCTTACAACATGGCAGCCCATGTACAGACAACCCCAGTATTTCTGAACACTCCGTGAACCCCTGCACTCCCCTTCCCTTTTCACACTGTGGTTGCTTTGTCAGTCTAGCAGTCTAGCCTTTTACTCTCTCATTCACATCTTCATCATAACACCCAACACCCAAAATAAAAATTAAACATTTCACAGCCTAGAAGTTTTTTCTTTTTTTTTTGTAATCATTCTTTATCAGTTCCCTTTTTCATAAAAAGAGGATATTGCTCAGATCAGATGAAGAAGTTAAAAAATTAAAAACGAACATCATGCAAAATGTTCACCTCGTCTAAAAAGTCGAATTAAAACAATGTCTATCATTCATGTGTTCGTTGTTTCTGAAGGCATCTTCAGCTTCTAAAAAATAACCAATTCGAGTTTTCAAAAATCAGGTATAACATGGCTGTCAGCACTGTGCAAAAACAAGTCAATTGGGTACCAAACTGAAAACCACCGCACAAAATAGTACCCATGGATGCAAAAAGGGCCTCCTCCTCCACCACCACCACCTCCTCCTCCTCCACCCCCATATCCTCATCCTCACAACCAGCCAACACTGGATAAGTCTCACACAAACGACAACAGCTATCTGTGTGACCAACAGCACAACGAAGATCAGACATTTAAAATTGATGTTTTCATCACCTAAAATCCTAAATGATGTGAGCACCACAATGATCAACGGGTTCGAGATTATATCAACGGAGCTGGGCAGGGAGCATTAACTGTGTGCTGTGCAAGTTGTAGAAGAGAATTCGCAAACGGAAAATGAAGATAACGTCATTGTGTAATTCATAGAACGAGTACACCCACTCACTAGGGAGCGGCAGGAAGCGTCAAGTTATAATCTTCTCTCAGGTATACAGATTACAGTCGACTCAGTTCCGTTATAAAATATTGTAAGCAACTTGGAGCACAGGACACACAGCAAAATGCAATTTATTTGGCAAATCTAAAGATGCTGACGGATAATTTTCTCTTGCAAAAATAATCAGACAAGAATATGCTACAAACCAAGAGGTTCCCTGATAATTAAAAATATATAAATGAAAGTGCCTTTCAGAGACACACTGTGCACCTCCTTGAGGGTAAATTATACCAGGAACCAATACATTCTTCTGCACAGATCTTGTTGAAGAGGAACTGCTTTATAAACCGCAAGTTTCAGTAACTGGCAGATTTGGCAGTCCTTTACAAGAATGAATCTTGTGGGGAGGCAGTTGCGGTCAAGCAGCTCAATTTCTCAACTTGGAGCGCTAACAAGACTGAGGGGAACTTTAGGTCACTCGTAAGCTTGCAATAAGTTTGTGCCCAACCTGAGACAAGCAAGCAAACGTCTTGCCAATCTCAAGGATGAGCTCCCCAAGTAGTGTTCTTCCTCAAAGTCATGGTGGACATTTTAAAAGTCAGTCTCTGGTTGATGCCCCCCCACCCCTCCATTCCATCCCTCACCACAAAACTGATCTCTACAGGCCTTGCTCGAGATAGGCCAGAATGTCGTAACTGTGTTTTCCTTTAAGCCTCGTGTAATCAACCCATCCCACTCTGTCCTCATCTTACCCAGACGTACCTACTGTCTACTGGACGTTGTGTCCTTCCTCATAGAAGAAGGTTTTTAAAAAAAACTCCTGTCGAGCCTCAGAGATAAGTCGAGATGGCATCAGTGTCCATGCCCTCAAGTCGTGCTGTCATGTGCCACTATTTGGTCAAGATTGGTACCTTGTTTTATTGTAACACCAAAGTGCTCTGTGTGCATTCTCAAATTTATTTGGGTGTTTATTTCAAAGGAAATAAACAAATGCTGATGGACTCTGCCATGATGTGTATGCGTATGTGTGTGCGTGTGCGTACACACACACACACACACACACACACACACACACGTATGTATGTATGTATGCATGTATGTATGTATGTGTGTGTGTAAACCTGGTGTTGCCACAGTGGATAGGGCAGCGGCTTGGGGTACAAAAGATCCTGAGTTCAAGCCCCGTTGGGCCACTGAATTAATACACCAGGGGATTGACTCAGCCTGTCATCCTTCCGAGGTCGGCGAAATGATTACCAGTGTACTGGGCCGGTGTATACCCCGGTTAAAATCGGTGTACCATATCCCTGTGTCGGAAGAGGCGATCAGGGTTGCGTCAGGAAGGGCATCCGGTATAAAACATGTGCCAAATCACTATGCGGATCATACGGATGATCCGCTGTGGCGACCCCTAACGAGAGGAAGAAGAAGAAGAACAAGAAGAAGAAGAACAAGAAGAAGAAGAAGAACAAGAAGAAGAAGAACAAGAAGAAGAAGAACAAGAAGAAGAAGAAGAACAAGAAGAAGAAGAACAAGAAGAACAAGAAGAACAAGAAGAAGAAGAAGAACAACAAGAAGAACAAGAACAACAAGAAGAAGAAGAACAACAAGAAGAAGAACAACAAGAAGAAGAAGAACAACAAGAAGAACAACAACAACAAGAAGAACAACAACAACAAGAAGAACAACAACAACAAGAAGAAGAAGAACAACAAGAAGAAGAAGAACAACAAGAAGAAGAAGAACAACAAGAAGAAGAAGAACAACAAGAAGAAGAAGAACAAGAAGAACAAGAAGAACAACAAGAAGAAGAAGAACAAGAAGAAGAAGAACAACAAGAAGAAGAAGAACAACAAGAAGAAGAAGAACAACAAGAAGAACAAGAAGAACAAGAACAACAAGAAGAACAAGAACAACAAGAAGAAGAAGAACAAGAAGAACAAGAAGAACAAGAAGAAGAACAACAAGAAGAAGAAGAACAACAAGAAGAAGAAGAACAACAAGAAGAAGAAGAACAACAAGAAGAAGAAGAACAACAAGAAGAACAAGAACAACAAGAAGAACAAGAACAACAAGAAGAAGAAGAACAACAAGAAGAAGAAGAACAACAAGAAGAACAACAACAAGAACAACAAGACAACAAGAAGAACAACAAGAAGAAGAACAAGAACAAGAGAAGAAGAAGAACAACAGAAGAAGAACAACAACAACAAGAAGAACAACAACAACAAGAAGAACAACAACAACAAGAACAAGAACAACAAGAAGAAGAAGAACAACAAGAAGAAGAAGAACAACAAGAAGAAGAAGAAGAACAAGAAGAAGAAGAAGAAGAACAAGAAGAAGAACAACAAGAAGAAGAAGAACAAGAAGAAGAAGAAGAACAACAAGAAGAAGAAGAACAACAAGAAGAAGAAGAACAACAAGAAGAAGAACAACAAGAAGAAGAAGAACAACAAGAAGAAGAAGAACAACAAGAAGAAGAACAACAAGAAGAAGAAGAACAACAAGAAGAAGAAGAACAAGAAGAAGAAGAACAAGAAGAAGAACAAGAACAAGAACAAGAACAAGAAGAAGAAGAAGAACAACAAGAAGAAGAACAACAAGAAGAAGAAGAACAAGAAGAAGAAGAACAACAACAAGAAGACCAAGAACAAGAAGAACAAGAACAAGAAGAACAAGAACAACACGAACAAGAACAACAAGAACAAGAAGAACAACAAGAAGAAGAAGAACAACAAGAAGAAGAAGAACAACAAGAAGAAGAAGAACAACAAGAAGAACAAGAAGAAGAAAAAGAAGAAGAAGAACAAGAAGAAGAAGAACAAGAAGAAGAAGAACAAGAACAAGAAGAACAAGAAGAAGAAGAACAACAAGAAGAAGAAGAACAACAAGAAGAAGAAGAACAACAAGAAGAAGAAGAACAACAAGAAGAAGAAGAACAACAAGAAGAAGAAGAACAACAAGAAGAAGAAGAACAACAAGAAGAAGAAGAACAACAAGAAGAAGAAGAACAACAAGAAGAAGAAGAACAACAAAAAGAAGAAGAACAACAAGAACAAGAAAACAACAAGAAGAACAAGAACAACAAGAAGAAGAAGAACAACAAGAAGAAGAAGAACAACAAGAAGAAGAAGAACAACAAGAAGAAGAAGAACAACAAGAAGAACAAGAACAACAAGAAGAACAAGAACAACAAGAAGAAGAAGAACAACAAGAAGAAGAAGAACAACAAGAAGAAGAAGAACAACAAGAAGAACAACAACAACAAGAAGAACAACAACAACAAGAACAACAACAACAAGAAGAACAACAACAACAAGAAGAAGAAGAACAACAAGAAGAAGAAGAACAACAAGAAGAAGAAGAACAACAAGAAGAAGAAGAACAACAAGAAGAAGAAGAACAACAAGAAGAAGAAGAACAACAAGAAGAAGAAGAACAACAAGAAGAAGAAGAACAACAAGAAGAAGAAGAACAACAAGAAGAAGAAGAAGAACAACAAGAAGAAGAAGAAGAAGAACAACAAGAAGAAGAAGAACAACAAGAAGAAGAAGAAGAACAACAAGAAGAAGAAGAAGAACAACAAGAAGAAGAAGAACAACAAGAAGAAGAAGAACAACAAGAAGAAGAAGAAGAACAACAAGAAGAAGAAGAACAAGAACAAGAAGAACAACAAGAAGAAGAAGAAGAACAACAAGAAGAAGAAGAAGAACAACAAGAAGAAGAAGAAGAACAAGAAGAACAAGAAGAAGAACAACAAGAAGAAGAAGAAAAAGAAGAAGAAGAAGAAGAACAACAAGAAGAAGAAGAAGAAGAAGAAGAAGAAGAACAAGAAGAAGAAGAAGAAGAAGAAGAAGAAGAACAAGAAGAAGAAGAAGAACAAGAAGAAAAAGAAGAACAAGAAGAAGAACAACAACAAGAAGAACAAGAAGAAGAACAAGAAGAAGAACAAGAAGAAGAAGAAGAACAAGAAGAAGAAGAAGAACAAGAAGAAGAAGAACAAGAAGAAGAACAAGAAGAAGAACAAGAAGAAGAACAAGAAGAACAACAAGAAGAACAACAAGAACAACAACAAGAACAACAACAAGAACAACAACAAGAACAAGAAGAAGAAGAAGAAGAAGTATGTATGTGTGTGTGTTCTTTCAAGTACCCTTAGCAATGATATAAAAGTTTAATCAATTGTGACAGCAAAAAATATATCGGCTACGAGGAAGGCAGGTCAAGGACGGCTATGAGGATCGACGATGAGACTATGAAGAAAACAAGTTCTTAATTGACAAAACCTTATTACATATCAATCTGAATATGATACTCAGTTGGCAGTGCCAAGTTGGCACCCAGACTGTACCAGGCTTCGTTTTTTTTTTTTGAAGCTTCTCAAACTTCTTCGATTTTTCTTTGCTCGACTTCCAGCATAAAATCCATCAAGTGAACCACACACATCATGTGCTTGATTTCAAATGAATTTTAAAAAATAATAATTTATTCAGTCTCAAATATTTTTTTTCCCCAGGACCCGTTTCTATCGGGCAGACGGAAAACTCCCATCTGTATGTACCACACTGGTTTAATTGGAGAAATAAGTAAGTTGCACTCCCCTCTCATGTTTCGTTAAGTGGGTCATGGTTGGTGGTTAGTTTTTGCCATATTCTTGTGCCGATGCCAAATTGCTTCAAGGGCACAAAAAAAACCCAAACAACCACATTTATATTCAGACCAGGCAGGCAAGGCAACAAACTTCCTCCCTGAAGGTCATTCGTGAGCCAGTTTGATTTTTACACAAAATAAATCAGGCAATAACACGAGAATTCTTTTGAGACCGTCTCAGGGTTCCAGAAAGTGGAAATCCGAATCCTTAACACTTGCCTTTGCCAGATTTAAACCCACAACCTTTGAGATGCTAGTGCAGTGTCCTTACCACTTGGACACAGAAAACAACAACACCAACAACAAACAAATGCAAAATACCCTTCATTCACTCTGCACAATCGACAGCATTCAAAAGCATTTGCAAATGACTGAAGAACAAGACGATCATGTGTCTGTGCTAAAAATGACAAACATGCCAACACCTTGTACTCACCAAAGCATTTCCTTCTTTCAACACCCGCATCAAATTTAACTTCAATTGCTCATTCAATGCATCATCATCGTTGTCGTCATCATCATCGTTGTCGTCATCATCATCGTTGTCGTCATCATCATCATCATCATCATCATCATCGTTGTCGGTGTTGTTTGAGTCATTGTCGTCGTTATCATCATCATTGTCTTCCACCACGTCACATTCTTCACCTTCTCCCTCGCTCTCCAACTCCTGAGAACGATATCTTCAGGTCAATGTACCCATTCCACTTAAAATGGACCATTTACATGTTACGCAAACATGAAGCATGTGGATGATATACCATTCACAAGAAACAATAAATACATTTGCAAGATTTAATCCGAGACCATAATCTCATAAAAACATGACAGGAAAGAAAATGCACAACACACCTCACTTTCTGCATTCTCAGAATCATCCATCACCAGGACAGCAGGGTCTTCCTCACCAGCTTTGTCAGGATCAAGCACCTGGAAGATAAATCACCACAGGCAAATCGAAGTCCCAAATGGACCCAACAGAAAGAATCATAAGACTGTTCCAAAAAGACCTGGACAACTTTGGTTGTTAATATATTTAGTACCACAAATGATATGACAATACCCTTTGTTTTATATGATACAGAAACTCATAAATTTTATATTTTTTCAGGTCTGATGGTGGTTTCATGCAAAAGAAAATGGCGACTCCACAGGAGAAGGCTCATTGCGTCGAATGGTTCAGAGACGAAATCTGACAAGCAAGTTCAGTACATTTTCCGTTCAAGGAATCCGCTATCGCGGACGAATATCAGAGAGTGGTACAAGGGGTTTAAGGAGACTGGAAGTCATCAGAAACAAAAGGTACTGTCGACCAAGCACAAGTGCAGCAGACGTTGAATGAGTGCGTGAATCATTTCAACAAAGTCCCAGAAAATCAATTTGACACACATCCAGAGAACTGGGACTACCAACCACCACTGTACAAAGGATTGTGTATAAAATATTGAAGCGTTATGTCGATAAGGTGCAGATTCTCCAGGAGCTCAAATCAATTGATGGACCCAAACCCAAGTTGTTTGCCTTGGGAAATTCTCAGTCATGTAGAGGATGATGAAGATTACCTGAACAAGGTCATGATCATAGACAAAACTTGCTTTTATGTATCAGAGAAGTTCAACAGGCACAATGTGAGGACATGGGACTCGGTAGACCCCCCACGTAGTCATTGAACACATACATGACAGGCCAAATGTCAATGTGTGGTCTTCTCCATGACCGCTTAGTGGGTTAATTTATCTTTGCAGAGGATACAGTGACCTCAACAATTTACATGAACATGTTTGAAGGATTCGCCGAACCACACATTGAAGACCTGCAACCCGATATCATTTTTCAACAGGACGATGCTCCCCCTCATTGGGCCTTAGTAGTTCGAGCTGTCCTGAAAGAAAAAAAATCCTGGTCGCTGGATTGGCTGAGATGGACCAACTACCTGGCCCCACACGATCACCAGACGTAACCCCCCCACCCCCCACCCTTGATTTTTTTTTTCTGTGGAGGTTTGTCAAATATGTCGTCTACAACACCAAGGTGGCAAACCTGCAGGATCTTCATTCTTCGATCATAGCTGCATGCACACTGGTGGACGCAAGCATGCTGAGTTGAACCGAAGATGGCAAGAACTCATGTACCACTTTGATATCCTGCATGTGACAAAAGGAGCTCACGTTAAAGTGTATTGATGGTGTGCACAAAACCTTATGAGTTTCTGTATCATCTAAATTCTAAACCAAATGGTGTTTTATCATTTGTGGTTCTAAATGTATTGTTGCATGCCGGGGGTCGGGTGAGAAGACCACCGGGTGGGGGGTTTTAGACGACAATTTGTTAGTCGTCAACCCCACACAGCATGCCTCTGCCTGGTAGCAGCTGCATTGAGGCGAAGGTGTAGGAGGATCTCTGCAGTCCGCGGGAGACATCTCGGTTTCCCACCAGACTCCCCGGAATTGCAGGCGATCACACACAGATAATTCCGTGATGCAGCGGGTCGCTAACCGACCGTGAACACAAATAACTCAACATGACCGAGGGTCCTCCCGTCTATGGGTTAATCGGGTTACCTAATTAATCACGTGACCTAATTACTGGGGGACACACCCTCGGTACGCCTTGTCCGAACCGGATCACTTTACCGGATCAAATGCAGCAGAGTGACACTGCCAACGACGTACCGGCTGAAAGGAACGGATCGTTGGGGAAAAAAAAAGTCCCAGCTAAGTTAGCATACAGACCATACTGGATCAATGAAAGAACAGACAAAAACGAGCTGGGAACATTTTTACAAAGGATTTATTAACGGAGGCGAGGAAAGATACGTGGCACAGTGAATGTTGTTTATTGTCATTGGTAACAGGAATAGGAAGAAATGTGAAAGGTGCGGCAATGTACAAGCAACTTACAAAAGCAGACACAGAGCAGAGTTATCCCGATATAATTCTTGTTCACTCTTAACTTAAGCGAGGACAGGCACCAGGACGCGCACGCGCACACGCACACCGATGAAGAGAATTTGATGAAGAGAAAAAGGAGTGGAGATGAGGCTAACGATCTCTCAATACTTTGCACGATTTCCCGGCCGCGCCACCAGTACGTTTTTTTTTTTTGGGGGGGGGGTGCTCCGCTGGGCGATACCTCCCTGACTGGCTGTGGTTTTTACCAATGGGTGTCCGAGCGTAGCGCTTGCTTGGATTTACCTCAGGAATAGAGAAAAAAGAATAGGAATGAGTTCAGAGATTTAATCAGACCTAGCTATGAGATTTACACAACGCACTGTCCCGTTCGACCGAATAGACGAGAAGGAAGGGACTATCTGAATGTACATTAATGAAATAACTCACTGGGGACCACTGTATGTTGGCTGCCATTGGTGTTGGAGGGATGCAGTTTCCAGAACCACAATATTAACAACCAAAATTGTCTGTCTTTTGGGAACACCCTGTATATGGTTGTCATCAGAGCTCACAAATAATCATGGTGAACAATTTGGCCATCTCACTTGCATTGCACTCTCGATCACGATCGTTTTTGGCTAGCAGCTATTGTAGGGGGGGGGGGGGTAACTCCAAATTCGCGGTTAAAGGTTTGTTTGTTTTTCTTCACCGATTATTTCTCTTTGGAATGAATACAATAATATCCAGGTGGGTGTGAAATTGGCACCTTTGAACAATTCGAAAAATTCAAGATGGCTGGCACAGAATTGAAAATCAATGCATTCTGGAACAATACAAGATAGAAACACAAATTAAAAGCCTCTTTACTAAGTTTCCACATGTGGAGATTTCATTGAAACAACTATTTCTTGGATACAAAAGATCAAAAAATTTAGATGGCTGCTTGTATATATGGCCAAAATGACCTTTGCCCCATGTGAAATGTGCTAAATTCTACAAAAGTAGAAACCTAAATTTCCAGAATGCAATCACGACAACATTCATGGGGAAAAGTTATGCTGATGTTATCAGTGCCAACTATTTGTTCTCTTTCTCTTAGTCGGTGAATAATGGATGAAGCGTGCATGTTCAAGTACCGTTATGGGGATGAATGTGATCACGAGAAGCCCTGCTCTGAAAACAGGGGGTCTGCATGGTGACACGCCATCGTCGATGCAAGTTAGGCATACGAAGATGGTCTGTATGTAGAACGAAAAATAGCTCCGCAAAGCGGGCGTAACCCCTCAGCCCCTTGACGCAAACCAATTTCAAGATGGCTGCCATGGAGGCCACATTGAAAATCGCAGCGCGCCCATTTTCGAAAGGAACCTTCCTCTACTCAACCCCAACACACCCTGCAAAAATGGATTTAATCGGACAAGGCATTCTCCTCGAAATCGACGGAAACCAATTTCAAGATGGCTGCCATGGAGGCCACATTGAAAATCGCAATGCGCCCATTTGCGAAAGGAACCTTCCTCTACTCAACCCCAACATACCCTGCAAAAATGGATTTAATCGGACAAGGTGTTCTCCTCGAAATTGAGGGAAACCAAAAGTTGACAGACGGACGCCCGCCCGCCCGGACAACGCCTATGATGACAATACCCCTTTTTCAGCCCAATTCGGGCTGAGGGATAAAAAGCAGCTTGCTAAAAATGAAAATCTGACAATTCATTACCATTTCAACAGTGTCGAGATACACTTCGAAGTCTAACATCGCCAGACATGAAACTGCCGATCATGATATCGAACGGGCTGTCTGGTGAATCCTGAGTAGAGAAGTCATCGCCAAGCTGCCATGAGTAAGATGGTGCGATCACAGCACCAAGGAAATACGAAGATTCGTTACAAAGGCAAATCTTGTGTCGAGAAGAAAAGAGTACCGGTACTTAAAATTTTCAAACTAAAAATGGCGTTCACTGTACTGCAGAGAAATCATTGTCCGGAACATTTGCGGATTGGATGAGCAATTAAAGTTTGCTGAGGAAAATGGAGGGAATACAGCTGTGCACAGGAAATATGGTGTCAGCAAGAAATTTATTCGGGACTGGCATAAAGCGAACGATATGTTGCAGACTACCAAGAAAACCAAGAAGGCTAATCGTGGCTGCAAAGCTAGGTGGACAATAATGAGTGCTTGCATTACAATAAGTGTCAGATGTTCATGTTTATTAAGGAGTAGTGAGAACTGCAACTACATGTAATACGCTATGAGCCAGTGCTGATATAATGATTCTGTCGCTTGTTGGTTCACGAGCCATGAAGTGATCACTATATTCATAATGGGTGTGTGTCTGTCTGTCCCGAGCATAGCTCCGTGGGTTTAGATCCAATCTTGATAAAATTAGGATGCGAGGTTTATATCATGATCTCGTTGTGTTTTCCTGAGAATGGGCGTGCTGCGCCCATTATGGGCAGAGCCACGCCCAAAAAACATGTGTTTTTAGGGGGTAGCCGGTTTCAAGTTGCATCTTCTCCGAGGGGGTTTGTCGAATCTGACAGGGGTTTCAGTATTTGGTTAGCCCAATGGCACCTGCATAGCCCGACGGAGCTCGATTTTTCATTTTCGTCGCAAGGTCAAGGTCACAAGGTCACGAACTTAGAAAATGTCAAAATAATCAATAAATTGGGCATCGAGCTCCTAGGGTTTTCAACCGTTTCGAATGAAAGTTGGTATGCATGTAGTGTTCTTCGAGTACGACAACTTTCATCATTTACGTTTTTCCCGATTTCCGCCAGTTTGCCCATGGTGTCCCCTCGAAGGTCAAAAAATAAAAAAGGCGAACCGTGTACAGTCATCCCCCGTTTATTGCGGGGGTTACGTTCCAAACCCCCCCCTCCTGCGAGAAGTGAAAATCCATGATGAATGGATGCCTCCCAAAAAAAAAAAATTGACTCGTCTGGTCTGGTCGGCTTGGCAATGATCGGGTTTGAGGTGCCGGAGATCGACTTGTCTAATCTGGTCGGCTTGGCAATGATCAGGTTCGAGGTGCAAGAGATAGACTCGTCTGGTCTGGTCTGGTCGGCTTGGCAATGATCAGGTTTGAGGTGCCGGAGATCGACTCGTCTGGTCTGGTCGGCTTGGCAATGATCGGGTTTGAGGTGCCGGAGATCGACTTGTCTGGTCTGGTCGGTTTGGCTGTGCTCGTCCAACCGCGGCAAACCTTTTTCCTTCCCGAAGCATAATCGAGCACCTTAACCTTCTCCTGGAGCGTCAAGACCTTCCTCTGGCGCTTCGGTTCCTTGCCAGAAGCCTAAGAAGGTGCAGGGCGTTTGGGCGGCATCGTAGGGCTTGGAGAAAAAACGTAGAAAATATTCGAAGTTCACAAGCGAAACTTTGTCTCGTGCGTTGTGTGACTGGTCGAGCGCCACGTGTTATAATTTATTGCTTAAATAATTTATATTTTATATATTATTACCGCGATATACCGGGGGAATCCGCAGAAAAAATTAGTTAGGTTCCAAGGGAAAACCCACGATGAACCGGGGGCGCCATAGGTGAACCGCGATATCGCGGGGGATTACTGTACATTGCTCGTGAACCATCGCAGTCTCCAGACTTGTTTTAAATACTAAATGCACTTCCTCGATTTAAATAAGTACCATAAGCAGCGATGTGTTGTCAGGGAGGAATTAATACCTCTTTTGTTCTGCTGACACTTTTGCTAATTCGTGTAGTTGATTTTGCTTAGTCTTATACTCCAAATCGACTTACCTATGAATGAAGGAAAGAAAAATGGGAAAATTAGGCAAATTGAATTGTTGGCCGAAAAATATGGTAATCCACCCTAGAATGCTCAGCATGAATACAAAGAAACTCCTACATGTAGGAGTCACTGGGGGCAGGGAACATATATCGTGCATGCCAGATAAGGATCGTCACCTAAAATGGCTCACAAAGCTTCGAAAAGAATCTGAAAATACTTGAAAAGTACCTGAGAGATAGGAGTGTGCCCACACAACAAAAATATCTGCAGAACTTTCTGATCAACTGGCCCAAAAAGTTGATGCGTTGCAGCTCGTACTGCAAAAACTGCCAGCGATGTGGGCCCATACAAGGCCTGTGGAAGGGCGCGTTCTACCCGACCTCCTTGATCATCCCCATCGGTGAGCTGACTTTGAATCTTGCGGGATTACCTCGTGTGAACATTGTAGGCTTGGTGATTTGTTTAATGGATGTCTGCAATCGGAAAGACGATGTCGTCATTTCCAATATTCAGGCAGATTTCCCAGAGGAAGACAGACAGACACCGTATCTGGTTTGATTGCTACTTAACAGATGGGAAAGTTATATCTGGGGTTGTCAATGCACAGGGTAAGTTTGAAATGATATTCACTATTTAATCATGTTGGGAGAAGGGAGGGGGGAGGGAGAATGGGAGCTGTGAAGACCATTATAAAAATATATTGTTTGTTTGGTTCCGTAGACACTAGAAAACTAGAATGGCACTTGGTGGAGCGCATACCCCCGCCAGGCTGAAGTTTCCGTTTTGGATCGCACTGATAGGCCGGATCTGCATCCATACCTGAATCACAATAGAAATCGGCTTGTTGTTGTCACCCCACCAAGTTATATTACAACTCGTCCAAAACTTCTTTAAATATCATGTTATGTATCGTTTTTGGCCCCATCTCTCAATGGGAAAGATGATGTGAATCTTTCGTTTCAATGAGTAATGTGTTGTGCAAAACTAAAAGATGTTTTGATAATTCCCAAAATATGCTTCATAATTCCAGATGTCACAATAGAAAATAAATGTATTTTCATTATAAAGTACCAAAGACTAAACATGGTCCATACAGCGTCTTCGCTTGACGCTCATCATCTAGAGCAGTGCTTCTCAACCCTTTTTTAACTCGAGGCCCACTCTGGCTCTGAGGAAATTTGAGGCCCATCATACAGAATCGTAATGAGAAAAATGGCAATAAAATTTAATGCCAAAACAAATCATTATGTTTACCTTTAATGAGACACTTGAGCTTGCTTCTTGGAAATAAGATGGTCAAGTCGTGGTTTGAAGGGGGACAGGCTCACACGCAAAGTGGCATTCAGAGTGTCTGTTTTTAGACTATTTTGTGCTTTTGATTTTGTCACAGTTACAGTCGAGCAGCCCGATTCACAGAGATAGGTTGTGGTGAATGGTAAAAGAAATCTGATGGCACGCTTTGACAAAGAAGTGTATTCACTGCTTGCCAATATCCAGAATGAAGGAAGGTCTACTTGTGCATGCTGAAGCTTCAGACTACTGTCTGCAGAAAGTTCCATCAGTTCATTTTCAAGTACAACGGACAAGGCCACATCTTCTGAAGCAGGATCCACTGAGAAAGGGTTCAAAATCCAAAGGTTTCCTTGCCTTGGGTCCTCTGGAAAGTAGTCTGCAAACTTTTGTGATAACTCGGTCAAATGCTGGACTATGAGCCCAGATATGTCTGTATGAGGAGTGGATTCCAAAGTTTCACTCAGAAGTGGAAACATCTCAAGTCGTCCATCCTTCACTTTTCTGTTCCAAAGAACAAGCTTTTTCTTGAAGCCTTCAATTTTGTCAGCAACCAAGAACACTAAACTGTTCCTACCTTGCATTGATATGTTAAGCTGATTTAACTGGTCAAACACATCTGACAGGTAAGCCAATTTGGCACAAAAGTTATCATTACTGTAATGATCAGCAAGTGGTGAGTGTTTCTCTTCAAGGAACATGTGGACTTCATGTCTCAGTTCAGAGGCGATTAAGCATACGTCCTCTTGAAAGCCACCTCACCTCACTGTGGTACAGAAGCTGCAAGTGATCAGAATCAAGTCTCACACAGTGCAGCAAAACACCTTGAGATGAGTGCACTCTTCTTGATGAAGTTCACAGTTTTAACAGCTACATTAATGACTTCATTCAGTTCTGGTGACATCTGCTTTGTTGCCAGATTTTCTCTATGTAAGAAGCAGTGGGTCTTCTTGGCATCTGGCGCCCTCTGTTGGATCTGTTTTACAACACCACAATGGACTCCTGTCATTGATGCAGCGCCATCTGTGCACACACCTACGCAGTTCTTCCAATCAATACTCTTGTCAGTGAAGTATTTGTCAAGGCAGAGCATTACATCATCTGCAGCTGTTTTTGTGGGAAGGTCCTTGCAAAACAGTAGATCCTCATGAACATCACTGTCCCCACAGTACCTCACGAAAATAAGTAATAAAGCATTATTGCTAATGTCAGTAAATTCATCCAACTGAATGGAAAAATATGGACTGACCTTTATTTTTTCCACCAGTTGGCATTCAATGTCATCACTCATTTCAACAATTCTTCTCATCACAGTATCATTAGAGAGTGATACGGACTGAAGTTTGGTTGCAGCTGCCTCTCCAAGAATTTCTCGACACATATCAACAGCACTGGGTAAAATAATCTCCTCCGCGATTGTGAAAGCTTTCTTGCTACGAGCAACACGAGCAGCAACCATGTAGCTGGCTTTCAATGCTGATTTTGACTGAGTTGTAAATGTTGTAATCACTTTCTGCTGTGCCTGAAGTCCAGCCCTTTTCCTCTCAAAATATTCCTTTTACTTACCTGTACTATTCGGGTGTCTTGTGTTTAAGTGTCTCTGAAGCTTTGACGGTTTAAGCGCCTCGTTTGACAGGATTTCAGCACATTCAACACACTGTGCTTTTGGCTCAACATCACTGCCTGCCATCGTGAATCCATTTTTAATGTAATCGGGGTCATATTTCCTCACCACAACCTTTCGAGATTTTTCCGTAGCAGATTTGTCTTCTCCATCACACTTTCGTTTCAAAAATCGATCCATTTTCGGTTCAAGAAATTATCCGCGAAAGTTGAAAAGTTTACAAAAATTTCAAGTTCGTGAACGCATGAACTAAGTACAAGGTACGTACATGCATACACACACACATCACATATATGCGCACGTGCACAATACACACATACACACGGATATAGTACGTTCACATCACAGTTACATGTAGATCGACCGCGCCTAAACCACCACTGCATAAACATGACGTACGTAAGCACAAAATGACTCAATCTATCTCTCTCGCGCGCGTGCTCGCTAGACGGTTTCGGAAAGATGGAAGTACAAACAGACCTAGCTGAATTCCAGCTGTGTCGTGTAAGTCTTACACTGTAAGATCAGACCCTTTTTTGCCGACCTCGCGGCCCACCTGTGAGGGCTCCGCGGCCCACCGGTTGAGAAGCACGGATCTAGAGGATACAGCATGGACAAACCTAATGGGTTGGCATCAGCTGATTTCAAGGCCAGAAGCCAAAATGGCACCTCATGGAGGGGGTCTAGGTAGTTTGTAAAGTAATGAACTATATTCAGAGCATTCTACACATTTTCAGGTGCAATGCACAGCTTTAGAATGGCAAAGTGTTTTATTAAAACGAATAGAAAGCATTTCAAGGTATCAGTGGAGTTCTCCACTGCTGACTCTAGGTTTAATAAAAGGTGGGGCAAAATCCGAGCTATCCGTCTGCACCATCCATCCATCGGGACCATACTCTGTACAGAGCGTCAGTGCTGCCCAAGCAGTCTCCTGGGCTACTGGACACAATTCTGGACAGGTCACCACTCTGACGCAGGATACTCGAATGGATCAATCATCCCAGCAAGCTGGCACTCATTTTGCCGACCTCTGAAGGACGACAAGCTGAGTCAATAGCCGAGTGAGGTTTGAACTCGGGACCCTAGGATCCCGAGCATTGGTCTGTACGATAGAGCAATAGCTTCAATGGACAACGTTTCCATACTCCTAATAAGACTGTGCAAGGGAATCGACCTTAGGATTCAAAATGACGATTGAGCAGAGGATAAAGATTTCTCAATTGCTGTACTTACATTGAGCACAGGCTGCAGGGCCTCAAGGCTCAGGTAGGGGCAGAGTCGTGCAAACACCAACAAGCACACATTTCGCAGAAGACGACTGCATTTTGCCATGAGAGAAAGCAGCACCTCCACGACTACGCAAAACCACTTGGGAGCACCTGCAAGCACATTGTGGGTGGTGGGAGCCAGAAAGCATCCCTTAATCATTGAAAGCCCAGAAACACAAGCAGGCGGTACACATACAATATCACATGTAATCAAAATACAACCTGATTCCCAACCCTCCTCAAAATCCCATCCCTCCTGTGCAAGCAAATATAATGTACCATACCATAATCTTCACAAGCCGGTGCACACTTTTTCTTCAAAAGTGCTTTATTTACACAAGTGTGAAGATCTTCCAAGGCTGACAGAGAATCCTCTTCACCTGCCTGCTCACCCAAACATTACACTGCAATCAAAATCTTCATTGAAAAGCCAGGCACACAGGGTAGGATTCATTTTTGAAAGCCATCCAATCTTATTTATCAACCAAACACGGTGACACCACAGAGAGCCCGATGACAAACATGGCTCTTTAACTCCCTGTACCAATTGACAATTACAACAGCTGCAGCCTGAAGATTCCATTACTCCTCAGTCAAGGTAGTTGAAGATTGCTACCAACTATACAAATGTAAAGAAGTTGAAAGTACTCCAACATGTCCATCAGCTTCTCAGTCTGATTTATTTGTGGAACAGGGTTTATTTATTTGTGTAATGTCCCAAATTCCAACCTTTTCATATATTTTTTAATGATGTAAGCCAGAAGACTTGATTCCACAAAAGACCTGCATGACGTCATACTGTTACGAATCTGGCAGCAGTGAGCACTCAACATTCAGGTCCCCATAGCAGTTATTTCGATAAGTAAATGTGGATAGATAGCTCCCTTTCCCCAAGTCTAATGGGAATTAAATGTTCATGCGCTGCGGAGATATTTTGACAGTCAAGGTTTTCTTTTACATTTTTACACTTATAACAACAACAACACGCTTTCACCTTGCTTCCTCAACCTGACGTCATTGCGCCCGCGGTGGGCGGAGTTCAAGGAGGGACCTTGCGGCGGCTCTCGACCAATCAGGGGGGTGCGAGCAAGGTTGCCGTGAGTCGGCCAATGAGGGCAGCCCACGCAGAACCATGTTACTCTCCTTGTTTGAGGGGCAGTCTGCCGCGACGGCAGTCACGCCCCCCACCGGTCCAATCAGCGGACTTGGCGCCCTTTCGGCCAATCACGGCGGCGACGCGCGAATCGTGCGACGGAACCGTCCAATCAAGAGGTGAGTGGCCGGAGAAGAAGCCACTCCCTCCTGAGGAAAAAGAGTGGTTGTCGGGACGAGCGTGAAGAGAATTTGCGTCCAGTCTGCGAGAGTTTTTTGCGTCCCGAGTCGGGTCGAGTGCGCGTCTCGGTCTGGTCCGTGTCCGACTGCATCGCACGCATCCAAGGCGTCTCGTCTGGCGCGTGACAGCGAGCGACCATTTTCCATCAAGGGAGATCGCCTCCGCTGGATACGGCTGTCCTGGTCCATGCTTCGAGACTGGAGCTCCGGGAAGTTGTGGACGTCCAGCCGCACGCTCGCGGCCAGGTAGCCAGCCGTCCTCACTCCCAGCCGGGCTATCCTCCTCGGCTGGTGAGCCGAATAAAGACCATTGGGGCCCGTTTCTTCTGGGTGTGCGTCTGTGTGTGGGCCAGTCTATAAGTAAGAATTGTTAAGTGCTTTTTGCTGTACATGATTGCATTGCTTAGTCAGTTTAACTCTGCTCTTCGGTGTTCCCCTCCCACACTCTTGTAAATAAATATTCCTATTGTTGTATGTTTCAGCTCGTTTCTGTCCTTTCCTTCATTGGTTCAGTACGGTGCATGTTGGGGGAATTAAAAAGGCCGTTGTTGCCGTAGTCATGCATTTGGACCGACGGGACATCGGTAACCATCCGCTCGGGTTACGCACGAGTCGAGCATGGTTACGGCTTGTCCCGTTCGAGCTCCGTCGAGGGTGTGAATTCCTCGGTAGCTCGCCACGTGGGCCTCTAGGTATTTTGAAGTTTAGCAAATAACTCTGTATCACGTGGTTGACTTATTGACGATTCACGGTCCTGGAAGGGACCTGTACCTTCAGGGTTATCTGAAAGGTACGATCGAGATTCTGGATGTTCGGTGGAGCAAACTCTACTGATCCATCTAGCGGTCGTGCTCGTCGCCGATACCCAGCCCACAACAATACATGGTGTAGCAATGTGATCGTTACCTCTACTACCGAAGGTGGGCAGAGGTTAGGGTTTTTTGCACCACTGTCTGTCGGTGAGAAGGATATCTCAAAAAGTTATGGACGGATTCGGACAAAACTTTGTGGACAGTTAGGTGTGTGACAACGACGAATTGATTCGATTTTGGTGAAGATAAAAAATTTTTTAAGCGATTCTTTACCATTGACAGATGGAGCCAAAACCGATATATAGCACGATATTTCAAAAAGTTGTGGACGAGTTAGGACAAAACTATGTGGATGAGTTGGTAAGGTGACAAGAACAAGCAGATTCGATTTTGGTTCAAGTGTGGATCCAGATCCAGCCTATCAGTGAGTTCAGCTTGGCGGAGGTATGTGCTCTACCGAGTGGCGTTCTAATTTTGCAATGTTACTTTATTTCTCACCAGAAAGATTGATCAACACCCCCCCAAAAAAAATTGAGAGTTAATTTAAATCACCCCAACACAGTGATAGCAATGACATGGGTGTCAGGGAAAAGTGCTCCTTAAAATTTCAACTATCTTGATCAATTTTGAGAGGAGTGTTAGCCATACACCGAATGGATGGATAGCCATACCATACACTGAATGTTTAAATACAGCACAATCACGTGCAGCAAGGTACTTCACAATTCCCAAATAAATAAATACAAAAACAATTGGGTGTATATTTCACCGAGAACAGTTGCAGAGAGACCGAGATGAGCAAGAGCTGGAAGGTCGCTGCCTGCATGGCGTCCGACGGAGTGTGGGACTCCATTTCCATTTTGTGCAGCTTCTCACCAGCATGCAGCGTCCTACAAATTTTCAGAAAGGAAACGGAAGGATCATGGAGGAAAAAGAAAAAGGCACAAAGATCAAATCCGATTGGTAAGATAAACTCCATCAATGATAAGTTAAGGCTGGTGTTGACTTAGCGGTTAAGGTGGCTGGCTTAAGATATTAGCGACTTGAGTTGAAGCCCCTGTCAAACCGTTGAATTAAGACCATGTGGGTTGAATCAGCCCGTCATCGTTCCGAGGTCGGAAAAATGAGTACCAGCTTACTGGTAACAGGACATTGCATCAGCGGCACAGCCAAACCCACAGAAAACGATACAGCTAAGCAGCCATTGGGTACATAAAAATAAATAAAACAAAAGACAAGTTGTGAGCAAATGGCATCCTATGGCATCCAAGGCAAACTCCACACATGGCTTCCTGACTTCCTCTACTCTCATAGCCTATGTGTGGCACTCAACAGAATTCTTTCATCTCCTCTCCCTGTTAACACTTGAGTCCCCCCAAGACAGTGTTCTGGGACCAGTACTATTTCTAATCTTCATCAACGATCTCTCCAACCCTCCAGAAAATCCTCATCTGTTGGTGACTACTCCACCCTTTGTCATGACATCCTTCAGATTGACAGGCAGCAGCCTCTTTTCTCTCCTCAGACCTTGATAGAATAACAAGCTGATCAAACACTTGGAATATGTCTTTCAATCTCAATAAATCTCACACTCACAATATCTCCAAGAAAGGAACCCCCCCCAAAACACCCCCATCTACTGTACTTCCATTCTCATTCTCAGCCATGATCTTTTTTGTTGAGCAAACCACATTTCTAAGATGGCCTCCAAAGCCAGTCACCGACTGGACACTCACCGTTGTGTGAAGTCCTATCCACCTACAAGGCCTTCATACGCAGCTTGATGGAGTACTGCGCTCTCCTCTGGGCTGATTCCCCTGTCTCACACCTTGCTCAAGATCATTGGAATGTCCCGTGATGAAATCGAGTCTATGGGCCTATCACTTTTCAAGCGAACACACGTCGGTGAACCTTGTCTTCTACAAATTCCCTCTGGTCTTACACCCCCTGCTCTTCATGTGCTCTGTCCCCCAGTTTTCTGCATGGAGCACGAGGTCCGTCAGCAACCCCCTTTTGGTAAAACTAGCTAAATCCAGGATCACTGCTCACCTCCACTCATTTGTTCTTCTTTTTTTTCCCCAACTGTGCAACCAACTTGGACATTCTTTTCAATCTCATTCTTCCCGTTCCTCCAGGTCATCCACACGACCAATCACCACCTTGTCAGATCGTCACCCGTCCAAAACCGTGATCTTTTCTATCCGTGTTAATCCCTCGCCCCCAAGCCCACCTCTCTTCAAATTTCCAGTTTTTACTTCCTGGGAGTTAGTGGCTGAATCCATCTTGTCCACCCCATGCATCTTCCCCACTCCTCGTTCTTCCACATATCCCTTATGTCTCCAAGTCTCCCTCCATTTTGTCCCTCAACTCTGCTGTTGGGTGTGTTCCACCACCCCCTCTTTCCACTATTCCTTTTGTTCTGTTACATCCTGACCTGTTCCATGTTTTAGCTTCTCGATGACTTTGCATACAAAAAACGGCATCCATTTGCAATGCGTCCAATAGCATTGGAAATATATTCAAAGAACTTTCAGTTGCACTCGATAACTGTCCGCACATTACCTTGTCCATGCCTCCATTTCCTCCTTGCTCAGCTTTCGTACCAAATCGACAGATGAGGAGGCAGCGAGTAATGAGTCAGCATAGCGTGCAATAACCATCACCCATAGGTCCCCATCCCCATCCCCATCCCGATCCTTCCGTACGCCTGGCTGTGCACGAGGTAAGGGGGTGAACCTGAGTCTATGTTGCACGGGTCCATCTGTAAGGTCCCATATTTTTCTCAACGAAGGCAGATAACTGTTCAAATGATGAAGGAGACTGCAAAAACGTGGGGGGTGGGGCAGGGTGGAGAGGAGAGGATTAATGACAATTGTTTTATCATTAGTGCATGCCCGGAGGTACGTGTCCGTACATGCGTGGACGTACGTGCAAACAAAACAAAAAAAGAAACTTTCAAACCGCGTGCCAGAAACAACAACCACACAGGCCGTTCCTTCGCTCTTGCATGCCCATACGTGCAAAAAAACAACAACAAACTTTCAAACAACCACACAGGCCGTTCCTTCTCTCTCGTAAACGATGACTGGATTGGGGCACTGTGTTTAAGAAAATCGAGAAAGTACAGAAATCGAGAAAGAAAGAATACAGTAAGTCGATAAATCGAGAAAGAATACAGTAAGTCATCACTGATTGGATTGGGGCATTGTGTTTAAGAAAATCGAGAAAGTACAGAAATCGAGAAAGAAAGAATACAGTAAGTCGATAAATCGAGAAAAAAAAAAATCGAGAAAGAATACAGTACTCGTCACTATCCGGAAGTCCGGAAGTTAAGTCCTCACTGTCCGGAAGTTCACATATCGCAGTTACGATTATTCACAATTTAGTTTTAATGGCCAATTATTCAATTAGCGCCAACGTATTTTTGCCTTTTCGCAAGGAAAAACACAAAGAGAAGTGGGGGGGGTGGGGGGGGGGAAACTTACTTTAAAAAAATTTTACTTCCTGCTTCGGAGCATACCAGCTAACGCTGATGTTACCGAAATTTATACACCATCTAATATGAAAACGATCATAAATTGGGGCATTGCGTTTATCTATAAATGCGCATAAGTAATCGAGAAATTATTAGAATACACGAAGTCATCATTATCCAGAAGTCTATATGTTGTAACCCGTAAGGGGAACGCGGCTGAGGTTCTCTTCCGCCATCGGCCACGCATACGCAGCAACATGTCCTGTCATTGGTTGGTAAATAAATGGCCATAACTTGGGAAGCACTTGTCTGATTAATATCAAACCTTGAAAAGGCACATCCTCAGGTCCCCAGCAATATACCTGGCAAGTTTCAATTAGATCGGACCAGTGGTTGTCGAGAAACCGGTCACAGACACACACAGACACAGACACAGACAGACACAGACACAGACACAGCTGGAATTATAGATCGATAATTTATTTTAATGATCCAAGTGAAGATGATGCAAAGGTTTGTTAAGAATGCACGTGAACATAAAACATTGCCAGAGCAAGCAGAGCACAGCGATTTAGGAAACACAGGGAGAGTTTAAATGTTTGGCATGGCACGGAGAGTATACAGGTCCAACCTGTAAAAAGCAGTGGAAGCCGACTTCCGAGTGAACTGGTCCAGCTGAGGGTGAGGCAGTGATGACATTTCCGGTATATTCTCATCGGTTTGTTTTGCATGAAAAAATGCATGGAATACCACGAACCTGAGTGCAGAGGAAAAAAACTCAAGTTGAAAGACTTAGAAAAAGTTCAGCAGCATTTCCTTCTCCTCCACATGGGAGGGAAGGACACACAGTGTGCAACAGCACTTGTCAACATTATAATCCTTATGAAGTGGGATCAATGCCTCATTCAAACTCGTCTTTGCCCATAATGTGCAAGTATGGGAACTTCTTTTTTGCATTACTTTGTGTTGCAATTTCCTCTTTTCCAGCAAGAACATTTCTTTTGAGACCGTAGCTTCTCGTTTGTGAGACTACCCTCCACTGGCCTGCACTTCAAAGAGTGCTCACCGATACCTGTACCATTACCAATGTGTGGCATGTAATATTTAAAATGTTAATTTTAAACCTTCATCTTCAGTTGTCTTGAACAAGCCGACACCAAAATGGATGGGAGCGTCCACTAGTATGTAAAAGGAGCTGAGTTTCTCCATCCGTAACGCTTTATTCAAGAGTTTCTTACTGTCATAAAATAACACAAATGCTACCCGTTGGAAAATGAACTAGCATCCGTTGAAGACAAAGTCTTCGATATCCCCCGCCATAGTAAATGAGGATTAACAAACTTATATTCCCTAAGCGTGTGCAATATGTATGTGAAGTTTCCCCTTGATCTGACCAGCCGTTCTGGAGAATAAGATGTTTGAAGGTTTTAGGGTAAATTCAATATGGCCACCAAACCATGTGACCTATCAATTAGAAATTAACAAACTTCTGAAAGGATGTCTTGGGGAAAGTGTATGTGAAATTTTGCCTCAATCTGTCCAGCCGTTCTGGAGGACAAGATTTTTTAAATTTATTAATTTTCAATCCAAGATCGCTGACGAACCATGTGAACTATGACATCATAAATTTACATTCTGCCTCCATTCCTCCAGTGGAATACGTGTGTGAAGTTTCGTGTTAATCGGATGAGGGGTGTTTTTCTATCCTAGATGGCCACCAAACCATGCGACTCGTGACGTCATAATTTTTACTACGTATGCAGACATGATTGAAGATGATAGTTGCAAATTTTCGCTTTGTTAGGTTATGTGATTCCAGAGAAAACATTATTTAATATTTTCTTGAATCCAACATGGCTGCCAAACCATGTGACCTATCAATAAGAAAATATCAAAAGGCACCAGTTCACCACTTGCTTGATATGTGTACCAAATTTCGTAAATACATCTTGAGGGGATTTGTAGTTAAGCTCCGGAAACAATGTGACGGACGGACGGACGGAACCCATTTCTATATCCCCCGCCAACTTCGTTGGTTGGCGGGGGATAATAATAATTGATTTATTTGTTTGGAAATCTAATAATCAATATATTTGGAACAATAATTAATTCCTTTACTCACAAACTTGCCCGTTTTACAAGCAAGCATTTCCAGGACTGAGGAAGTCGAAGCGGACCTTGAGCTTTAATGTAGCGGTTCCAACGGAAACAATTATTCTATGACAGCAACAATCATTTAGGAGGACATGAAAGGAGCAAACAAAAGTAAATCTATACTAATAAATGTGTGTGCGTGTGCGTGTGTGTGTGTCTCCTCCACAACTCCAAAACCATGAAAACTAGCAGCCTGAAACGTTGCATGCATACTAAGGGAACTCCAAGGAAGTGCAAGAGTGAAAATTGGGTGTTTGGGTTAATTAAAACATCCCTTTTGAAGATAATCAATGGCCATATTTAATTATATCCCTAATCAGGCGATCCTCAGCCACCTCGCTCTTTGGGGTCTGAAGGCATCTATCTCCTGGGTAACCTCACTGGGGTATGAAGCCACCATGTTTTTTGGCCTGCTCGACCACGCCGCGACTTGGAACAAGCGGCAACGATTTCTTCGTGATAGTTTTTTTTCCACTTTCCTCACTGATGTCATCGAATGCCTGTTCATCATGGCTATGAATCGCTGGGTACATCGCTTTTGTAAGTGCTATAGTTTTCAAATCAGGAGCTTGGAGCAATTTCATGCATTGTATGATGTGATTTTCCACGATCTACTGTCACGGAATAAAGTATAACATTGAAATATTATTTTGGATTTGAGGATTGGATTTCATCCAGACTAAATAAGTGTCAAAATCTGTTGTGAAATCTGATAATTTAAAGAAATAACTAGTCTCATAACTAAGCTGATATAACTATTTACTTAAATCAAGCAAGGCTATGTATGTTCCCTCCTCCATAGATACACAAGAAAATGTGAAATTTCCAAATTTAACTTATCTTTTTCTGTCTGGAGAATTATATTGAGTGAACATAAGATTTAAGAATGTGCCAAAATTAACCAGCTTCATTGAACGATATCATTGAATGCATTCACTGCTTGACCTCGTGCCCTGTCCCCCAGATGAACTGCTTATCCATATCTTCTGCCAGATCTGTGTATTTTTGGACGTTTTGTGAGGTGCTCCACAGGGAATTAAACAAAGCAAATCTGATGAAAAACAGACATTTTGAAATAAAGTGAGAATGTTTGTGCAGACCGTGAACGATGAACCTCGTGACGTGTGCACAGACGAGCAGGCAATGTGGCGGATTATCTGCAATGTTTATTTCATGGTCGAATAAACTTTGGGATGTCTCCAGGGTTGTTCTACATTAAACAGCAACTCTTTTATGGATAAAGTCATTATATGAACAAATTATTTCTTTAACTGCTGCGTGAGCATTGAAGACCAGCATTAAAGGTAAAGGGATCCTATATGATATGCAGCCACAGCCTGAGCAGCCATTCCTCATCAACCATTGAATTGGAGTGCTTGCTTGAGTGCGTAAGCCACTTGTGGAGTGCCCTACAGTCGATAGCGGTACCACGTTACGTCATTCTGAGCAAATCGTTCACTCACTGCAGATGCTTTTGAGCGAGTGGTCCGTGCCCCGCCACCCTGAGCGAGTGGTCCGTGCCCCGCCACCCTGAGCGAGTGGTCCGTGCCCCGCCACCCTGAGCGAGTGGTCCGTGCCCCGCCACCCTGAGCGAGTGGTCCGTGCCCCGCCACCCTGAGCGAGTGGTCCGTGCCCCGCCACCCTGAGCGAGTGGTCCGTGCCCCGCCACCCTGAGCGAGTGGTCCGTGCCCCGCCACCCTGAGCGAGTGGTCCGTGCCCCGCCACCCTGAGCGAGTGGTCCGTGCCCCGCCACCCTGAGCGAGTGGTCCGTGCCCCGCCACCCTGAGCGAGTGGTCCGTGCCCCGCCACCCTGAGCGAGTGGTCCGTGCCCCGCCACCCTGAGCGAGTGGTCCGTGCCCCGCCACCCTGAGCGAGTGGTCCGTGCCCCGCCACCCTGAGCGAGTGGTCCGTGCCCCGCCACCCTGAGCGAGTGGTCCGTGCCCCGCCACCCTGAGCGAGTGGTCCGTGCCCCGCCACCCTGAGCGAGTGGTCCGTGCCCCGCCACCCTGAGCGAGTGGTCCGTGCCCCGCCACCCTGAGCGAGTGGTCCGTGCCCCGCCACCCTGAGCGAGTGGTCCGTGCCCCGCCACCCTGAGCGAGTGGTCCGTGCCCCGCCACCCTGAGCGAGTGGTCCGTGCCCCGCCACCCTGAGCGAGTGGTCCGTGCCCCGCCACCCTGAGCGAGTGGTCCGTGCCCCGCCACCCTGAGCGAGTGGTCCGTGCCCCGCCACCCTGAGCGAGTGGTCCGTGCCCCGCCACCCTGAGCGAGTGGTCCGTGCCCCGCCACCCTGAGCGAGTGGTCCGTGCTCCGTCATCCTAAGCGAGTGGTTCGGAAATAACACCTGATTTCTGAGCAGTTTGTGGTATTTTCCAAATTTCCGAGCCAATGTTTTTTTTCTACCCGTCAAACGCAGCTGTTTATAAAGATTAATCTTTGTGATCATCTCCCTAAAACATCGATGTCTCCGGACGAGTCGGGGCCACGCTTATAGTTTGACCGGTAGAAAATGGATTTCAGGCATTATTTTGTTTCCTTCTTCACTGTTATTCATTCCAGAATTATTTTGATGAGACGGTATGAATCGTAATTGACGCTCCACCACACGTCTGCATTTCCTTCCTCTCACTTCACAGTCTTCCCTTCCCCCAACCCTCCTCATTCCACCCTCCCTCCTCTCTTTTCCCCTCCACCTATTCACTCCCCCCCCACCACTCTCTTCCTCTCCCCCCCCCCCTTTTAGTATCCCCATCAGTGAAGTGACAGGTGGTATTTGCAAGTATAGTAATAATTCTCGAAGCAATATAAAAATATAAATGTAAACAGAAGGAGCACACAAACAACCAAAACAACAAATACATGTTAAAATTATCCTTTTCCCCACATTCTACTTCATTTTGCACCCTCATTGACACTCACAGATAGACATGCAATATGTTTGTGAAGTACAACATGCTGTTAAACCAGTCAGCAAAGGGACGGGAGGCACGCAGAGTCTGAATAACAGCTACTCCATATAAGTCTTTACAAAAATTTTCAGAATTAATTTGAAGAAATATTACTGGTAAAAATTATAAAACAAATTAAAAATTGAAAAAAAAATTCAATTGGAATTGCCCTCCATGGTTATTTGTAATGACGTCACCGTGCCACCATTAAATCAATAAAATAAATTTTCTTTGGCTAAATCAAGGATGTGAAAGGTAATTTTTTGAAAGGTTTCAGCTCTTTAGCCAAAGGAATAATTAAAATAGGACGAAGTCGATGGAGCGCCATCACAAATCCCCAAGCTTTCCACATAAAGCAAAGTTGAAAGATGGCAAAGAGTTCCACCAGAAATAATCCAATATCAAATATAGAATATCATTTTTTTTTTCCTGTTTTGACCTCTGTGACCCCAAATCCCCACCCCCTGGGGTCAAATAATCAAAAATTCATTATGTATTTCATGAGTCCCCCAATGTTGATTGAACATAAAAAGTTTGATTACCGACACCACTGAAGGTGAAGGAGGTTATGTTTTCACCCCTTTCTGTCTGTCTGTTTGTTTGTTTGTTTGTTTGTGTACAGGATATTTCAAAAAGTTGTGGACGGATCCGGATGAAATTTTGTGCACATGTTGGGTTTGTGACAAGGACGCACTGATTAGATTTTGGTGAAGATTCAGATCCGGATCTGACTACTATAATTTTTTTTAAGCGATTCTTCACCATTGAGAGATAGGGCCAAAAACGATATATAGCATGATAGCTCAAAAAGTTGTGGACGGATTCGGATGAAACTAGGTGGACATGTTGGGTGTGTGACAAAGAAGAATCAATTCGATTTGGGTGAAGCTCGGAATCCGGATCAGAATACGAGAATTATTTATTTTTTAAGTGATTCTTCACCTTTGAGAGATAGGGCTCAAAAACGACATAGTACTGTAGTATATCATGATATTTCAATAATATAATGGACCCGATATGTTCTTGTGGATGAGGCATTACATGGCAGAGGTATGCACTCTACCTCGTGCCCTTTAGTTTTAAAATGTTTTTTTAAATGTGCCCGTAATTGCATTTTTGGTATACTACAACCTTTTGACCATACCCTGCTCTTGCATCTTCTTGTCATGTGGTCATATCTACTAAGTTTAGTGAATTTCTACCCAACGGCTTAGGGGGGTGGGATAGCATGACGGACAGTGAGACAAATAAAATTGCTCGTTGAGCAAGGAATTGGCGGAATAACTTTGTCATATCTCCATGATCTCTGAAAAAGCAAAAACCTGGAAATCAATTTGGTTCTTATAAGTCGATAGTGCGACTGTTTAATGAGTTACAGCACTTAGTTTGGTCATGATCATAACTTGGACGTCAATTGGACTTGAAATGGCGTTTTTATCGCAATTTGAAAGTTTTGACCCAACCCCCCTGACTTTCGACCCCCGACCGCTAAGAAGGGTGTTGGTGTGACACCCCAATGAGACATATGGTTGGATGCAGAATTGGAAGGTGCACATTTTGGATTTCGTTTGAAATCGATACGACCATTTTAGCGGATGTTATTGCGAAAATAAGAATTTCGGTTTTTCGGTGACCTTGACCTTGACCTTTGACCTAGATTCACCAAAAACGACAAGTGTCTAAGTTGGACCATGGCCGACGTCTGTACCCAGTTTGGTTATGATCGCTGAAACGGTGTGGCTGCTACAGGGTAAACACACAGACAGACAGACACACAGACAGACACACAGAATGATGACACACACAACCGACCAACATAATTGCCGAAATCTGAAGGACTCCGGCAATTAACGAACATATGGAGCCGATTACAATATCCCCCAGTTTTTTTCAAAATGAGTGGGGAAAATAACTCAGGGGCTATACAACACACCCAACATATGGGTATGAATTAGAAAAGGTGGTAGGGTTCAAAGGGTATACCACAACTACCCTAAAGTTAGCAATCTGCAACTATCACATATAGATATCATCTCCAGACGTCTACTTCATTAAAAATAAAAAGTCAATTTGCACCTCAGGTGGTACGAGTTGACACTTTGGCCCATAGACTAATTCAAGAAAAAAAAATGAACGAAGGAGATTATAATATAGACAAAGATAGAAACAAAAAGAGCGCAGGATAAAAGCAAAGACCATTTCAAAATTGGAACATTTGCAAAAACAGCAGCAAAGTAAACATAATTTGTCACACCTGGCAATTCTCTCTAACAAATCAGCGCTGGCCTGTGCAGACGGGGTATCCACCAGCGCCACCAGTCGTTCCACGACCCAACAACGGAGGTGTGACACATGTTTACTGCAATCCAGAGTAACAAGATAGGGTAAGTGTGGTGATATAGTTAAGAGTTTCAAGTCTGCATCGCAGTGTTACAATGTCATCTTTGGCGCAGCACACCTGTCAGGAGCATCCTCTTTTGGCCGCTTCTGCCCCTCCGAATAGTCAATGAGGGAGCTCATGTCTGGTCTCACAAACGTTTGCTCTAGCCACTGTACATAGTCTGGTAAGGCTTGTGGGGGTAGGTGGCGCAGAGGCGGCCAGCTCGGAGGAATGGCTGGACGGCCAAGACTAGATAGGCGGCTAAAGCCTATGAGAGCAGCGACAAGGCACGGTGTCGAGGCTTCAGGCGACGCGAGTAAAGATGAAAAGGCCAGGTCCATATCCACGGGGAAGTCAGATGAGTTTGGCTTGTCACGCTAAAATCAAAGACAGGCAGACAAACGGTCCTTTTACGGTTAGTGACAACTGGTGGCAATCGCGTTACTGAAATGAAACCTTTGACACGTACGAGTATTTGATCAAATAAGACGAGTGGGGAAAGTATGTCACCAATTTAGTTCTTGCATAAATAAACAAAGAAGAAAGTTGTTCAGTAAATCGATGCAGGTTGTTATTATTCATCAAGTCGAATTAAAATAGTAAAAGTTTATAATTGAAAATAGCTGGACTTGCAAGTCGGAAAAGCTGACGTTACAGCGAGAATGCACTTACCTTGGTCATGGCAAATGTTGAAGTGAAGTTCTGTTCTGCTCTTGCAAATGGCAGCTTGGCTGCCAGGTAGATATCATTTCTTGGAAGTGCAGGCTGTGCAGCTGATGCTGTGCCCGTCAGCCAGTACATTGTACTCATTTTACTTACCTCGGAAGCATGATAGGCTGGGTCGACCCCACCTGGTGTTGATTCAGCAGCCAAAGGGGCTCAAACTCAGGACCCTCGGATTGTAAGCCCGCCACCCGAGCTGGTAAGCCCACTCTAGGCTTTGAAATGAAGAAAAGAAGAAGCTTGAAAATGCCACGTGACCTCTGCCGGTGGAAGAGCGAGTTGGTCTGTAGACCAATCCAGGCATCACGTGACAGGTGCAGATGGCATGGGAGAGATGTTATAGCTTTGTCCCACGTACGTGACAGATGAAATCGCAAACCGCCATTTTTGACGAGAGGTGGCGATTCAACTCTTTCCCAAATGGATTCCTTTACACCTCGAGCAAACCACCTTCTCTGTCTAAGTGACCAAGGGCGAGTGGATTCTCATCGAAACGTTGGCTTTACCGACTCGCAAGTCCAGCTTTTTTCTAATTATAAACTTTTAGTGTTTCAAAGTTGTTCAGTGGTTTACAAAAGTGCTGCTGCACAAAAAAAAGCCCAAGTAAAGGGAAAAAAAAATACACCCAGCGGGTTTGACGGTCAGCTCGGATACAAAACTTGATGCAACCGAGTGTTAATCAACCTTAGCAACTACAGAAAGTGAAAACAGAATTCAAATTGAACTTAAAATAACCGCACAAAGCCGTGTTGAAGTCAGCAGACCTCGTGTTGCCCAATAAACAGGGCCAGACGACAGAGGGAACGAGAACCTAGTTGGTCCAATTAAATCTTCTTAATAATCCCTATGAAACCCATTATGTATTATAGCCATCCGATGCTTCCTTATAGGTCATTCGACCAATCGGTCATTTAGCACTTGATGACCCTGTGACCTTGACCCCGAGGCGGAAATGCGAAAAAGGGCCCAGACGATATATCGAGAGTAACTAGCATTATCATCTTGTCAAGTTATAACTCGGCTGAGACGTCTAGGAGGAGAGAGAAAAATAAAAATTGTTGACAGACAGACAGACAGACAGACAGAGACGGACGGATATGAGGACATCGAACAGTTATATTGTTAAGGATTCGGCGGTGGTGGGATTCGCACCCTACTCTTGACAGCCAAATGTTGAAGATTCGGTGTCACTTAACAGCTCTGCCGTCTCCGGGGTTATAACGCCGGTTGGCTCGGCACAGGCCTCGGGTCACGCGCCTCGAAACGCGATACCAACGTACACCTGGGCCTTACCAGTTGGGGAAATAGACCTCAGTTACAGACTGGGTTTGTCAGAGACTGAGCGAAGTCTGCCAATCCATAAACATTTTGGTTTTAAATACAAATCGAGCGAATTGTTCCTCAGCACGGCACGAATAAACTCGAGGCGGCAACTTTCATACGAATCAGCCAGATTTATTGGGGACACATCGGGGAACACAACACAAGCAAAGCATTCACGAACGTTATAATTAATCTATAACCCGCTCTTAACTCGGGAGCTACAGATTACGGGTTTCGAAGGGAACCCTAGCGAGATAAACTTGAGACAACATGCAGACAAGACACGGACAACATGCAGACAAGACATAGAGTACTTGGTGATGCTTCATGGACGAGAGGAAAAGTGTCAAAGGCACGAATGAGGCTTGTGACAAGCCGATGTCAACGGATTCGAGCGCCCAGCTCGAGCATGCAGCGTATCAAAATGGCGGCGACGGCCTCCTGTTATCGCACCGCTCACGCACGCAGCCTCGGCGCGTCCAGCCCCCATAAGGTCGACGGCACAAGACGAAAGATCTATGGTATGTTCCAGCTGGCTTTTCACAAGGTCCAGTATACAAGTTCAGGCCTGGCCTGTTCACCAGACTAGGCCAAATCGGTGTTGGGCTCCGCAGGCAGATCGATGGGATCACAAAACGTGTCGAGCCGTGTATTGAGTAGGGACAGTCAAAGACTCCGTGACTGGACTCCGGATGAACCTATCGATGACCTCCTCATAAAGTCGATCGCCGACTCACACAAGCCGTTCCCAGACCGACAAAGCAGCCAGCTCCCTTTGAAGCAGATCGCACTCACACAGCAGTTTCTCATCCAGCCGATGGCAGACAGACCTCATGCCGTCCCCCTCCCCCCTTGCCATTCTTGGGGCGCGCACCTCACGAAGCCGATTCCAGACTCCACACGAGCCGTTTTTCTTGCCTTTCGGGATGGGCCTTTTCACTAAAGCCGATTGCAAAAACCCTCATGCAGTTCCTCTTGCAGCAGATCGCCGACTCGCCGGGAAGGCAGTTTCACCCTTGCCTTCCCGGCGCTCGCTTTTCTGGCCACTCCCCCGGGGACCCGTGATTGGTTCGGAGGGGGGAAGGAAGAAGAAGAAAACCACCTCTCGGCACACCACCACTGTATGAACAATGAACAGTCTGCTACACCTCCTGACACACATGTAATGTCCAATTACCGAACAACCTGGCTAAACATGCATTTAATGGGGGATCTGGGCTAATCCTATATTTAATAACCAACTAAGGGCCATTTCCGCAACAATATTAGGTCAGCGAACTGACCTAAAAACTGCTAAATGGAGGGTTTTTGGAAGTGCCAAGGTAGCAA
This sequence comes from Eptatretus burgeri, assembly GCF_056783735.1. Classification (NCBI taxonomy): domain Eukaryota; kingdom Metazoa; phylum Chordata; class Myxini; order Myxiniformes; family Myxinidae; genus Eptatretus; species Eptatretus burgeri. Next base: position 90,746,027 of record NC_140964.1, on the reverse strand, counting down.
TTTGTGTTCTCGTATTCAAGTATATAATTAAATTAAAATAAAGGTTTTAAAAGCTGTAGAAATCATTTACCAGAAGTTCACCACCGTTGATGCACCGTCTTTTACACCACCTTTTTTAACATGTCACATTAGTTCTTCGTGCCTGGTGTTTGTATCCTTAAAAAAACAGGAAATCTCCCATTTGGAATGATTAAAAGATTTGTTTGACTGCCAGACAGCAGACAGAGTAACAAAATTACCTCACATGCACTCAGGACAAGATTCCGCACAATTTGCCAAAATGCAGAGGCAAAGTACTGCTAAACTGTAGGTTCATGTTCCGATTCATGTTCCGATTCATGTTCCGATTTGTGTTCTAACAGCAATTCAAATTAAATGTTGTTCCTCGATCGTACACTGACGTCTGTAGACAGACCCAAAGAGTTAATCCTGCTTTTTGTTTTGCGTGCGGGGTAACAAGGTGGGAGGAGAGGGAGAAGGAGAGGAAGCCAGTGAGGTTTGGATGGGCAGTCTGTCATAGTTCCGAAGTCAACATTGCAATAACGACGAACATTACATTTTTATCCTGAATATTGTGATTTGACACATTGTTTAGAATTAGATTTGGCGATGGCTATTCAACAAGTCGTCATCGGCGAGTGTCTATGCAAACCCTGCATAATCATGGACAAATTAACTGCAGGTTAAGAAAAATAAAAAGAAGTTTATAGCCGTAGACATTTCATCAATAAAATTATAAACATTTTCCACACGGGGGGGGGGGGGGGCAATAGCAATGATATTTGCCGAAACTTGGGAATGGAAGGCATGGCGAGTCGTTTATCAGATCCTTGATTCTTGCAGCCGGAAACAGCGAGCGACAATTGCATTTCTCTCAACAACAATACAAGTTTTATACAATTACAAAGTGAAATAAAGAAGAATGATGAAATACAACGGGCCAAGCCCAAGATGCCTGAGGTATTTTCAAAATGTTTTCATTAAAAATTGAGAGTACACACCCCATTATAGCCTGGTGTCGGATTAATGGTTCGGGTGGTGGGCTTAGGATCCTAGGATCTTGAGTTTAAATCCCCTTTGGCTGTGAGATTAATACCAGGTGGGGTTGACTCTCCCTGTCATCCTTCCGAGGTCGGCAAAATGAGTGCCAGCATGCTGGTATCCTGTGTTGGAGTGGCGACCCATCCAGGATTGTACCTAATAGCCAAGGAGACTGCTTAGGCAGCACCAACACTGTGCATAGAGTATGGTCCCAATGGATGGATGGATGGATGGTTGGCTTAGCGGTTAAGATAGCTCGCTTGGGACCAAAGTGTCCTGAGTCCGAGCCCTTGTCTGCCATTGAATTAACACCAGGTGGAGTTGACTCAGCCTGTTATCCTTCCAAGGTTGGCGAAACGAGTACCAGTGTAATGGGGTAATAACAATTCGGGGCTACCTGCAGCGGAGTGGTGACCCATCCATGATTGTACTTCTTTCTAATGAAACTGCCTAGGCAGCCCGATATGCCTTTACGGTGCAAAAGGAATGGTATTATTAATTATTATTAATTATTATTATTGCATGTCCCATTGAGCCACCCAACCACGTGCTAACAAGAACTGTGGAAGTCTACAATGCAGGTTCAATTATTGGGCTGACGATAAACCGTCATGTCACATAGGTGCCTTGTGCACCATTCCTTGCATGGACGTTAAGCTGGGCACCCATCTGCTAGCACAAGCTGATGGATGTCAACAACCTCCATGGTGCTTCTGGCAAAGAGTAGGCGAGTTATTGCCGGCACCCTGAACAAAGTACAAAAGTGCTTCCAAAATCAGCTCGTGAAACGGCAGGCCCGGCCAGCCAGCAAATAAACATACCTTCCTGCGCATCCTGTGCCGCCCATAGGCCTTCATAATTGGGCTTGCCAGCACCAACTGCAGCTCATGGAGAGAGAGTAAAGGCAAAGCTTTGGTCAACATGTGCAAGCACAGCATTCTGTGAAGTTGTGGGAGGGAAAAAAGACGGATTGTGGAAAGCGATGGTGAGTGGGGAATTGGTCACCATAACATGTTGTTAACAAATTAATGCCCATCATGTAAAATATACACAATTGTTTTATAATTCTCCCCCTTCACCAACCTCCTGATATTGTACCCCCCCACCCCCCAGGACCAAACTAGAGCCAACATTATAATTTTCATCATTATAAATCAATCATGTAATTTCTCTAATGACACCAAGCTTCGACCTCCACCAGCCCCTTAACCCCCCACTCTAAAATCCAACCCCAAATCCTGAACAACAGCAAGTTTTCAATCTTAGAATTTTGGCATTGAGCAAGTGTCAAAGGTAATTAAAAATAATTTTAATAAGTTCTTACAGGCAAGGTGTTGACCCATTTCGAAAAAGCACCTCAACAACTTCCTGCCAGAACAGACCAAAAGCTTCCTCTCGAATCGCAACACGCAGCAAGCTGGAGCAGCAGGGAAGGAGGCTCTCACTTCTCTGCGCATTCATCGCCGACCTCCGCAAAACCTCCACCAGCCTTACAAGCAGAACGACAACAAAGGTTTCTACTGATGCCTTTCTCCGGGGAACACTGGTGAACATGCTTAGAGTTTTTTTTTTTAATCTCAAAAGAGTTAATGTGCATTTCGATACACCAACAAAGCATGCCAAGAGCAGCTCAACAATACAGAGATCGATTTGGGGTGGCTGCTTACTGAGCATACCATGTGAGAAGAGATGATGTGCGTAAAAAGGGAAACTGCAACCAAAAAGCGATCAGTGAACCTCACGCCTACAACACGACCATTCTTTCAATGGGGATCATAATACAGCTTCACATCATTGGTCGCCCAAGGATGTGAGCAGGTGCCACTGGGATGTATTACAGAGTATTCCATTGGCATGCTCTGAAGCTTAAATCGTGCAGATAATAGTCTTACAACATACCGACTTGCCTCTCACTTGTACTGCAACACTTCATCTGTTGCTCTTACCAACAAATACCAAAAAGGGCTTCTCAAACACCACAAAGTGGCAAGAGAATTGTGGTGAAAGCAACAGGTGAAACTGCATAGTCGTCACGGTGCAGGTTGTTAGTGTTAATATCTCAAAACCAACAGTTTCTTCCTTCCAACCCTCTGACAGTCTCCCTCAAAGCACCTCAACACAACAACCACAATCTTGCAACCACCTTTACCTGGGAGAATTAACTTCACAGATCAACTTGGCCTTGCCAAGCATACGAGCAAGTTCTTGAAGCGCGGGTCCTTCGGGGAGTTTCTCATAACACACGAGGAAGAAGCGCAAGTGATCGATGCTTGATAGGGCAGCGCAGAGCTCTGGCGCAAGGTCCTTTATAATCGTTGCATGGGCACCATCTGGGAGCTGTAAGGAAAATCATGACATCATGTATTTCATGAAACTTAAATTGCTTTCAGGTCTACTTTGGAGTAACAGGGCAGTCGACAAGCAGCACATAGCTCTTTATGTGTACAAATTATTGGCCCGTTTGGCTTTGATATTTGAGATTGTAGCTCCGTGGATTCTGGGATCTCAGGCCTCATAAATCCCATCTGCTGTTTCGATCTGTCTGTCCGCAGTCTCTCAACGTCCTTGTTCAACATTCAACTAAAAGTACATCGATGTTTCCCAATGGCCTGTTTGAAGTGCTATACATGTACAAGCTACTGCTTCGGTATTTTCAGTCCCCCTCCTCCACCACAATGAAAGTAGCAGCATATCGAGCACAAGATTAATAATCGCCGACCTTTTCCACAATCTCGCAGATGCTTTTCACAACAAGCTCCTGCAGGTGTTTATGGAGGCGAGCCAAAGACCGCAGATGCTGCAAGACTTCAAGCAATATCTCAGGGTCCTAAGAAGGGGTTGCAAGAGACACACCACAATGGAATATTTACAGTCAGTGAAAGATTTAACCCAACAGAAGAGAGCAGCAACAAATAACAACCCTGAGTACGATTCCGGCCAAATTGTCAAAGTGTCCCTCACCTCTCCGAGTCGACCCGACTCGGCCATGGCAAGAACTCCAAACACGTTTCCCAGAGCATAATCCTTTGCAAATTTCTGAACAACAGAACGGTTGAACGAGACAATAATGTCACCATAACACAAGGCAAGATGGAATGGAAAGTGGCTGCGGACTGCTAATAAAACGCAGGCAGAAGTTGGAGTAAAAAAAGGTTGTATAATGAAGTTGTGTAGAGCAATACATAATGCTCAAACTTTAGGCAATCAAATATGAACCCACCTTTTTGACCTTCGATACATCGAGACGATCACGAATCAATGCCAGGACCTTGCCGACACCGACCTCCTCGAACGCCTGCATTACCTAAGGGTCACAAAAACAGTGTTGGTGCCATGTCGTGGGAAAAGAAGGCCGAGTGGACTTGTGGCGGTCAGTGACCTTAAAAGTTCAACCTGAGAGAGAGCCAGAGAGAATCCAGATCGTGACAATCCACCCTTGCATGCCAGCCCATCCACAAGGCGACGGAGTGTGTAATCCATCTCACCACCCTGAGGAAGACACCAATAAAGACCAAATCAGCACCGCAAGATTGCAGATCTAAAACCGGCGAGCAAGATGCAGTTCCCATAGCCAGTCTTACTAAAATATGAAATTTGTTGTCCGTCAGTACATACCCAATCTCAACCAAATCTGACAAGAGGACCAAGGGTCACACAATGGAGGTTGTAGCGACTTAATTTGTCCCTCTCCACAAGGGGTTTTTCTTGATTGGACAAATGCCATGCGAGCGTGTATAAATAGCTTCTCATGGCATTGCATCGGGCACTCCTACCAGAAGTTTATATATTTTTATTTTTTGAAGAGGAAAGTGAGAGATCCTGAGTATGAAAACCACCCCCCCCCCCCCCATTGTATATGCCACAGAAATCAGAAACAGCACACGAACATGACCTGATGCCGTAACACCAGCAGCCCAGTGGCCTGGTGGGTGACCCACCCACAGACTGATGGACCCAAGCCTAGATATAATGTAATCTATATTCTATATACCCCAGAGAGGATAAAAATATGACCCTTCCTGTCACTCCCACAAAGAGTGGGTATACTAGTAGAATAAAATGACAAATCAAAAAGTAAGGTTTATTACTTGTCAACTTATAGACAGAAATTACATTGGATTTTAGTTCAAATTCCAAATACAATAACTTTGCTAAAGAGACTTGAGGATTAGTTCGTTGAACGTGACTGCTGAATACATTACATACCAACAAAGATACTCTGGCGTTGCCAGGCAACGACTCAAGACTGACCGGCGAAGACTACTGACTGATCCTCTTGCAGCTATTTTATAGAGCCTGGCGAAGGAGCCAACAAAAGTTGGATCAAAATGCCCTGCCGGCATATCCGAGTGCTCCCATTGGCATGCAGATGCCTTCCCCGAGAAGTCGTCCCGCCCCACAAGACCCCAAAGCCAAAAATGGCCTCATTCACCACCAAACCCAGCCATGCGACGGAGCTCCAAGATTAACCTGGGCTGCGAGTTTTTGGGAACTCTCTCCAGCCATGAACGTGCGCTGGGCTTCGAATGAGGGTCACTATTTAGCAGAGGGCCAGGGCCACTCAAACTACATTGAGCAGATCCCAGCACATTCTTGCACTCCAAGCTTAGTGCCAATCTGTTCTGACCCCAAGCATCTGTCATGGAGGGTCATGTTGCTCCCAGTGTCCGGTGCACTGACTGTGGTTGCTGAATTTTGTAGCGGCTGCAGTGGGGTCGGGGAAGCAACGTGGCGTTTGTGGTGAAGAGGTCCAGCATAGGTTATTGTGGGGATTTTTAGGAAGGTGTTGTGGTAGTCGTAAGAAGGTTGTAGCATTGTGGTTCAAGTACTGAGGAGTCTGAAATTAAACATCCGTTGGGAAATGGTGTGCAGTTTAAACGGGGCCACTGCGGAAAATGTTCATGGGGCTCTCTATTGATGTCACCGTTCAGTCTGTGGCGTGCATGCTTGCTTGAAGGAGAAGTCGTGTGTGCAAAGTAAATTAAAATAGATGAATGGAATTAAAGACCAAACTAAAAGCCCTCAACACATTTTGCCCCATTAACCCACGAGACACAAGGAAAGGGCTATCAGAAACAGATACTAATGAAACTAGAAGGGCACTCGGTGGATCGCGTACCTCCGCCATGCAATGCGTGATACATGAGAATATATCGGGCCAAATACATTTTTGAAATATTATGCTATACATACAGTAAGCCTGGTGTTGGCGTAGTGGTTAGGGTAGCGGCTTGGGATCCAAAAGGTCCTGAGTTCAAGCCCCGTTGGCCACTTGAATTAATACACACCAGGGGGTTGACTCAGCCTGTCATCCTTCCGAGGTCGGCGAAGTGAGTACCAGTGTACTGGGCCCGGTGTATACCCCGGTTAAAATAGGTGTACCATATCCCTGTGTTGTAAGAGGCCACGAGGGTTGCATCAGGAAGGGCATCCAGAGTAAAACCTATGCCAAATCATTATGCAGATCATAACAGATGATCCGCTGTGGCGACCCCTAACGGGAAGAAGAAAAAGAAGAAAAAGTAGAAGAAGAAGAACAACAACAACAAGCTACACATACAGTACGAGATAGTTTTTGGCCCTATCTCTCAATGGTGAAGAATCACTTAAAAAAATTCGAGTAGTCAGATCCGGATCCAGATATTCACCAAAATTTAATCAGTTCATCCTTGTCACACACCCAACCTGACCATAACTTTTTGTGATATCCTGTACACAAACAAACAAACAAACAAACAAGACAAACAAACAAACAAACAAACAAGCAAGAAGGGCACTAGGTAGATCGCATACCTCCACCACGAAATGCCTGATCCATGAGAACATTTCGGACCCAATACATTTTTGAGATGTTGTTGTTCGTCTCTCGACTGCTCCCGTTAGGGGTCGCCACAGCGGATCATCCGTTATGATCCGCATACTGATTTGGAACAGGTTTTACTCCGGATGCCCTTCCTGACGCAACCCTGGTCGCCTCTTACGACACAGGGATAAGGATTGGGTTTCGCCATGATTCCGGGCTGCCCTACACCTTCTCATAGCACGGCCCAGCGCAGAGCTCCCGTCCTCAAGCGATCCTCCAACCCAAGCCTCCGAGTAGCCGGATTACAGACGCACGCCACTACGCCAGGTCTCCTTAACCTTCAGTGGCAGAGGTAATTAATTGAGAAGGAGTTAGACCTCAAATGTTTCGTTATGGTGCTGATTTCCATTGCACGTGAGTACATGGTGCTCTGCTCAAAGACACGGTTTCCCAAGAACACCAAGGATTTTAAAGTTCAATCATTGCTGATTATTACCGACGTTGTTTAACGCTTCGTGCGTACACTTCTGCTTCTCCTTGTGTTTGGACAGCACGCGTTGAAGTAGACCATGTGCGTCGGTGTTCCTGGTTCGAGAATGCGTTATGGGCTTTGTCCAAACTTGACTTACTGTACGAATGTAGGGCAAAGGTCTGGGTGGAGTGGGGTTTGGGGGTCTTAAGGGAGTCATCACAACCCCATAGTAGTGTTAATGATGAAGCTTCAAATTGTCACTGCAAGTCACGATGGGTTACTGTGCCGCTGTAGAAACCTCGAAAGACCAAAGCCTCATAATTGGGGCAAGGCAAAGTTATAAAAAGCTAAATAAAATGGCAGGGAGACCTGTTCATTGAATCTTTGTTGAAAATGCCTGCACAACACCAGGCTCCGTCATGCACATCTCCTACTTCATCCCCATTTACTATGTGATGTACAAGTATATGCTGTTCCAAAAAGATCTGGACAACTTTGGTTGTTAATATATTTAGTACCACAAATAATACAACAATACCCTTTGCTTTATATGATACAGAAACTCATAAAGTTTTATTTTTTTTGTTTTCCAGGTCTGGTGGTTTAATGTAAAAGAAAATGGTGACTCCACAGGAGAAAGCTCCGTGTGTCGAATGGTTCAGAGACGAAATCCCACACACAAGTTCAGCATAATTTCTGCATGAGGTATGGAAGGAATCGGCCATCACAGACGAGTATCAGAGAGTGGTGCAAGAGGTTGAAGGAGACTGGAATTTGTCAGAAACAGAAAAGTGTCGGTCGACCAAGTACAAGTGCAGCAGACGTTGAACGAATGTGTGAATCATTTCAACAAAGTCCCAGAAAATCAATTTGACACACATCCAGAGAACTGGGACTACCAACCACCACTGTACACAGGATTTTTGTATAAAAGATTGAAGCGTTATGTCGATAATGTACAGATTCTGCAGGAACTCAAACCAAGTGATGGACCCAAATGTAAGGTGTTTGCCTTGGAAATGCTCAGTCATTTAGAGGATGATGAAGATTACCTGAAAAAAGTCATGATCACAGACAAAGCTTACTTTCATTTATCAGAGAAGGTCAACCGGCACAATGTGAGGATCTGGGGCTCTGAAAGCCCCCACATTGTCATTGAACACACACATGACACACCGAAGGTCAATCTGTGGTGTGGCCTTCTCCATGACCGCTTGGTGGGTCCGTTTGCCCTCGCACAGATTGAAGACCTGCAACCCGATATCATTTTTCAACAGGACGGCACTCCCCCTCATTGGGCCTTCGTCATCCGAGCCGTCCTAAATGAAAAATTTCCAGATCACTGGATTGGCCAAGACGGACCAACCAACCGCCTGGCCCCCCACGATCACCAGACATAACCCCCCCCCCTTGTTTTTTAGATCCTCGTGGAGGATCTCCAAGTCTTACTCACGTTGTTGTTCTTCATCTTCTTCTTGTGGACTTTTTTGTTTCACAGCCTCCAGTTTTCATCGAAACTTCCTGAAACTTGGCATATATATGTAAAAATACCCTGCGCAGACAGTAACCATCTCCGATTTTGAAAATTCCTCCGAGAAAAAAAAAGTTATGACGTCAAAATATCTCCGCTAATGGAAATCGCCGAAAAAATTATCTCAAACGAGGCAAGCTTTTTGAATTCTGTTTGCGGGAATCGAACAGGGCATTAGCAGAGATGAATTACCGCACATACGATACATCACTATGACGTCATATCAATTTTTATGACATCATTCCTATTTTTTGACATTTTTTGTTTCACAACGCAGTTTTCATCGGATCTTCGTGAAACTTGCCATGTATATGCAGAAAGCCCACGCGCAGGCAGTAACCATCTCCGATTTTGGAAATTCTTCCTAGAAAAAAAAAAAGTTGACGTCATAATATCGCCGCTAATGTAAATCGCCTATACCATTATCTCCGAAACTCGGCAAGCTGTTCGAATTTTGTTTGCGGGAATCAAGCCGGGCATTAGCACAGATAATTTATCGCAAACCTGATACATCACAATGACGTCATATTCGTTTTTATGACGTCATCATTAAGAGGACGAGGATGTTAGCTCATTCGAACTTGTTTTTTTTTTTCTGCGGAGGTTTGTCAATGATGATGTCCACAACACCAAGGTGGCAAAACCTGCAGGATCTTCGTTCTCGCTTAAAAGTTACGTGAACACTGGTGGACACAAACACGCTGAGCCGACCATGGCAAGGCCTCGTGTGGGGCCTTGATGTCCTGCACATCACAAACCGCTCACATTGAAGTGTATCGATGGTGTCACGTGTGCACGCGACGCACGTACCGCGTGACCCTCTCTGAGGGAGGCGATCAGACGCTGAACGGCGTCGACACGAATTTCACGATTCTTGCTGCGGATGTCCCAGAAAATATCCAAAAACTTTCGCCCCTTCTTGATCAACTCCTTGTCCATCCTTCCCAGATCTCTGGCCTCGGCGGTTGGAGCAACGGCACGTCCATCATGAAACGACGCCATGTCGGCCAATGACGCCCGAGACTCGCGCAACATCCGCAAAAGCTCAAAACTCAAAACATTCGTCTTTATTCATTCTCTTTTTTTTTTAGATCACAATGTGTTTCTACTCAGACAAAGAAAGAAAATCGACGCCGAAAAGAAAATTGTACAAAAAAAATTGTACCAGCTGAGGTAACAGATTTATATACACCGCCCCGAAATGCCAGCTAATTAATATTCCGTCATGCCGTGTTGTTTGTCAGTTATGACAAAGAGTTTGTCAGCCCAATTTTTTTTTTTTTACATGAAAAAACAGCTTTTGAATTAATTGGGGAAAATCGTGTTTTGAAAAATTTGAACTCACTGAGCTCGATGATATGGAGGAACTACCGGGCGATGGGAGTGCGGTTACTGATGAGGCCACACGGCCGCCATCTTGGGACTCCATCACCAACCGGAAGTCCGTGGTCAACAACGTCGCCAAACAATCACAACGAAAGTTTCTTTTGGGGGGGGGGACTTGTCAAGTCTTTCACAACTTGAGGCCGATGTTTTAAATATATATTTGGTCACAATATGGATTATTTACATTGAATATAGGGGCATACTATTCGGCATTGTTGTAGATTAACTTGTGTGTTTGTTTGTCGGTGGTCGTGGGGAGGGGGGGGGAGGGGGAGTGGGTGTTTTGAATTGTAAACAGTTGGTGTGTTTTTGCTTCATGCACGTGTAACCCATGTTATTTTTTTTTGCCTATACAAACCAGTCAGTTGCCTATACACCGCCCAAATAAAGGTATGCATCAAAAGAACACGTTGCATGCTTGGAACAACATCACCAGTAGGGTGGGTACTCCGCAAGTGGCTTAAGAGTTATAATGCTTACAGATCGAGGCCGAGATAAATACCGCAGTGGCCTTGATTCACCTCATTAAAATAATGAATAATAATAATTGTGGTTTTCCAACCACACAACTGAACTGCGTTGAAATGAATGTGAGAGGAAAACCTTCGGAGTATAAGGCTTTATTTCACTTGATTGAAGCCGTCTCTACAAACACAAAAGGAATACATGTGCAGTCAATCACCGCAAAGTATAACAACGATTAGCCAGCATAAGCACGGAGTCCGGTATACTATCAATTCTCACCATTCAAGGAGCACCAAGTGAACCACCGCCGTTAATGACAATGCCCCAGGGACAATCCCACGGACCGCGCCGCATCTCGGTTTTATCTGTCTCGTGTGCGAGCCGCGCGTCACGTGATCGCGCGTCACTTCATCCTTCAATTCATCACATTCTCCCCGTCTTTAAAATGTAACTAGAGGTTCAACTAACGCACCATGATTACTTAAAAGCTATAGGAGTATACATTTCAAGCAGCGTGAACTATTTAAACTACAGAAGCATACATTTCAAGCAGTGAGGATTATTTTGAGTTATAGGAGCATGGTAAGGTGCCATCGAGGGATGCCGATAAACCCCTTTACAGATCGAGTCGTCGAGGGGGTTTTATCCGTCGACCTCTCCGGGAGTAAATGGTGGTTTCACTTGAGGGAGGGTTCCGATCCTCTTGGGGAGCCTCGACTCGTGCCGGGGATGACTCCTCGATCGCTCTCGGGTGGAATGCGGTTGCTTTGTATTCCTCAACCCCGACGCCACCATTCTCGGGTGGAGAAGTTCCTGAGGGGGAAACACCTGGGATGGGAATGTCAGAGGGAGGAGTACCAGAGGGAGGAGTACCTGCGGGAGCCAGATGGCGAACCGACACAGTGGTCTCCCTGCCATCAGGAAGTCTAACATGAGCATACTCAGGATTAGCATCGATGAGTTCGACCTTCTCCACCATCGGTTCATACTTGCTTTGTCGTACCGGGCGCTTCATGAACACTGTTCCCGGATAGGTTAGCCAGTTGGGCACCGATTGGTCGCCAGTATATCGTCGTTGGTGAGTAAACATTCGTTCGTGCGGATTAGCATTGATGGACGTATAGAGCAAAGAGCGTATGGAATTCAGGGCATGGGGAAGGGTAACCTCCCACCGCTCGGGCCCCAGTCCTCTCGATCTCAGCGTCAGGGTTATGGCTTTCTAAATGATTCCATTATACCGTTCCACCTGCCCATTACCCTGTGGGTTGTAACCCGTCGTTCGACTAGTTGCTATGCCGTGCTCTAATAGGAACTGTTTTAGCCCGGCCGACATGAAACACGGCCCTCTGTCAGAATGTATGTACGAAGGTTTCCCAAACATGGCAAAGAGGTCAGAGAGATATTTCACGACAGTGCCCGAGGTCATATCCGAGCACGGGAATGCAAACAGCAACCTTGAGTATTCATCAACAATAGTGAATATGTATCTGTTGTCTGTCTCAGTCGGCAGGGGCCCTTTGAAGTCGATATTTAGTCTCTCGAAGGGTGAACTGGCTTTGATCAACCTGCCAGGAGCGGCGCCATAGAATCTGGGTTTTAGTTCAGCACAAACAGGGCAAGAAGCACTCACTTGTTTAATATCATCGATAGAATAGGGAAGGTTTTGTCTACGCACAAAATGTGCCATTCTGGTTACCCCTGGGTGGCACAGAGACACATGAAGGTCTTGCAAAGCCCGACCGGATGTCGCTGAACAGTAGACCTGAGAGAAGGTGTCTGCAGCAGGGTTTTCCCTCCCGGGCCGATAAACAATGTCGTAACTATAACAAGATAGATCTATCCGCCATCTCATTATTTTCTCATTCTTAATTTTCCCGTTATTTTTCCCATCAAACATGAAGGCAACGGATCGTTGGTCCGTGACGAGCGTGAAGTGGTTTCCCAGTAAATAGTGTCTCCATTTACGTAGGGCTTCGACAATAGCGTACGCTTCCTTCTCTATCGCCGAGTGTCTCTGCTCGCTTCCAGAGAGAGTTCTCGAGAAGAACGCGACGGGTCGGCCGGACTGATTGAGCGTCGCGGCGATCGCGTGATCGGAAGCGTCTGCTTCCACCACGAACGGCACCGTGCTGTCGATCGATAATACCACGGAATTACTGATATCATCTTTGAGGCTGTGGAAAGCTTTTACAACAGCGGCATCTAGCGGGAAGCTGTTGCAATGCACCAGGGGATGTATTTTCTCAGAGTATTGGGGAATCCATTTAGCGTAGTACGCGAACATCCCAATCACCCGGCGCAATGACTGCAGGTCATGAGGTGGGGGTAGCTCACTGAGCGGGCGCAATCGTTCAGAATCGGGCTTAATCACGCCGTCGGCTATTGTGTGGCCGAGAAGATCAATTGACTTTGCCGAGAATACGCATTTGTCGTAGTTGAGTGTCAGATTATATTTTCTAGCAATGCTCAAGAATCTGTCCAGATTCGCATCATGTTCCCCCCGATCGTTACCGCACACCCTGACATTGTCCACGTAAACAAAAGTGTCTTTGAGGTTTTCATCCGAGATGATGTCGTCCAAAACTCGTTGGAAGCAAGCTACTCCATTAGTGACACCGAACGGGATCCTCTTAAATTGATAGAGGCGCCTACCTGCCTCGAACGCGGTGTAAGGTTTGTCTTCCTCTCGAATCGGAATTTGATGATCGGCGCTTCGCAAATCGATGGTGCTGAATATTTGGTAGTTGGCCACGCATTCGACCATCTCGTCTATGCGCGGCAATGGGTAGGCATCAAGGTGGGTGAAGCGATTGACCGTTTGAGAGTAATCGACAACCATTCGTTTCTTATGGTTCTGGCTGGTGGTCACCAACACCTGTGCGCGCCATGGCGAATCGCTCGGTTCTCTAATACCTTCTTCCAGTAATCGCTTAGTCTCAGAAGTGATGAAGTTCATATCGGCGGTGGTATATCGTCGCGATTTGATCGCTATCGGTTTACAGTCCGGCGACAAGTTAGCAAACAGCAGGGGGGACGATACCTCTGCAGTGGTCAGAGCATTTAGAATTAGACGAGGTTTGTTTCCTCCAAAGGGTATTTCGACGCTCGTGTGCTGCTTGAGGACATTATGACCCAAAATCACATCTGCGCATAAATCACGAAGCACCAGTACCCTTACATCCTGATACGTGTGGCCTTTTACGTCCAGCTCAACATTACAGTACCCTCGTACGCTGGACTGTAGTGATGTGGAGGCCATGCATACCGTATTGTCTGTCGGGTGGATCTTCCATTTCCTGTCTTTCGCTAGTGAGCTGTTGACGAAACTTTCAGAGCTACCGGTATCGATCAGCACCTCGGCCATATGCCCGTTAATTCTTACGTTGATGATAACTTTGGATAGATTTCCCGGTGAAGCTGCTGTTACTTTCTTTTGTGAGTCGAGAGCCGCAGAAGTGGGTTTATTTCTTCTAAGAGTAGATTTGCATATCCTGGCATAATGCCCTTTCTTGTCACAGTTCATACATGTGGCATCCCTGGCGGGGCATTTGCTACGGAGGTGTCTTTTACACCCACAAAAGAAACATTTTCCAACCAAAGTAGTTGCCGAGGAGTTCGACGAGGTCTGGGTGTCCGATTCCTCGGGTTTATCTCCATCCTCAGTGTCGGAGGTATCCCGGGGAGTTCTTTGAGTTTCCTCTATAGCAGCATTCATTAGCAACACCGGTGTACCATATGACTCAGATTGCTGCTGGGCCGCGTCCATAGCTCGGGCCTGGTCAGCAACCGTTTCAAGATTGGGTTGCGCTTTTTCCAGTAAGCATTGCCGAATGGGGGCTGACCTGAGCCCCTGGATGAAAGCCTCTCGGGTCGCTTCATCTCGATGTTCCTCGGCGGTTACAGCCCGGAAATTGCAGTCTTTGCCAAACTGCCTCAGAGCTTGCAGGTACTGATCGATTGTCTCACCGGCCTCTTGCCTGCGGGTGGTGAGAAGATGTCTTGTGTATACCTCATTCTTGCGCTTCACGTAGAGCGCCCGCAGCACGTCGATCGCTGCGTCATAAGTGTTACACTCCGAGAAGAGCCTGAATACACTTGGCGAGACATGGTTTACAAGTGCAGCCAGTTTGTCGGCTCCCTCTTCAATGATGGTCAGACAGTGTGAGAAGGAGCGGTACCAATGGGACCATTTCATTTCCGAGTCGGTGGCGTTCGGGTCCGCATCGAACCTCTCCGGCTTGTAGATCTTGTCCATAGTCGGTTGAGGCAGCCGAAGGAATCAAGTGAAATAAATTGAAATTAATGTGAGAGGAAAACCTTCGGAGTATAAGGCTTTATTTCACTTGATTGAAGCCGTCTCTACAAACACAAAAGAAATACATGTGCAGTCAATCACCGCAAAGTATAACAACGATTAGCCAGCATAAGCACAGAGTCCGGTATACTATCAATTCTCAACATTCAAGGAGCACCAAGTGAACCACTGCAGTTTATGACAATGCCCCAGGAACAATCCCACCGACCGCGCGACATCTCGGTTTTATCTGTCTCGTGTGCGAGCCACGCGTCACGTGATCGCGCGTCACTTCATCTTTTATTTCATCACATGCGTTTCAATACTTACCAGCAACGGTGCCCGGTGGGCGTTGTAACGACGTGTCCCTCCTCTCGCCCTTTCTCCTCTCTCCGGACTCCCACTCCTCCCCTGTCTCTCCTGATTAGTGGAGGTTGGCTTCGGCACTTCCCACTCTCTGGGAACGTGTCCAATGTAAAAATGCAAGTCATCTCCCAAACCGACTTGTAATACCCTCTGCCACCACCATCGGATGGCGCTACACGACACACATTTACGTTGAGAATTTCCGTCGACCTTCGCTCCTGAACCCCCACGATGACAGATGAAACCAAATAGCCCATGTTCACGACAAGGTTGAACTTGATCCACGTGCCAAGTTTGGTGGCAGATGGCCCAGTCGTTTTGGCGTGATTGGTGTTAAACACACAGACAGAAAATTACATTTATTTACAAGAATACGAGCAAATACAACCCGGCGCTTCACTGATGGAGACATTTAAGGGGGAGGGGGAGAGAAAGGAAGAAGGTGTAGGGTGAAAGGAGGAAGGTGTAAAGTGAGGGTGAGGGGAGGCAGAGAGGATGAAGAAGGGGGAGCTAGGAAGGAGGGGTGGGGGAGTGAGGAGAAGTGGTGGAAGGGAAGGCAGCGTGAAGGGAGGGGAAAGAAGTGTGAGGGGAGGGTCCATCCAGCCATAACCACTGTCCGGACACATCCAGAGATAACCACCGTCTGGCCAAAACTACCATCCAGATATGACAAGGAAGGCAGCGTGAGGGAAGGGTCCATCCGGACATAACCACCGTCTGGTCACGTCTGGAGATAACTACTGTCCGGAAATAACCACTGTCCAGAGAGAGATTGAGAGATTGGATGCTGCATTGTATTAGGAGGGGGTAGTGTGAGGATGGGACAAAGAGAGACAGAGGGGTGAGGGTAAGAGGGGGTAAGCGAGTTCGCAGAGAATATGTTATGCTTTATGAACAACACACACACACACACACACACACACACACACACACACACACACACACACACACACACACACACACACACACACACACACACACACACACACACACACAATTGGCTCTGTCATTGAGAAAACATGTTAAACGGCAAACGGCTCAGAAATTGGGTATTATCAAATGTATTTTGCTTTGAAACTCATAAAAATAAACCATATAACCTTTGTAAAGCACTACAACGAGTCATATAGAATAACCAGTCATATAGAAGTCATAATAAGTCATATAGAATTGCTTTCGAAACAGTCATGAGGACAAAGGAAAACGTGATCGCTTGTACGGTATTGAGGTTAAAAATGAAAACCTCAAAGATTCGGGATGAAACTGCCACCACGGCATGCACGTAACCAAGCATGTCGGCATACACACAAACCCATGGAGAGCCCCTAATTTACCGATCCAAATATACCCAGGTTTTGTCATTACAATGTATCCAGCAATTTGTAGCTATGATGAACAGGGATTGGATAATATGACTGAGGTAAGTGAAAAAAAAAAAACTGTCGTTAAGAAATTGTTGTGGCCTGTTCCAAATCAGGGCATTGTTGAGCAGACCAAAAAACATGGTGGCTTCAAACCTCAGCGAGGTTATCCAGGATACGCCTTGAGACCAAAGGTGGCCGAGGATCGCCTGATAAAGGATATAATTAAATAAGGCCGTTAACTATCTTCAAAAGGAGTGTTTCAATTAACCCAAACACCAATTTTCACTCTTGCACTTCCTTGGAGTTTTCTTCCTATGCATGCAAAGTTTCAGGCTGCTAGGTTTTATAGTTTTGGAGTTATGAAGGAGACACTCTGACGCGATAAAGCACGATAATCTTCATCTTCTTTTCACAGGTATATGATCGACGCTTCACTGGCGTGTCCATTTTGATCGTGATGAAAAACATTTTCGACCCTTTATCACAAAGGGTCGAAAAACACCCTGTTACGACCCTTTATAAAAAATATATTTGTAATGGATAAATAAAATAGGGAGGTCCATGTGTGCTTATATCCATGAATATACTTATTATCCAGATGCTACTGTATCTAGTCTCAAGGATGAATTCTGGCTGGGGGTGCCGTTTCATTCGGTGATTATAAAGACCCCTTGAGTGAAATAATTGGTTGTGATTAGCCAATTACCACACAGCATACAAGACCACGTCAGGTGTATGAGATTGCTCAGCCTAATTAGATCCAGATACATGACACTGGACTGTTTTGGGACTCCCAAACTCGACAGTAATGTGGCTTTTCAACACAAATCCAACACGGGAGTCTTCAAAATGGTCGACCATTGCGGTCGCTTTGACACAAACTTCCAGACTCGAACCAGTGGACTGGGATGAATCCGACGGAGTTCATGGAAGAATTAAACTTGTATTTAGTGCCACATAAGGCAAGAAGTTGCCCTCTCCCCTTTGTCTTTTTGTATACATTGCTGCATTAAATATGAAGGAAGAAATCAAGATAACATGGACGACCATAAACTTTAGTTATAGCGTATGGGAGCGGCAGCAAGAGTCATGCTGTTTTCTCTCTGGGGTATATAGATTACAGTAGATGTAGGCTCAGGTCCGTTAGTCTGTGAGGGACATGATAAGCATATAAAGTCTCAAGAACATGGGGTTTCCTCCCTTTCAGTTTCGTGTTAAACAGCAGTAGTGACTATTTAAAAAGTCAATCGTACATGTTTGTGGTTTATAACTTTTTTTTTAGCTTCCGGGAGGGATGCCCCACAAAAAGCTATTTATACAAGTTAACATGGCGTTTGTTCAAGGAGTAAAACCCCTGGGGGAGGGGATATTATTAGTATTAACTAGACAACCTGTGAACCCGTTGGGTTCCCATTGTGACAGCAGTTGATAACAAGTTTCAAAAAAAAAAAGAAAAAAAAAAGATAGCTCCAGCAAACTATACCGCTGAGGTTGTCATCATTGATCAAATTCTCCTGGAGTACTTGACTGAATCGGGAATTAATGTTTTTAATTATTTTTTTCCGTTGCCCGATTTGAACGAAACTTGATACTGCACACCACAGGTGAATGGTGAGTAAGCTGGGCTGAAAATGTTTGCGCTATTGTGTACCATTTTGGCTGTATTTCAGGAACATACATACAAGATGAGAGTTTTAGTAATTTATAGATAGAAGATAGAAGATATGATGCCATTATCATTCGTGTTATTAGAAGCGGCGTTGGGATAAGAAGAGATAAGATATTGTTTCGAATTTTGGCCCGTCCGGCGTGTGAGCGATTGCGTATCTCAAATCACGACGCGTCGCCCACCGGAACGGACAATTCAGTCATGACCCTCCTGGAACTACCGCCAGGAGCCAGTCACGGGTGGGGGTTTAACCTCACCACGATTGTGCCAATTGCCCACCCGCGCAGGATAGGGTTGCTCGCCAAATTCGACCCACCTAAGTACCTGCGCGAGTGCTCGACCAGGCGATCGTACACGAACCGCTTAAGCGGCTCGTTCCGTGCTGCAAGGATAACTGAGCGGAGTTATCGTCAACCGACGGTTCAGATTACTTATCGGGCGTTTCAACCCACTACCAATCCCTTACGTGATGCAAGATGGAACTTTCAATGGAGGAAAGGACGCAACGAAACGGGAAAACAGTTTGACAAGCAAGCACTTATATTTCACACACACAACATACGCACGTTAGGCAGTAATGCAATGTGCAGCAAAAGCAAAAGCACGACTACCGACTATAATTATTTACAACACTTAAACAATTATACTTGTCGGGACTCGGCGCCACATCATTCATTCAAAATAAACAGGAAAGACCTCCCCATAGGCAGGGAGGTAGACGGGGTCCGTGGACCAAATGTGCACGGAACCTGGAGGAGTGGCCAGGTTCACGAGACCGAAAAGGTCTTACCCGCGTCCTCGTGACGTGATGGCGGGCAAGCCGCAACATCAGCACAGCTGCACCCCGACTCCGTGCCCCTGGCGTGGTTGGTGAGCCCTCTCCGACGTGTTCCGCGCAAGCGCGGTTTGGTCGGCACCACGGTTAGGGTGGGGAATGAACGGGGCCACAAGCACTATCTTAGCGTGGATGGGGGGGGGGGGGTGAAATTGTTGATGCTCAGGGTCGAACGAGGGGAATGGCTGGCTGGCTTGGTCACTTGTGAAAGCGAAGGTGGCTCGAGTCCAGCGACGAGACGACACCAACGACGAGACGACGCCAACCACGGGGAAAGCGACCCCCACACTACAACGAGTTCCACACAGACTCGCGTCTTTTATAGACCGGGGGGGGGGGAGCCTGTATGCAGATTTTAGGATCAAAACGCGATTGGAGGCGGGGCCACGCCATCCTCTGTTCAGCCATTGGTGTGGAAAAAAGGGGCGTGAGCCTCTTTTGATCCGAATTCCTTCCTGAGAGGAATTCACATCCATCGCGCTTCGAGGTGGGGCCACACCGCCCGACGCTCACCCATTGGACGGAGGAAAAGGGGCGTGAACCTCCCCTGATCCGAATTTCTCTCCCGTAAGGAATCCATTGCACTCGCGGCTTGCTGCGTTCGGCAGCAATCGCCGAACGTCTTCGGACAGTACGACGTTCGGTGTTGACTGGTGGTGGGGTCGATGGTTGTGGAAGGAGAAAGGCGAAGGTGGTGGGGGGTTTGCTGTGGGGTTTGGTGGTTGGTGGGCGTCGTTTGGGAATGGCGGTGAAGCGATGTTTGCAGGATGGAGTTGTGGAGGTAAAGAGGCGAAGGTGGTGGTGTTTGAGTTGTTGGCAGCTTAATGGTCCAAAATAACGACAGAGAAAGAAAAATGGCTAACTCAAAGCGTCGCAGCCCGGATGAATCACACATATTCCTTCGAAACAACAGGTGTGGGCTAACTACACATGAACTTATTGATATATCTCACCCGATGACCCTTTATGGTGTATTGCGAATTTCCACAGCCGTAACAATATCAATACAACTCAACACGGATTTTGGCCAAGGTGGAAAACCCCCTTGGGGAGGGGGAAATGAAGTCGCTACAACCTCCACATCATGAGACCCTTAATCCTCTTGTCAAGTTTGGTTGAGATTGGATAAATAACGAGTGAATGTATCACGGTCAGTCAGACAGACACGAAATTGCATATTTTAGATCAAATCCAAGTCATAGGCCAAGGATCAACATTTTAAAACAACTTGGACCACACTCTTTACAGATTGCTGGTGACGTCGAAGCAGTTTCCTTGCAAGGGTTATCCTGGGTGGTTTGCTATAGCCTTCCCAGCATTGTTTGTCCATGTTCTATTCTTTTAATGCTGAATGTCACACAAGTACTGTACCATTCTGAAATCTTTAGTAAGACTCGCCATGGTTTGAACCACCGACCTCCCAGGGGACAGACTAATCATAATATATTACATGTTTTTTCTTATATCTTGGTCTGTTGAATTATTTTCGAAGAAAAAAAAATATATAACAAAAATCGCAGGCAGGGCAAGGCGTCAAAGTGTGCCGTCTATCGGATGGACATTAAACTGGATATTAGATCTGTTACAACTCGGAGAACGTTAAATATCCCGAAAGGTTGGCGAGTTATCGTCGGCACTATGAACACTGCAAATTTCTACCCTGACCTTCATTGGGCACCACATCAGTGGCACAGCTGTGCGTCAGCAATGATGCAACCAGCAGGCTGAGTTGGGGATTGAATCCCAGTCAAATATGATTTCACAAAGAACAACAACCCACATTGATTCAATTTGAAGTGGAATCCAAAGAACAAATCGACCTCAAAAGGAGACAAAGATCGAATACATGCAGAATAACAGGCACCATTTATTTATATTAATACACAATTACAGCAGGTAATTTAAACATTTCCTTAGATAGCATTCTCATTTGATCTGTTAACTTCTCTAAAATGATTTTGCTCCGAGTGAATGAATGTGTGAAGGAATAACGGCTGGCTGTGGAATAAGGACAATGGGAAAACAAATCCTGCCCAACCGCCCTGATGATGAAGAACGAGCTGTTCAGACATCCTTCCACAACAAAAACCGTTTGAAAACATACGGAAAGTGAAAAACGGACAAAAGCAAAAAGCACCATAGTTAAACTTGTATTCTCTTTGTATGGAATTGGGGATCATTTCAGACAAATATTATATCACAGGAAAGCAATAACAGTTCTGATAAGAGATTCCAACAAAAATTTTTTTTTTTTTTTTAAATGGAGATTTTTCAGTTTTTGTTTTGCATGAATAACCTGCAGGAACCAATCAGAAATCACAACCTGGAAATCAGGAACTGCGGATTGGAATAAACAGGGCAATGATGCCACCTAAGAGACTCCCATTACATGGACATCTACAGATTGCATCATACAAGGCTGCATGACCTCAGAACCTTGAGCAGTTTGTGGTTTTGAGTCCCATCCCAAATTTGCATTCCAATCAATTCCCAAAATGCTGTTCTAGGTCGTGGAGAACTTCATTCATGAAAAGGTTGCTTCTCAATTCCATTGAGCTCGGCTGCTAATGCAGCCAGCCGTTTTGGTGGCTTTACAATTCACCGGAAAGCCCACTGCAGTCGCAATTAAGACCGTACAACAATGGACTCCGATCCTAGGTCCCCTGGATAACCAGCCTTATGGTATATTGGCGTAGCTAAACATTCACACAAGGGTGGCTTGATGCGAAAATGCCACATCAGAATGGGTGGGCTGAAGGGCAGGTGTATATGGGTGGCCTGTAAAACGAGGCCTTTGCTGCATATCCACCTGGTGATTCTTGCTGGTAATGTTACGACTTCTTGTACTCTATACGTTCCACCTTGACATCATCACCGATGAGCTGATAAACATAAGTGACAACTGTAGAAGCTTGGATGTCCATGAGCACAAAGGATGGCACAATGTTGCTGCAGACACATACATGCAGAAGATGAAGTTTCATATTCACATCTATTCAATTTGAATCTATTTCAGGGGGATTTTCCAGAACTAATCTTTCAGTAGTGCCCAAGTTGTCCTGAAGGCATCAAGATTCACCCACAAAAGTGTGGATTAGCACTACGTATAGACCAGACCAAGTGGGGCAAGCAGATTATATCCTTTCCGAAACTTCCTCAGTGAGCCAGCTGGGTTTTTTAACAGCACACCAAACACGATATGGTAATTCCCCTTCTTCATTTGTATGCAGCACAAGGCTGTGGGGGTAACATCATTGGCTGAGAGCATGGTTGTCCCACTGCTGCAATGCCTTCTACAGGTGAGGACAGGAATTTGTAATTTGGCCGTAGCTACGGTGATAGCTCGCCCACTCTTCACGGACACAGTGGGATCCAACGTCCACCAACTAATGTTGGCAGACGGAACGCCTAGTTTAATGTCTATCCGAGGGACGGCGCACACATTGATGAATCACCCTGCCTGTGAAACACTAGGATGAGCATTTGCAGCCAGGCAGAGATTCAAACCCAGGTTAGATGGCTTTGAGGCAAGTGTGGTTACCTCTAGGCCATCCTGACACCCAGTAATTTCCCAAAACGAACTCTGTTTCCAGAAGCTCAGCATCCAAAATAATCCTTAATACCACTGCCTTCAGCTGGATTTGAATGCACAATTGCTGGGATGTCAGTCTGGTGTCATTACTGGAATATTAAAAAAAAAAAAAAAAAAAAATTGCAGGTTAATGCATTACAAACCTGTCTAAGACACTGAAAGCACCAGTAGCTGAACCAGGATTGATGTAAAAGCGGTTGTCGTGCTCAAACGCCTCAAACCGGTGCGTGTGTCCTGAGATGAGTATATCGACATCAAGCTGGCGTTGGAGCAGGGCCAAGCTGGCTGGATCCCCCCAGGGCACAATTTGATGCCCATGTACAAGGCCCACTCGGAATTGTCCCACCGTTACCACTTTCTGCTCTGGATAGATAATATTCTGAGAATGAAAAAATGAAAAGAATTAAGGTTAGATGACCAATATATCAAAACCATACGTAAAATGTATTGTACAAGCATCCCATTTCTCAATGGATCACGACCATATACAAAGTTTTATTACCCTCCGTTTGTCTGTTTGTCCGCACAGAACTTTCGTGTTTTTCTCTGCAACCGCTTGTCTGATTGAGACGAAATTTTCACCATTGGTGCGACGACGCATGTAGAATGACGTCATAAAATTGTCACGTGGTGTGGTATTATATAGAATTATTTAATAAAATTATGACGTCATAGGTCACGTGGTGTGGTAGCCATATTGGAAAACTTTGGACCTCTGTATCTCTGAAACAGCACCAAGGAAAAAATTGAAACTTGGCCCATGGGAAGTACTCATCACGGGAAAGAGTTTGATTTTTATGGCATCGCAGGTGCCTTCGTTATGACGTCATAATTGCTCATGTAAAACGCTGCATCTAATCAGTATGAAAATTTTTGAGGGTCAACGAGGGATAAAATGGTCTACAAAAATTTTTTTGACATCAGTCACATGATTCGGCAGCCATATTGTTTAAAAAAAAAAAAATAAAAAAAAAATCTCTGAAATGGCTGAACCAGTCATCACTACCAGCATTTATAAAAGTGGCAGTTCTAATTTTGCCTCATCAATTATGTAACACACCAGGACACAAACGCCACAACACACCACACAAAACAAGCCCTGGCGAGTGTCAGCAATCTCTGATTGCTCTTTTTCTTGTTTTATGTTGCTTCAACTACAAGACAATTCTATAATCAACAGCGTTCAAAACTGCCACTGCCTGAAATCGCACTCTTATTGCACCAAGCTGCTTTCTTCACTCCAGTTATTCCTGTGTTGACAACACTATGACAAAAACTGACCAAAATCATTACTTTAATTGCTACACAGTGGCGCATTGATTCGGGGGGGGGGGGGGGCAGACGGGGCGACCGCGAAAGTTGATAGTGTGCCAAATGACACCCTCAAACAAAAAACGTTTTCATGCTCCATTTGGTTGTATTGTATATAAATAATACCACGGACTCGTGAGAGCACGAGAAGCAACTTTCATCACACCATGTTTTACATTTTAAACTCCATGCTACGTGTCACTGTGTCATGTACATGTTCACGAACTCTTTCCAACATTCAGTTTCACATTTTTCATAATTACTAATCACCTTGGCACAGTAAATAAATAAATCCAGATTACGGTGTTAGCAATTATGGGGGTGTCTGCTGCATACATCTCTTATCTCGTATCACGAGGTTTAATGTACATTCTTTAATATGGAGATCACCTGTAGGCCCAAGGGCTGTAGGGGTGATAACTATTGGACGTCCGTTTCGCAATGACGCGTCAATCAAATCCAGTCATGTCTCGCCTACCGTCCAGACCCAATCAGTGACGGCCAAGATCACGTGCCAAGCCCATTCATTAACTTCGTTTCAATGTCTTGTATTGGAATCTCCACTTTCTTATCATGTCACTCTCTTTATATGTGCGTTCATTCAAGGATAATTGTAATCAGTGCTCTTTTACAGGCTGAGTTTCCTTAAGCCCAGCCCGCGCACGCACGCACACGAAATGCCATGCCGTGTGAACAGCGTGTGAAGGGAAAAAGCGAAGAAGGCACTGGTGCTCCATGGGTCTGGACAAAACGGTAAACATGGTGAGAGGCCTCAGAGAATGTGTTGGATTAGAAAGATACAATCGCCTGTAAACTGTCGAGCCTGGGTTCAAATCCCAACGTAGCTAAAGACTGTTATCCTGGTGTTTCACAGGCAGATAATCTCACCTTCCCTTCCTCTGCTGCTCTGTCTCATCAGCTCTAGCCTCGAGTCTAGGCCATAGAAATACCACACCATGCTGCATGCATGTTTGATGTAGTTGTTAACGGCCGTCTAGCATACCTGACTGTTGTACTGCTTCAGCATTAAGCTTGCCTTTCACCAAGCCCAGGTCCACTTGGACGAGGGTGGGGATTATAAGTTTGTTATTATTCTTGCCAAATGGTACGAATATTATTATTCTTGTTGTTAATATTAGCATTAATAAATGCTTTGTTGCAACGTTATCATCGTTTTTGTTATTTTGTAATTATAATGCCATGCCATGGAAGGACCTATCAAACTGCTCGATCCACCTCAACATGGCATACGTTTACAAACATGGGAATTCTTCCAGATTCTTTGTAGTTAATTAACCTAATCAATTCAGATCATTTCTAAATGTAAATCTATTCTCATTTTGAACAGCTTCCAAGGCTCTACTGCTGGGGAAGCTTAGAGCTCTTTCATATGGCACCCCAATAGAAATTCCAGACTACGCTCGTGCCTGTGGGGCGCCATTATTGACCTTTCGCCCCGGGCGCCACAAACCCGAACTCCACCACTGGCTACACAGTAAACCAAAGGGGTCACGAGGTGCTCAGCATCACTTCAGGTGATTTATCCAATGCACAGTATGGGTAAGCTATAATACCAAAGTGGTATCCCAAGAGCAAGCTGCTTCAGCTCATGTATATTATATATATATATATTATATATCTCTGTTACAGGACCATTATTGTATCATGTAAACCGAGACGGATCACCCTTCCGCGGGTTTGAAGCGAGTGCCGTGTGTGCGTGCGCGACGAGTAATGGAGCTGAGTGTTGTGATTCAAGCTTACGTGAAGTCAAGTGCATTGTGGTTGGTCCGATCATTTGTAGAGTGTACGAGGTGCAGTGGGACGCAAGAAGCACGCGGGCCACCATCTACTCCGCTTTATTGCGCGACCAGAAGCACACTGCTGCCACCCCTAGCGGGCGAGGCATGATATACGAAAACCCAATCACGTGACACAGCACACTCCTCCCCTCGTAAAATGACCCGTCACACGATGAACGGACAATCACAACATGACCATCTGAAACCCATCAACACTCATAATCCTCCAAGTACCGCGGCCACACCCTGACCCACCTTGGACGGGCAGCGCCACCAGACAGCCCAGGCTCAGACGCCTCCCGGCTCGGTCGAGGTGACACCCTCGCCGGACTCGCACTTTCCGCAACACCAGCCACCCCCGACCGCCCAGCCTGCTCGACGTCCCCGGGTAGGACGGCATCAGGCGAAGACCCCCTTGGCGTCGGCCCAACCAGCCCCGGCGACACAACGTCACAACACAACCCTGACCCTAACTGAACAGCGATCATGCATTTGGTCCACGTGCCGCTTCCACACATCCCCACCATCAGTCCGCACCATGCAATTCGCCGGCCCCAGCACCCCAGAGACCACCGCCGGCACCCATTTGGAACCGTGGAAATAATCGCGTACCATTACCCGCTGCCCCACCTCGAAGCTGCGCAGCCGCGACATTGCCCCACTCCCCGACCCTTCAGGCCGCAGCAAATCCAGCCTGGACCGCAAAGCCCGTCCATAGAGACGAATGGCAGGCGAATCACCCGTGACAGGATGAACTGCGTTCCTGTAATGGAGCAAAAAAGACATCGACCACCGTCTGCACAGGTGCAACCCCCCCCCCTCCCTGCGCAAAGCCCGCTTCAACATCTTGACAAACGACTCAGCCTGCCCATTCGTCTCAGGATGATACGGTGCGGACCTTAGGTGTCGAATACCATTCTGGCGCATAAACTCATCAAATACACCCGCGATGAACTGCGGACCATTATCAGAGACCAGGATCTCCGGCAACCCTTTATTAGCAAAGATCGTCCGCAGTTTCTCTACTGTAATGTTTGCTGATGTAAGCTGCATTACTACAACCTCCGGCCATTTAGAGAATGCATCGATCACAATCAAAAACATTTTGCCATTAACCGGTCCCGCAAAATCTACATGGACCCTCTGCCAAGCTCGGTCTGGCACAGGCCAGAGACCCGAAGCTCGACGCGGGTTATCAGCATCTGTCTGGCACGTGGCGCAACGCTTAGCCAACTGCTCAATGTCTTTGTCCAACCCCGGCCACCACAACAGGCTACGAGCAAGACTCTTGGTCTTCACGATGCCAAGGTGACTGACATACAGTTCATCCAAACACCGCTGCCTGAACTTCGGCGGAATCACGGTCCTCATTCCCCACATTACGCACCGTTGGACCAACGACAGCTCCGCTGCGCGTGACGTGAAAGGTTGAAATGCCGGTTTCGAAGGCAGATCGCTCCAATTCCCCGTAGTAATCGCCTGGACGACACGGGCAAGCACCGGATCACAAGCCGATTCGACCGCGACATGCCTGGCCGCGACCAGCCCGCTTTGGACCTGGCCCAGCGCGAACACATCGACCCGGTCGCTCAACTCAGACGCAGCTGGATCCTCCGCACACGGCAAGCGTGAGAGCCTGTCGCAGTTAGCATGCTTCTCGGTGCTTCAGAACTGAATATCATAATCGTAAGCACCCAGAAACAGACACCACCGCTGTATTCGCGCGGCTGCTACCACCGGCACCCCGCGTTCGGGTCTCAGGATGAATTGAAGCGGTTTGTGATCCGTCTGCAAAGTGAAATGCCGCCCCAGCAGATATTGATGAAACCTCCGCACACCCCAGACGAGGCTGAGAGCCTCACGCTCAATCTGGGCATATCCGCGCTCTGCTGTGGACAGGGTCCGGGATGCAAAACAAACAGGCCGCTCGGAACCATCGTCCATCCTGTGGGAGAGCACTGCCCCGATGCCATATGCAGAGCTGTCGCATGCCAATAGGAGCGGACGCACAGGCTCGTAGTGCACGAGGACCGTATCCTCTGTGAGCAGCCGCTTGACGCGGTCGAACGACGCCTGGTGTGCAGGCCCCCAAGCCCAGCGCTCGTCCTTCTTGAGCAACCGCGTTAACGGCGCAAGTTGTGAGCTGAGCCCGCGCACGAACCTTTGGTAATACTGGGCCATACCAATGAACGAGCACAGCTGCGTCTTGTCGCGAGGCGGTGGCATGTGTTGAATCGCTTCCACCTTCCGAGGACCTTTCAACAGCCCCTCCGGCGTGATGATGTGCCCGAGGTATTCCAAGCGCTGCTTGAAGAACGCGCACTTGTCCCTGTTCAAGCGCAGGCCGCACGCTTCTAGCTTTGTCAGCACTTGGGCAATGTTCGCAAGATGCTCGTCCACCGTTTTCCCCACAATGAGCACATCGTCCAGGTAGGTCTGAACGGGCAGGCCAATGCAAACCTGATCCATGGCTTTCTGCCACAAAGCTGGGGCCGAAGCAATCCCAAAACAGAGTCGGGTATATCGATAGAATCCTTGACACGTGTTGATTGTCAAAAGCTCGCTACTCCCGGGATCCATCGGCAGGTGAAAATATGCATCACGCAGGTCGAGCTTCGTGAAGTATTGACTCCCCGCCAATCGCGCATATATTTCATCGATTGACGGCAATGGATATTGCTCCACACTGAGCCCCGGGTTAACCGTGGATTTGAAGTCCCCGCACAATCGGACGTCTCCATTCCGTTTCAGCACCGTGACAACCGGGGTGGCCCAATCCGAGCACGACACCCGTTCGATCACTCCACAGGCCTCCAGCCTATCCAGTTCACCCTTGACCTTGTCCCGCAGGGCATACGGCACCGGACGCGGTTTACAAAACCGAGGAACCACCCCCTCCTTCAAGAAGAGTTTCGCCTCCATGCCCTTGAGTTTCCCAAGGTCGTCGCTAAACAACCCTTGATGTCTTTGAAGAATCTCATCCAACTGATCCTGCCACTGGCTCGGCACGGGTTGCACAAGGTGAACTGCGGCCCAGTCTAGCCTGATGCGAGCCATCCAATCTCGGCCGAGGAGAGACGGCCCGCTCCCCCGCACGACGTACACCCGAAGCGTGGCGACCTGGCCCTGGTACCGCACAGACACGTCTGCCATCCCGACTGGCGTTATCTTCTCGCGGGTGTACGTGAACAACGTGAGGTTTGACCTGATAAGCTTCAAGCCGTTGAGTCTACGCGCGGTCTGTTCGCCGATGAGCGACACCGCTGCTCCCGTATCGACCTGGAACGTGATTGGCGTTTCATTCACTTCGACTTCCACCGTCATCGGGCGCGCCGTCGCCGGGCCAATTGAAAACAGGCTCAACAACGGCCGCTGGTTCCGCCCCGAGTCGCCTCGCACATCGCCGTCCATGACCTTAACGGTGGCCGTCGCCCCACGGCACACACGCGCCAAATGACCCACCTTGTGACAATTCAAACACACGTTGCCTTTACACGGGCATGCACGGCACAGGTGTCGACCTCCACATCCCAAGCACGTCCGCGGGGTCACCCCGCCACACGCGCGGCCGCGTGGCGACGTCCGACCCGCATCGAAGGTCGTGTGCGCGTCCCGGGGTGCTCGCGACCCCGCGTGGCCGGTGATAGCTCGAACATCCCCGCGAGTCTGCTCGACCGCTGTAGCCGTGCTGACCGCCGAGTCAAATGTAATGGCTTCAACCTTCAGCCGTAAAACCGCTGAAACCATCTTCGCATCTCGTAAACCAGCAATAAAACGATCTCTGAGCCGAGCTGGCCGCTCCCCCGCCGTGAACTTGCAGGCCACGGAAGAACGCTTAATCCGCGCCACGAACTCAGCAACGCGTTCCTCTGCCCCTTTCGAGAGGCGATCAAACTGGAATCGAGTGAGCTGCAATGACTTCTCCGGCGCCATGTGAGCTTTCATTTTCTCCACAATGTCCCGAAACGACAGCTCGTCATCCCAGGGCCTGTTCGGTGCCACTAAATCACCCAGCAGCCGATAATGCTCCGGCGAAAACGAAGCGAGCAAGATCGACTTCTGCTTGCTCTCGTCGACCACATCGTTCGCGTGGAAATAGCATTCCAATTGCTCCGAAAACAATTCGAAGTCGTCCCCGTCGAAAACGGGCATAAGTCCGTATTCAACCATCCTCATCAGCCAACTAGAGTGTACGAGGTGCGGTGGGACGCAAGAAGCACGCGTGCCACCATCTACTCCGCTTTATTGCGCGACCAGAAGCACACTGCTGCCACCCCTAGCGGGCGAGGCATGATATACGAAAACCCAATCACGTGACACAGCAAAATTTGTACTTCACAACATCACATAGACAGCCGAGGACATTCAGCTGAAACCACCAAGGATATCTCATCCAATTACAAAATTACGTGGACGTGCAGCAAGTATCAAGACATCATGGATACGATACAACTACAACTACGACGCACACACCTCGTCGAAGTCCCCACGTACTACATGCACATCTCCGGCAAGGCCTTTGAGGTAATCAAAGCTCTCCTTTGTGCAGAGATTCCCCGTGCAAAGGATGTGCTGGATCTTTCCCGGCACAAGGAGCTTCTTGAACTTTTCTGGCAGCGAGTTGCTGCGATACGGGATATGCAGGTCCCCCAGCACGAGCACCAGCTGCACATGTTGGAATGGGGAGGGGGTGGGGGGTTGAGGTTAAAGGGAAGCAGAGTCTAAAGAGTGTTTGTGGGGCAAAGAAGGGAGGAGGAGGGATGAGGTGTGAGATAGTTGAGGAATGCAGTGACAACAAAGACACCGGTTCTCCAATGGATCAATCACTACATCATTCATCTTGACAGTTTGTCCGTCATCGTCCGAATGACAAAGCTGTCATTACTAAAGCAATATATTATTCATACAACATCAACTAGCCAACATATTCGGTTCCAGACAATACGAGGCCTGTAAAAACGATGTGCACTATAAAAAAAAACTACGTGCACTGCACAAAATACGTGCACCGCACAAACTATGCGCAATGTAAAAACAACTACATGCACTGTAAACTATGTGCACTGTACAAACAACTACGTGCACTGTACAAACAACTACGTGCAATGTAAAAATAACTATGTGTATTGTATAAACAACTGTGTGTACTGTACAAACAACTATATGTACTGTACAAACCACTATGTGTACTATACAAACAACTATGTGTATTGTATAAAAAAACTGCGTGCACTGTAAAAACAACTATGTGCACTGTACAAACAACTATGTGTATTGTATAAAAAAACTGCGTGCACTGTAAAAACAACTATGTGCGCTGTACAAACAACTGCGTGCACTGTACAAACAACTACGTGCACTGTAAAACAACTATATGTACTGTACAAACCACTATGTGTACTATACAAACAACTACGTGTATTGTATAAAAAACTGCGTGCACTGTAAAAACAACTATGTGCGCTGTACAAACAACTGTATGCGCTGTACAAACAACTATGTGTATTGTATAAAAAAAACTGCGTGCACTGTAAAAACAACTATGTGCGCTGTACAAACAACTGCGTGCACTGTAAAACAACTATATGTACTGTACAAACCACTATGTGTACTATACAAACAACTATGTGTATTGTATAAAAAACTGCGTGCACTGTAAAAACAACTATGTGCGCTGTACAAACAACTGTATGCGCTGTACAAACAACTATGTGTATTGTATAAAAAAACTGCGTGCACTGTAAAAACAACTATGTGCGCTGTACAAACAACTACGTGCAATGTAAAACAACTATATGTACTGTACAAACCACTATGTGTACTATACAAACAACTACGTGTATTGTATAAAAAACTGCGTGCACTGTAAAAACAACTATGTGCGCTGTACAAACAACTGTATGCGCTGTACAAACAACTATGTGTATTGTATAAAAAAACTGCGTGCACTGTAAAAACAACTATGTGCGCTGTACAAACAACTGCGTGCACTGTACAAACAACTGTGCGCTGTACAAACAACTGCGTGCACTGTACAAACAACTACGTGCACTGTAAAACAACTATATGTACTGTACAAACCACTATGTGTACTATACAAACAACTATGTGTATTGTATAAAAACTGCGTGCACTGTACAAACAACTATGTGCACTGTACAAATCACTATGTGTACTATACAAACAACTATGTGCGCTGTACAAACAACTACGTGTATTGTATAAAAAACTGCGTGCACTGTAAAAACAACTATGTGCGCTGTACAAACAACTACGTGCAATGTAAAACAACTATATGTACTGTACAAACAACTACGTGCAATGTAAAACAACTATATGTACTGTACAAACCACTATGTGTACTATACAAACAACTATGTGCGCTGTACAAACAACTACGTGCAATGTAAAACAACTATATGTACTGTACAAACCACTATGTGCGCTGTAAAACAACTATATGTACTGTACAAACCACTATGTGTACTATACAAACAACTACGTGTATTGTATAAAAAACTGCGTGCACTGTAAAAACAACTATGTGCGCTGTACAAACAACTACGTGCAATGTAAAACAACTATATGTACTGTACAAACCACTATGTGTACTATACAAACCACTATGTGTACTATACAAACCACTATGTGTACTATACAAACAACTACGTGCAATGTAAAACAACTATATGTACTGTACAAACCACTATGTGTACTATACAAACAACTACGTGTATTGTATAAAAAAACTGCGTGCACTGTAAAAACAACTATGTGCGCTGTACAAACAACTACGTGCAATGTAAAACAACTATATGTACTGTACAAACCACTATGTGTACTATACAAACAACTATGTGCGCTGTACAAACAACTACGTGTATTGTATAAAAAACTGCGTGCACTGTAAAAACAACTACGTGCAATGTAAAACAACTATATGTACTGTACAAATCACTATGTGTACTATACAAACAACTACGTGCACTGTACAAACATCTACGTGCACTGTACAAACAACTACGTGCACTGTACAAACTATGTTCAATGTACAAACTATGTGCAATGTACAAACAACTGTGTGTACTGTACAAACTATGTGCAATGTACAAACAACTATGTGTATTGAATAAACAACTATGTGCAATGTACAAATAACTGTGTACTGCACAAACAACTATGTGTACAAGATAACAGAACCCGGCGAGGACGTGGTACACAAGGTGACAGGTAATACAGGTCGTTAAAGGAAATGAAAGTAGAACCAGAAGAAATTCGCACGAAACCCCACCCCATCCCACCCCACAGTCATATGACATCGCTCGAACCATTCTTGCTATAGATCCCATTACTATTACAGCAGCAATAATAACGAGTTTGGGATATACATTGAAAAACGAGTAATACTTATTCGGAATCATTGTATTATTTACCATCTTTTACTTCAACCAGCAGAATGAAGGATGAAGGATGAACAAGCAGCGACACCCGACGAGTTAACCATGCGCTGATTGGTTAAATCGCAGCGATAGAATTAACCAATCACAGACGGGTTTATTAGTCGGGCGTTTCCTCTTCCTCTCAATTTTCTTATATCAACATAAACTCTTTTATCTGTTGCAAACACACAAAGTTGCCATGAATTCAAGAAGATTAAGAAGTAATTGATATTTTATGAAAGTCTTTTGTTTCACGCATTAAGTGCGAAGAGTCCTTTTTATTCCTGAGGTAAAAGTACACACTTATTTGTCGTCGTGAAGTCTCGAAAAATATTAGCAAAACATATTTTGTGATTTCGAAGAACATTACTCAAGGAAACGTTTACCACCTTTGGTATTAATGGGAATTTGACGGGACACAATGGCACCTCGGTGACTTTTTCAGCTTCAACTTTTTACTTGTTAATTACATCCACCATATTATGTGAAATTATTTTTGCTTTCTTCCTTCTCTCGATGTTGCGTTTACTTTTTTTTTTTCTTCAAAATTTGATTTCCTATTCAGTGTGTAAATGTGAGAATCGTTTGGTGCGGTGTATAATACGCGACTTCACTACTGCTGTTTCGTTCTCAATCTTACCACAAAAAAAAACAGTAATTTCCACACAAGATGTCATTGAGAACACGTGGTGTCAGGTAATAATTATTTAGTAATATAATCGTTATTGTAGGGGTGATAATAATTATTAAATGTAAACGGTGT
This sequence comes from Eptatretus burgeri, assembly GCF_056783735.1. Classification (NCBI taxonomy): domain Eukaryota; kingdom Metazoa; phylum Chordata; class Myxini; order Myxiniformes; family Myxinidae; genus Eptatretus; species Eptatretus burgeri. The sequence continues at coordinate 90,711,894 of NC_140964.1, read as the reverse complement.
AATGCGGTGTATATTTAGAAATCTAGTTCTTGCGCATTGCATTATTTATAAATGTAAAGGATTATAAACTAATTTTAAAAAGATGAATCTGTCAGTGCGACTAATCATCAAAAATAATCAAAAGCACAAGTTAAATGTCCTGTAATTACTTTGTAATATCACGTGGTGTGTGTGTGACACAATATCGGGTGTTTTCAATCCCTTTCGATTGCTTTGCATTGTGGTAGATAAAAAAAAGTCATTAAACGCATCCCTAAAAAGCATTAAAAAAAAAGAAAGAGTTATATCTGAGCGGTGTATATTTAGAGTCACTGTTTACTCCGTTAACCTGTGAATGCCAAAAAAGAAAATTACCTGCTTCGTGTACGTGAAAGAAAATCCCCCCCCCCCCCAAAAAAAAAAACGGAAAGCTTCAGAAGACAACCGCGAGAAAGTTTTTATTCGGTTGAAACATCGAAAAAAAATCCATTTGCTGTTATTCAAAAAAAAAAAAAAGATCACCTCTTGATGACGTCATGTGTCGCTCCTTCGTTCCGACTGAAGTAATATTTCTTATCCTTGTAACTGAAGGCATATTTGTGTCCTCCAAACCCACTTCAGCAAACGTTTCGGAGCAGAGGAATGTGACGAACCCGATGGACTGGAAGAAGACCGGTAAGTTATTCGGTTTCTATGGTTACCGCTTCATTTTGTTGCTGTGTTGCCCTTGTGAGTTTTGCTGCATCACTCACTACACTCGCTGGGACAGTGTCATGTTGTTGTAGATTGTGGAGGTCTCTCTCCGATGTTCACGGCATTTTATAAACCATTGAATTTATAATAACAAGCTCCTGCGCCATGGAGTGATGACAGACACATTCACGGGTTAAACGGCGATCTCGATCCATGGATTTACATTCAGCGGAACGAACTTCAATTCACTGAATTTGCCTTTGAATGAATTTTCTCACCAGGATCATTTCAACACAGGAGGAGGCCATGAGGCACGTGACGTTTGCGCAATGGTCGCCAACCTATGGTTGGCCGTGCCTCGTCCTTTTTAAGTGCTGAGCGTCAATCAAGGAAGCAGCACGGACCGTTTTTAGTTTTTCTGATGATTCCGCTTCAGTTGGGTTTGAGCCACCGACCTGCCAGGCTCGGAGTGACCCACCGACCTGCCAGGCTCGGAGTGACCCACCGACCTGCCAGGCTCGGATTGAACCACCGACCTGCCAGGCTCGGAGTGAACCACCGACCTGCCAGGCTCGGAGTGACCCACCGACCTGCCAGGCTCGGAGTGACCCACCGACCTGCCAGGCTCGGAGTGACCCACCGACCTGCCAGGCTCGGAGTGACCCACCGACCTGCCAGGCTCGGATTGAACCACCGACCTGCCAGGCTCGGAGTGAACCACCGACCTGCCAGGCTCGGAGTGACCCACCGACCTGCCAGGCTCGGAGTGACCCACCGACCTGCCAGGCTCGGAGTGACCCACCGACCTGCCAGGCTCGGAGTGACCCACCGACCTGCCAGGCTCGGAGTGACCCACCGACCTGCCAGGCTCGGAGTGACCCACCGACCTGCCAGGCTCGGAGTGACCCACCGACGCTGCCAGGCTGCGGTCGGTGAACCACCGACCTGCCAGGCTCGGAGTGACCCACCGACCTGCCAGGCTCGGGTGACCCACCGACCTGCCAGGCTCGGAGTGACCCACCGACCTGCCAGGCTCGGAGTGACCCACCGACCTGCCAGGCTCGGAGTGACCCACCGACCTGCCAGGCTCGGAGTGACCCACCGACCTGCCAGGCTCGGAGTGACCCACCGACCTGCCAGGCTCGGAGTGACCCACCGACCTGCCAGGCTCGGAGTGACCCACCGACCTGCCAGGCTCGGAGTGAACCACCGACATGCCAGGCTCAGAATGACCCACCGACCTGATCCAGGCGAAACTCCACCACTATGACCGCCTCTCCATGACGAATAAAAAGTTCCCACCCCCTTTTGAGGTACGATGCAACGTTTGGCAGCCATATTGGATTGAAGGAAAAATATTAATTAATGTTTACTCTGGAACTACTGCATCAATAAATGTGAAACATCAAGTTTATGGTGGAACGCTCATGCGGAATGAGGGTTTGAAATTTCAACGCGATCGGGCCCAGGGTTTGGCAGCCATGTTGGTTTTAAGAAAAATATTAAATAATGTTTTCTCTGGAACTGCTTAACCTGGAGAAGCGAAAATTTGCAGTTATCATCCACCATCGTGTTTGCACACGTGGTGCAAATTATGACATCACAAGTCACATGGTTTGGCCGCCATCTTGGATTGAAGGATAAATATTAATTAATGTTTACTCTGGAACCGCTGCCTCTATATATGCGAAACTTCAGATTTATAATTCAGGTGACATGCGAAATAAAAGTTTAAAATTTCAACCTGATCGGTCACGCGGTTTGGGAGCCAGAATTATTTAATTATTTGAATCTGTTCGCCAGTAATAACGAAATTGAATGCTTTGTGCTGCCCGGTTCGTAACTCATCTGTTCCGTGCCGTCTCGAAGCAGGCCTGTGTTTGTATCACTATTAAATAATGTTTTCTCTGGCACCGCTTATCCTTTCAATGCAAAACTTTGCGACTGTCATCTGCAGAAAGTCCCATGTTGTATCAAAGGCCGACACGTCTGGGTACCCGGTCATCACTGCCAGCAGTTATAAAGTGGCAGTTCTAGTTACCTTTTAATACACAAACATCCAAAGGTATGATCATCACTGCGTGCACATGTGGTCGAAACGAGACTCAAACCTGTGACATTCCTGTTGTTGGGTATTTTGTGCACAGGAAAAGCCGAGCACAGCCGAGACTTGTGTGCACTCACTGCCAGCACAGCCGAGCCTAAACGTGTGTCCACTCACTGCCAGCACAGCCGAGCCTAGACGTGTGTCCACTCACTGCCAGCACAGCTGAGCCTAGACGTGTGTGCACACACTGCCAGCACAGCCGAGCCGAGACGTGTGTGCACTCACTGCCAGCACAGCCGAGCCTAGACGTGTGTCCACTCACTGCCAGCACAGCCGAGCCTAGACGTGAGTCCACTCACTGCCAGCACAGCCGAGCCTAGACGTGCGTCCACTCACTGCCAGCACAGCCGAGCCTAGACGTGTGTGCACTCACTGCCAGCACAGCCGAGCCTAGACGTGTGTGCACTCACTGCCAGCACAGCCGAGCCTGGACGTGTGTGCACTCACTGCCAGCACAGCCGAGCCAGGATGTGTGTGCACTCACTGCCAGCACAGCAGAGCCAGGACGTGTGTGCACTCGCTGCCAGCACAGCCGAGCCAGGACGTGTGTGCACTCGCTGCCAGCACAGCCGAGCCAGGACGTGTGTGCACTCGCTGCCAGCACAGCCGAGCCAGGACGTGTGTGCACTCGCTGCCAGCACAGCCGAGCCAGGACGTGTGTGCACTCGCTGCCAGCACAGCCGAGCCAGGACGTGTGTGCACTCGCTGCCAGCACATCCGAGCCAGGACGTGTGTGCACTCGCTGCCAGCACATCCGAGCCAGGACGTGTGTGCACTCGCTGTCAGCACAGCCGAGCCAGGACGTGTGTGCACTTGCTGTCAGCACAGCCGAGCCAGGACGTGTGTGCACTCGCTGCCAGCACAGCCGAGCCAGGACGTGTGTGCACTCGCTGCCAGCACAGCCGAGCCAGGACGTGTGTGCACTTGCTGTCAGCACAGCCGAGCCAGGACGTGTGTGCACTCGCTGCCAGCACAGCCGAGCCAGGACGTGTGTGCACTCGCTGCCAGCACAGCCGAGCCAGGATGTGTGTGCACTCGCTGCCAGCACAGCCGAGCCAGGACGTGTGTGCACTCGCTGCCAGCACATCCGAGCCAGGACGTGTGTGCACTCGCTGCCAGCACATCCGAGCCAGGACGTGTGTGCACTCGCTGCCAGCACATCCGAGCCAGGACGTGTGTGCACTCGCTGCCAGCACAGCCGAGCCAGGACGTGTGTGCACTCGCTGCCAGCACAGCCGAGCCAGGACGTGTGTGCACTCACTGCCAAACTCACCGATGTTACAATCCCTATTGCTGACCTTTGAATCGACTATGAACTGCCTTTGTTTGTGGAAAGATGGACTGCGGTTAACCAGCTGAAATGGGGTAAAGCTCCTGGGATTTGTGGCATCCATGCTGAACTTCTCAAGGCTGGTGGAAGTGCTGTACTCATGTCGTTGCATGCAGTTTGTGCTCGGTTTGGAATACAGGCATCATCCCAACTGACTGGAAGAGGGGTCTTGTTGTCTCTCTCTAGAAAGGGTAGGGTGATCACCAGGACTGCAACAACTACCGAGGGGTGACGCTGCTCTCACTACTGGACAAGGTCTTGGCTCGGATAATTCTTCATTAGGTTCGCCGCCATATGCTTGAGCACCAGCGTACAGAACAGTCAGGCTTTACACCAAAGAGGTCGATTGACCGTATCCTTGTTCTTCGGGTCCTCACTGAACGCAGGCGTGGGTTCCAACAGGGGCTACTTGCAGCCTATGTTGAATTGTTGATCTCTATAAAGCGTTCGATTCAGTGAATCGGGATGGCATCTGGAGGATTCTCGGTCTTTGTGGGGTGCCACCAAAACTGATCAATCTGATGTCTGAACTCTGCTCTGCTCTGGTACCAAGTGCTGTGAGGTGTGGTGGTTCGAGTTCTGACTTTGTTCCAGTTGTTACTGTGCTTTGTCAAGGGATTGTACTGGCCCCACACTTTTCAGTGCTTGTATGGACTGGATTCTGGGGAGGATGTCACAGAGATCTTGCTACGAAGCATCATTTGGGAATGTCAAGCTCTCTTCCCTTGATTTCAGATGATGCAGTCATCTTTGTGGAGACTGGATATCCTGATGGGGGCCCTCCAAGGCACTGAATGAGGAGTCTGAGCCACTGGGATCACAGGTTTCCTGGGACAAAACTAGGATACAAGCTTTCAATGACACCTTGGTTGCTGCAATTTTGTCTGTACCTGTTTGTGGTGAGGATGTTGAGGTCACGGAGAGATTCACATCCCTTGGCAGTGATATTAGTACAGGAAAAATGTTGGATGACCTCACACAAATTGCAACAAAAGCAAACTCAACAGATTTTGATTCCTGGATATGTCCTCAGTGACAGAAAAGAAGTCCGAAGGGTTCCTCCGGGGGGAAAGTCCTGAAATCATGGGAATCCAATATGGCCGCCACGCGGCTTCGGGGAAAATGAGAAAATTGTAAAGATTGATATTTTAACATGTAAATATATGTTTTTCTGCATTCTAATTGTTTCTAGTTATGGTCAGTATATTGATATACAAGAATAATTATAAAAAAGTGAAATGTATTGAGGGTAAAATAAAAAATTATAGCTTTTTGTCCAAAAAGTCAATATTTCGTCCCGAAATTTTTTTTTTTACCTGATACTGATTTTGGCTCCTGGACAAAAAAAAACAGAAACGTTGAAGACACAAGATGAGATCAAGTCTATGGAATACAATATTTGGCAACAGATACACCATCGCAGATTTGGCATCCAGGTTGTGGCCCGAGGCTACCAGGTAAGGCAGCATTTCCTGGATGGCCTGTAGATGTAGTGCCCAGTTCCCAGTGCGCTCTGCCCGGATGTATTTGCGTAGAATGTCTAGCATGTCCACATACTGAACCCAGAGAGCTGAAGTTCTCGAAGATATCTTTGCAGACTCGGCATGCTTCTGAAGGTGGTCTTTGATTCGTTTCAAGACGTCAGACTTGCATACTTCTTCCACAGACAGTGTCCCAGCCATCAGCTTCTCATAGAGGGTACAAGCTTCGTTGAAGTCTGGATTATTGCTTAGATCTGTATGCTAGTCATGTAGCGGCCTGGCAGCTGCTTCGGCTAAGTCCGGATCTTCATTCCCATTGCCGTCTGATGTTTCAGGTAGGCATGGTAGAGGCACATTGAGCACATTTGTCAACAGCAAGGCATTGAGGGCTGCATCAACAATTAGGTGTGCACGAACTGCGCGGGCAATGGCCTTGCCACTAAACATATGAATTGCTGCATTGGGGGCATATATTAACTCCATCAGTTCTTGAAGCCCGGATGACACCTTCAGGTGTCCAATACATCCGAAGAAACTCCTCTCTGCGTGGAAGCCGCCCAAGCGTAGGACAATACCTTTCAGATCACTTCCCATAGGCTCCGAGTTGATGATCATGAGGGCCTTCCACCAGAGGGGCTGATCAAAGGTGATTACTGGAGTGACACTGTGGCGTCGTGCATGTTCACTGACAAACATCAGGGTCGAGTATATGCATGTGCTGTCACTCGAGTTCATGTCTATCATGGGCAGAAACATGATAGCCGCCTTGCCGGGGTGGTCACCCTTGTGTATGAATTGCATCATTCCTCACCATGAAGGTCTGGGGGACCCAAACAAGATGGATGTCTTCCACAGAACATCAAGATTTTCAGAGCAGTTCTGGGCTTTTAGGTTGACAAGTTTCTGGTACGTCACTGCTGTCATCCCGTGACTTTCTTCCTTGTGGTACCGTATCTGCACCCTTCCAACCATTGTGACATCACGAGACATCACCTTAGCCCTGGGTATTAGCCGACCTGATCTGGTTCCAGGGGTAACTGCGGCAATCATCCCCATGCCATGGAATGTGCCATGGCCATCCAGTGTGAGAATGTTATGGTCCACATTGTCAGCTGCATACTGCACAAACTCTGTTGTCAGGTTAGGGATGTCTGTTCCATGTCACTGAGCAGCATTTCGTTCAAACTGATGCACCTCTTCATATGAACAGCAGAACCCGTGATGATGAAGGGAGTCAATGAGAAATCGTGATGCGAAGTGGTGCTATAGCTGCACACCCAACCCAACCTGCAGTGGTGCCAGTAAGACTCTGGGTCTAGTTGCCTGCACTATGGCTTGCCCAATTGAAGCCACTTTAACACCATCTTTCTTTCCCACAAACAGTCCTTCAAGCAGTACCAGCAGAGTATCTGGTAAGTATTTAATGCCAGCCTCTTGCAATTGCAGGTCATCACCACATGGGTAGACTTCATGGGATGTTTCAATGGTTTTAATGTCTTCTTTGATGAGTTTGGCAGTGGCCTGTACAAGCTTGATTTTTCTCTTCAGTAGTGTCTTTTTCCTGCTGCTGGTTGTTGTAATATTCCTGAAGCACTGCCCTGGCTGTTGTCCTGAAGGTGACCACGTTCAGCTTGCCGTTTATCGCAGTTTGGATTATCCTGTCACCAAAGTGTTCCCACAGCCTCGCCTTCATGTGGGTGTAGCTGTATGCTTTGTGGTTAGTGCCTGCCAGTTTCTGTGTCATGAGGTCAATGAGATCATTGATGGTGATCTGCTCATCATCATTTTCCTCAAGATATCTTGCCACTTGCAAGAATGCTGCTGTCTTCTCATCGCCTCGAGGCCGTCCAAGCTTTGTCCTCTTGGATTCTTCATCTTGGTGTCCGTCATCTGAGCTATTGGTATCTGTTTATTTGTGCGAAAGTTAACACTGCATGTCTGGTGGTAAACTGCATCTGCTGCGTGCAAGTCATGCACATGCAGAATCCGTGCCTTCACAGCATCTGACCAAACATCGGCTCGTTCGCGGCATATTGCCAGGAGCGTGTCCTTCAATTCAATTGTCTTTACTTGAAGCACATCCTGCGTCTTCCGCTTCCTTCCAAACTTAGCTGGTCTACCACAGAAAAGGCAATCAGTGTTGAAAGAAAACCCCTCCTCAGATGACCTAAGTACATGTCTATCACTGCTTGTACTGGCCTTTGACTCTTCTTTCCTGGTATCCTTGGCTATCTGATGTGGGTTGCAGTATATACGCCGGCAGTCTTTGTGCACCCTTTCCCCAGGTACAGTGTGAATGCTGTCTTTCCTTGCGCTGCTGGCCTGGTTGATGGCTGAACACCCCTTTTCTGTTAGAGTTGAAGCTGATGGGCCTCCTCCATCCTGTTTGTAGAAGGCACACCGTTCAGGTCCCTCCATGCCTGAAAATAAAAATCCAGAATTAGTATAATTGTTTCAAAGTTTGAACTGACTATGTTATATTAACAAATAAACATAGCTATGGTATTTAAAATCAGAATTTGTCTTAATCCTATTAATGTATTAGCTATAGCCAAGCGTTTATCCTTTGTTTGGACCGAATACGCACAAAGTGCACATATTTCAAATTAAGGGGGTGGGGGTAGGCAAATGGAAATAAATTCAATAAAAATTAATATTGTGTGTTAATTCTTTCACCAGAGGATAGTACTAATGTCCCTGTATCTGGAAATATATATATATATATATATATATATATATATATATATATATATATATATATATATATATATATATATATATATATATATATATATAGTATGTATGCCTGGGGATATATATGTTCTTATATGAACAAACTTTCTCAAGTCAAAATATTTTTTTCAGGAAAAAAAGACATTTTTGGACAAAAAAGCTATAATTTTTTTATTTTACCCTCAATACATTTCACTTTTTTTATAATTATTCTTGTATATCAATATACTGACCATAACTAGAAACAATTAGAATGCAGAAAAACATATATTTACATCTTAAAATATCGATCTTTACAATTTTCACCGAAGCCGGGTGGCGGCCATATTGGATTTCCATGATTTCAGGACTTTCCCCCTGGAGGAACCCTTAGGACTTTTTTCTGTCACTGAAGACATATTCAGGAACCAAAATCTGTTGAGTTTGCTTTTGTTGCAATATGTGTGAGGTTGACCAAATATTTCTGCTAAAATGCCTGCACTATCTTCATATCTTTGCTGGCTGTGAGCCAGAAGTTGATAGGATCTGAGACAAAAAACTTAATTCCTTTGGTACCGGGACTCTTCGGAGAATCCTTGGCTATCGCTGGTCAGACTTTGTGTCCAATGAACATTTGCTGAGAGAGACTCAGATGAGATTTTTTCCTGTATAGTCTGTGAGCGTCAGCATGGACATGTGGCTCGTTTTCCTGACACTGATCCTGCTCACCAGATTCTCTCAGCAAGGGAGCCTCTTGAGTAGAGGAGGCCAACAGGCTGACCACGTGCCTCATCGCTGCAGCAGGTTGATTGGTATCTCAAGGGGATTGGGATTGGGATGGGCCAGGCATCTGCCTGTGGGATGGCCAGACGCATACCCTTTGAGTACTGGCGGAAAGTGGATGTGGCAACATGCTGTCCAGGCGCATACTCCCATACCTGACCTGATCTGAACAAAGCACAAATTCCTACTCTGAATGTTTGCTGCGAAGGCACAACCAAACCACCTGTCACAATCAACCCCCCCTCCTCCCCCACCACCTCCACACTCCCCAGCCTCTCTGCATATCAAAACCACCCGACATAACCAAACTCCTCGGCATAATCAACTCCTCAACCCCAAACCACCCGGCACAACCAAACTGCCCTGTATAGATTAGATGCTCTGTATAGAGTGTGGTATGGAGATGATGAAGATGATGAAAAGTAGACTAATTTTGAGTGTCCACACCCATTGTAGGCAGTGGCCCTTGCACCTGTGATCTCCACACAAACTTGTGTGACATCCATTGTTGTTGTGACCCAGACTGCTCCAGTGGGGATATCTTGGTGTTTTCCAGCTGCTCTACAAACAATACACAGTGAGAACACATGCTTTTCCTCCTCATACCTTTATTCAGTCCTCCATTTAAATGATACTTCAACTCCTCCCCATGCACAACTTGTTCCTTCCACTGACTGCCCACATATTACTCTCCTTAATCTATTTTTTCCTATTCTTATACTAGAAAAACCTCAAGTACCACTGTTTTCGTCTTTAATGCTATCATATCCCACCACATCCTCATAACCTCGGCTTACATCCCTTGACATGCCATTGCAAAAGTTTCATATCCAACATGCTTGCCATCGACACCTCCAGGCTTAACTTCATGTGAGAAACGTCACAGAACAGGGAAGCCAAAGGTTCAAGCAGGACAGCTGAATTCAGATTCTGCAAGTACAGTGGTGCCCCCAGAATCCGAATTTAATTCGTTCCAAGAGGCTGTTCGGATTCCAAAATGTTCGGATTCCAAAATTATTTTCCCAATAAGAAATAATGGAAAGTGAATTAATCCGTTCCTGGACCCCAAGAAAACCCACTTTCAACTGAAATTACCCATGTTTAAGGTAAAATAAGATGAGTAAATGACCTTTTCTGGGTCATGAATCTTTTTCCAAGCCTGGGAGATGAGCAGGAGCGTTGTCGCTTCTTCCATCAGGTCCGTATGCAGCTCTGGCCTATCAGTGGCCATTGGAATCCAAAACGTAAACTGTTCAGCCTGGTGGAGGTATGTAATTAACCATGAAGCACCAAATGGTGTTTTATATCCCAGTATACTCTGTGGAGACACAAACGTGCCGTTTTCACCGCCCGGTTCCACGGGAGAGAATCAAGAGGTGAAGCGATTGGGTGACGCAGCATGACGTCACTACCATGTTCGCGAAAAAAACGTTGAGTTAGTCAGAGGGTTCATTGAATGAGTTCGCTTCACGATGGGTTTTCGCACTTTTATGGCTTCTTTATTTTTCAGAATCGTACAAACGGTCGATTTCGGCAGCTCGAACATGGCAGCGAGATCAGACACACGCGTACCGCTCTCATGCTTAGCGATAAGTTTTCTTCAACTCAATTGTCGTTCTCACGGACTTCCTCTTATTCCTATTTGCTTCACTGCTCTTCTTGGGTGCCATGGTGAATGCACAAGGGTGATAATTGAAAAAAAAAATGCACAAATCAAGGTGAAAACATGAGGTAAAGTAGCAATCGACACACGAGAGATGCTTTCACGAATACTTCTACCAACGAACTGAATGAACAAAGCGCGAAGATGCGGGTCGAACAGGCGGGGGAGACGCACGTTAACAAACATGAACGCCATGTTTTGCTCGGTTTTCAAAAATGTGTTCGGTTTTTAGGGCAAAATTTTCTCGAAAAAATTGTTCAGATTCCAATTTGTTCAAACAATGGGGCGTTCAGATTCTGGGGGCACCATGGTAAATGAGTTTATATTCAGCCTTAATTTTACAGACAATTGCTTTACAGCATGGACTGTATTTCTTGAAAGAACAAAAGTTATTCTGCCACTTTTATCACATTCACTCCCATTACTGCCATTATTAACAAACTACTCTAAAATTATTCTAATATACTGTCTCACCAACTACTGTTTCACTCTTGGGGCCAAGTGGCTGTTCCTAAGATAATGTGATCAGAAAAGCTTTCAATGCTTCACATCCAATGGAGGTGTGGCTGGACTATGGAGATCGTGTGGTCAGACCCTAAACACCCGATCGGAGCAGTGGAGCCGCAACATAAAAGCACTCAATGACGAGTCCTCTTATAGACTAGTTTTCTGTTTTGGAGATACACAGCCCAGTAATAGACTTTCAGACCCAGGAAATCATTCTAATCATTGGAGACCCAGGTAACCTTTATTATTATTGCTTTTACAGGAGAGGAAAAGAGCAGAGTGAGTGGGGTAGGGAAGAGCAGTGCCTTAAGGGGAATCTTTTGAATTGTCTCTGATGAAGGCCACTTTCACAAATAACTTGGAGGTTATTTGCTTTCTCATCAAAGACAGGTTGGTGGACTCCATATTTTTTAATATGTATTCTGGCTCTTCTGGTCTTGCCCTCCTTACTCTTTCAACCCTCCACCCTTTTCAACCCTCTCGGATATGCATACAGTTCTTCTGTTAACCTCATTCAGCTTCGAAAGTCTATTCTTACTGCTCACTTTCACTAGTTTGTTCCTTTTTTCTCCTCCCTGCGGAACCACTTCTTCAGGGTGATCAGTACAATCACGCTCTTCATTCCAATTCTTGAGGATGACAGTTCTCTCACTTAATCTTCTAGTTCCATCCAATCCTGCACTTCACCCTCAATCCTTTCTCTTTTTCTCTTTCTCCTCTTTGTTCAACACGTTTTCTCATGTTCACTTATTCCCTGCTATGTCAAAGTTGGTACGTTACCCTTCTGTCATCCACCACTTTGCTCTTCCACAATATGCCTATATTTTGAATACCGCCAAATAAAAATATATTCCCTTCTTCTCCTTTCTCATTCTGATGAATTTGTAAAAAAAAATTGTTTTTTTTCTTTAGATACTATTGCTGTTGCTATGGCCATTGTTGATACTGTGGTTGTCAACATGTCTGATTCCAGCATTCCAAAGGAACTGTGTATTGATGCAGCAGTCTTGTTTAAACACAATTCACCCTACAATGTCCGGGTGAGAGAAGGGACGCCTCAACTCTGCTGCATTTCACTTTATGATTGTAAGGGAAACTTTTTTTTACTCCCTGTGCTCGCTCGCATTTCCGAGCTAACAACCACCTTGCACATCTTATTTTTATTATCACAATTAGGCACATTACGATGAATTGCCTTTTGTCAATGTACATATAACAGCAACCTCCTTTGTTTGGTTGTTGCAGTTCATGAGAAAAACTTCTTTGTGAAGCCTCAGGAGATCTCGGATATCAATCACTTTGATGTCCTTGTTTCCCAGTTTGCTCATTCTTCTTTCTTTGCTCCTTTGGCTGCATCGCCATCACCAACCTTCTACAAGGTCATTTTGTAGTGGGGGGGGGCATAGTAGCTTGGTTGACTCCAGCATTTAATATTTTCCAAATTTATCTCACATTTTAGTCTTTCTGCTTACTGCTTAATCTCTCTTGGTTATCGTTTATCTTCCCCCCCCCCACCCCAATATTGATTCTAATGCAGTTTGGTGACCCAGTGCTGATCCTTCATCAAGCAGAAGTCCTTGGGTACTTTGCACTTCCTGTGGGCTTCGGTTCCAGCTCTAACTGTATTGATGAAAGCCCCGCAGGTTCGATATCTGCACTATTATTTCAGCACATTGCTCTGCTTATGAACAACTTTTAGGATATTTTCTCAGAATGACTTTTTTTAGGTCTACTGTACTTATGTTTTTACATGACTCCATGAAAATGATTATAAAAGGAGGATGTTTTAATCTTTGAATGAAGAATGATGAAAGTAACATCACAATCATGGGTTGATTCAAATTTTCTGTAGTTTTGCAAAAGCAGGTGTGTGTGTGTGTGTGTGTGTGTGTGTGTGTGTGTGTGTGTGTGTGTGTGTGTGTGTGTGTGTGTGTGTGTGTGTGTGTGTGTGTGTGTGTGTGTGTGTGTGTGTGTGTGTGTGCTTCACTTTTATGATCTCCAAAACCACTGGATGGAATGAACGAAAATTTAGTTGTTGTACTTGGGATGTACCTGAGGAGGTTTCATTCATTAAAAAGAAATAATTGTCATGGGAGTTTGGGAGGTGGTGGGGGGAGAAGGGGGAGGGGGGAAGTGGGAGAGGGGTGATGCAAACTCGATGTAAATGTGTATTGTGTAGTGACGCTCCCAATGGGAGTGTGTATTATGGTACCAACTGTTCACAGTATCATGATAGTACCTCTGTATGAAAACCTTATAGAATTGAAAACTACTTGGCCAGTTTACATCTGTGCTCTGTATTTTATGTACTCCTAAACTGCTGGATGAAATAAGTTGAAAAGTGATGCTTGTACTTGAGTTGTGCATGGTTATATTCTACCGAGTCGGGATGGCCACCTCCAATTTAGCTTTTTTACTTTTATGTTAAAGTGGGGAATTGTCAAAAGAAGTGTGAATAATCATGAATCATATCTGCTCATGCAATCCTGCACTGGGGACAGATTTTGTTGTTCTCATCCTCTTCCCTTTATATGGGGTAAGGTCTGATGGCACCAAGTTTCTGCCCTGCCTTGACCACAGTACTCCTCCACCTCCCTCTGTCCTCAGCCAAGTTTTTTTTTTTTTTTAACAGATAAGCATTGCAAAAAACAAAACAGTGCCCACTTGTACCATGAAAGCACAGAGTATCAAAAATATAAGTGAGAGAATAATAATTAATCGCTAAAGAACAAGGACAAATGTGTCCAAGAGCCACGTCATTCCACCAGTCAATCTCCTTGCTATGCCAGCTTCCAGGGCATCAAGTGCCTCCAGAGCATCAGGTGCCTCCAGGGCATCAGGTACCTCCATGTCACCTCCCTGTCTGCTTCACTCCCTATTCTCACCCCCAGAAAGGTTTTGTCTTCACCAGAAGAAGAAGAACAAGAAGAAGAACAATGCAGAGCTCTCTTCGAGCCAGCGTTCGCAACGCGGCTAAAAACAGGGTGATAGAATCGCACATACAAAACAACATTATCATAAGTATACTGGATTAGATTTTAACCCTCGAGAGCCCACGGAATGTTCTGGGTGAACAAAAAAAACACCCCTGGGGCTCCAGAGGGTTAAGATATTTGTGCGCTCTGGAGCAGAAAGCCTTGATCTCGGATGTTGTTGGGTGACCTCCAGTGGCATCTGGTAAACTGTTCCACACTGGTATTATTGCAGGCATATAGGAGTGGTCATACTGAACAAGTGACCAGTGACCATTCTCCATCTTGCCAGTAACACTGCACAGCATAGCTTCCAAAGGAAGCACTTGCTCTGGTAAACCTTGATGGAAACCATGATGGAGGTAGCATGGTCTTCAGAAGTGCTAGAACTTCTTCTGTGTGTAGTCTGTACATCAGACGCAGACCTGGTACAGTTCTCCTGTGTGGTAGGGGATCGGTATTCAATTCCTGTGGAGGAGCATTGATGATACGTACAGCACGATGTTGCACATCATCCAGCTTTTTAAGATACATGGCACTTGCAGACATCCATACGAGGGGAGCATATTCTATTGTGCTCTAGACATGGACTTTTGTACACTTGGGCTCGGCCAAACGGATCCAAGTATGGATCAATACTGTGAAAGGCACTCACTCTTTGTCCAACTCTAACGGTGATGGAGTTCACATGAGACTGGAAACCCAAGCGCCGGGAGAACCTGACTCCAAGTAAGTCAAGCTGGTGTACATGCTGCAAAGACTTGCCACCCATGAAGAATTCTGGAGGATGCTCACTTGGTGGTCGTCTACCAAGAGACATAACCTTGCATTTCTCAGTAGCAAACAGGAGATTCCATTTCTGTCCTCACTCGTAGATCTTCTGTAGGTCTTCTCTCAGAGAACTGGTGGCATTCACTTCATCCAGCAGGCAGTTGATCATACCATCATCAGTGTCGAGACAGGTAAGGTATTTCAGGTTGTCGCACAGATCGTTAATGTAGACTAGAAACAAGATGGGCCCAATAATTGATCATTAAGGTACTGATGCATTAATTGGAGTTGGTTTGGATGTTTGGCCATTAACCACTACCTGAATTTGTCTGCCCATCATGTAGGTGGACAACTACTGTAATAGCTGCCCTCCAATTCCATTAGCAACCAGCTTGACCAGCAAACCCTTGTGCCATATTCTATCAAAAGCAGCTTTGATGCCGTGCTACAATTGTACCCTTCTGACGTCTGTTGAGACAAGACATCCACTCATGACAGATATGTGAGTAAATCGGAGGCTGAGTGACCAGGACGGAAACCAAACTGTCGCTGATGAGGTCATTTCCAATGAGATGTTTCCTCAGTGTGGTGTTGAAGACTCTCTCCATAACCTTGCTGATGCAGCTTAGGAGACTAATGGGCCTATAATTGTCTGGAAGAGAGTAAGTGTTCTTCTTCTGCACTATTTTCCAGGAGAAAGGGAAGTGGCCACAGCTAAAGCAGAAATGAAACAGTTTGGCAAAAGGTATGGCAAGGACTGATGCACACTCTTCGAGAACTCTATTTCAATTCCGTCAGGTCCAGATGCCTTATTTATGTCTAGCTTCTGCAGGACCATCTGTCATGAGGCCAGAATGTTATGTCTAAATGAATGTTGGAGCGAGCTGTGAGATTGGGAGGGTCATTTTCACTGTAACCAATGGTACACTTTGATGCAAAATAAACTCCCTCCACTTTCCAACCACCCCTACCTTATTGATATCCTTCCTCACACAATCCTCCCATCTCAACCGTGGTCTCCCTCTTTTCCTCCTACCTTGCTCCCTCAATCTATCCGTTCTCTTTGTCATTCTCTTCCCCCATCCATACGAAGTGTCCAGTGAATCTCAGCCGGCATTTCACCAATATCCCCGTCAAGCTCATCTAAACATCAATCTCCTCCCTCAGTTCATCCATCCCCCTCCTCTTCCTATCCATGCTCTTCACTACTCTAATCCTCCTGACCCAGTTGTTCCCAAAAACCTGCAGCTTCTGTTTTTGTCTCTCTCTGTCACTGCTACCGTCTCCAGGCCATAAAGGTAGGCCAGCATTACACACATCAGAGCCTTCTGTTTCAATTTCCTTGATATCTTTTATGTCAGAAGAACTTGCAAACTGGATGTTATCGAAAAAAATATCCAAACTCCCGGAAGGTGTACAAATCATTCAAAAATATGCCAATTTTCTGTATTATAGTATGACTGGCAAGGTACCCGTGCAACGCATGAGAGGGAACCAAAATTCAAACGGACAATATGGAAACAGCGATTGCCAAACTATGAACCAATAAATTCCACATTCCTGTTGCACCTTCATTCAAACGTCAGGCATGGACAGCTCGTTTGTGAAGAGCTTGGGCAAAAAAAAATAATAATAATAATAAAAACTTACTGCAGCTGACCCCCAACAGAAGTGAAGTGGGTAATATTGTTGTGGGTCGGTGGCGAGGAACGGCTGCCAGGTGGAGCAGTAGAGCCGTCTCCCACCAATCACCCAGAATTTAGGTCGTGACTCTCGGACAATTCCGAAAGTCACGGGTCACTTAAGGACTGTGCTCGCCAATTCTCTGACGGCGTGGGGTAGGGTTAACAGCCAAATTTCAATATACCAAAGTACCCACGTCATCAAATTACCGGGGAAGTCACCCTCGACGGACTCTGTCGAACCGGGTCACTCTAGCGACCTCGGTCCAGTGTAACCGAGCGGAATTACCAAAGTCCGTCGGTCCAAACGACAACTTGGGGCACACGGCCTCCCTAATTCCTAATACGCACCGTGCTGGGTCAATGGTAGAAACGATAGGCAACGAACTGGGACATTTAACAAGAGGGTTTATTTACAAGGGAGGGAGACACAGAGCAGACTTAAACACAAATAAAATGCGATGTACAATGAAAAGAAAACACTTATACAATTCTACCTAACAGACTGGCGCCACACACACGCACACAAAAGAAATGGACCCCGTCAGGTCTTTATTCGGTCCCTCATCCCAGGAAGGAAAGGCGAGCTGGGGACCAGGGTCTTGTCGGTACCTGGCCACCTCGTGCGGTTAGGCCCGCGACTGCACGTGTGGGACCCGTGGTCCGAAGGAGCTTGGATGTCGAGCAACCGAGACTCCAGACTCTGCGACCACCAAGACCAAGACCGCTTGAACCACGACCAAGATCGCTTGAACCACGATCACAGACGAAAAGCAATCGCCACGATCACTCCTGTACTCTCACGCTCTTCCTAGAGCAAAAAAATGGCCACGATCACTCACACTCTTCCCTTTTGATGGGGCGAACACTTCATCTGGCTGAGGGGGAGTTCGCCCTCAGGAGATGAGTCTACTGATTGGACGAGGCATCTTGGGGGGTGTGTCGGGGCGTCTCGGAGGCCCGCCCCCCGAAGAGGCTCTCGTAGTTCCTGGCACTCTGGCCTCCCATTGACCTCGGCCCTGCTCGCCCTTCGCCCATTGGCTGGAGGAAAAACTCCATGCCCTTCCTCGGAGCGGAGCCTCGATCTGAGGCGATGGAGGCTCCGCCCACGCCTTCAGCCAAAAACACGTGAGCAATGGAGTCAATGGTGCGGAGAGGTGGAGGATTGACGTAAAAAAACTAACTATAAAGAAACTTCGCAGCGCACACATGTAATTCCCATTAGACATAGGGGACGGGACCCTAACTATAAACACAAACTTATCGAAATAACTGAACTGTGGGGGCTGCTGTCTGTTTGTGTGAAAATGGCTTCCAAATCCGTAACAATATGTCAATGGCAAAACTGAAAATGCTGAATCCGTGAATGTCACTGGTGAAAATCCTCACATCATTTCCTGATTCTCCTTTAAACTCAATCTCTCTATATCTTCATTATAAAGAGCATCATTCCAATCACAAATTAATACAATACCATTAATATATCAAAATATAATGTTACAAGCACTTATGAGGTAAATGAAGAGAAACACCATTCTCACATGACATCCGGATAAGCAGCAGTTTTGTGCGGATCAAAACTCAAAATCATAATTTTATTGAGGAATTTGTGAAACCTCCCACCCACCTTAGGACACTGGCTGGGACTCTAAAAGGTTCCACAGAAGGTTTGGCGGGGCTAGCACCAAAACTGAGGGAGTAGTTCGGGGACGGACCAACAGACACTCCTGCTTCATCATGTAGCTGAAAACTATAGTCATCATATATCTGGGGGGAATTCGTTGAAACTTTGTGATTGTACTCCAGGTTGTGCATGGGAACGTTTTCTTTAGTTGGGATGGCCACCTCCAACTTAAAGTTGCCCCCACCCCCCTTTCCCTCTTGCCACTCCTATCGTGAGCAGGTGTTTCTAGTCAGTATAATTATTACTACTTGCTTTAAGCATTCATGGGCTGACAGGAAAAGTAGCTTCGAGGTATGCATACTCACTTCTGAGTTATTTCTGGGTTTGAATCTCAACCCAGGTATAAATTGTCATCCTGGTGTATCCCATGCAGGGCAAGGTATCAATTTGTTGCACGAGCCATTAGAAATGCATTAAGCCTGAGGACCCGTCTACCAGCATTGAGGTCCTTGGTGGACGTTGAAGATCCCACGGAATCATTCGCAAAGAATAGTTGAGTTATCGCTGGCAACCTGGCCAAATTACAAATCCTGCCATGAAGAACGATATCACTTGCTGAGAAAGTTTCAGCACCACATACTATGTGTAAAGATTATGCTACATTGATGATGATTAAGGCATTCATAAATCTGTTTCAAAAGATCGATGGATGCTCAATGTCATGATGTTCAAATAAAGAAAATGCTGCTTTAGAAATGAATGTTTGACATTTTGATACTCTCATCTCATGCTCCAAGCGTTCCTGGTAAACAAGGAGACGGTATGCGAGAGACAACTCAAGAATTTGGAGGTTGAATGTGAAATCACATCCGCACTCAGATTTGATATCTACACACAAGTGTTTCGCATTGTCAGGGTGAGTTTTACAATGTGCATTGTTTCACAGCCTCGACTCCATGGAATATAACTTGTGCTTCCAACAAACAAACAGTATGGCAGTGGGGTAGTGAGATTATCCCCACTTTGTATCATGCACATAGTTATTGTCATAATATTCTCTGTCATTCCTTTACAAATGAAAAAGGATTCTGAAACAAACAATATTTCCAATCCATTTCATTCTTTTCCAAAGGGCAAAACTACAGTGGATATTAGAGAAGTAAGTCCACATATGGAAATGGTTACAAGTTGGTGTCATGTAAATAAACTTGCAATTAATTTATCTAAAACAAATTTATATGCTTGTTGGAGGATGATGGCAAACCATCACAGTACAGGGGGGGCCTGACGGTTGCAGAAACCACAATAAGTGAGGTTGATGATGCACCATTTGTTGGTTTGATTATAGATAAGCATTTCACTTGGGGAAATCATGTTGAGAAGGTTAATAAATGTTCCTGCAAAAAGTTGGTATTTTATATAGATTGTAAAACTTTGTCTGAAAATATATTGTTGCGGATCTGGGGGTGGGGGGTTTCGCACCCGACTCTTGATAGCCAAATGTTACAGATTCGGTGCCACCCTCACAACCACCGTCTCCGGGGTTTATAATGCCGGCTGGCTTGGCACAGGCCTCGGGTCACGCGTCTTCAATCGCGATACCAATGTACCCCTGGACCTTACCAGTTGGGGAAATAGACCCCGGTTACAGACTGGTTTTGTCAGATGCCGAGCGTTTTCGGCCAGTCTGTAACCATTTTGGTTTTACATACCAATCGAGCGGATTGTTCCTCGACGCGACACGCATTAATTCAAAACGGCAACTTCATATGAATCAGCCAGATTTATTGGGGAACATCGGGGAACACAACACAAGCAAAATATTCACGACAATGTTTTTATCAATCTCTAACCCGTTCTTAACTTGGGAACTACGGATTACGGATTTCGAAGGGGTCCCTACCGAGATAAGCCTTAAACGACATGCAGACAAGACATAGACAGCATGCATGCAAGACAGAGTACTTGGTGATGTTTTATGGATGAGAGGAAAGTGTCAAAAGCACGAATGTCGCTCGTAACAAGCCGATGTCCACGGATTCGCGCCCCAAGCTCAAGCACGCCGTGTGGCAAAATGGCGCTCGTCTTCCTTTGTCGCACCGCACGCGGCCTCCGTGCGCTCTGACCCTGCGTAAGGTCGACGGCACAAGACCGTCAGATTGACGATGGGTTTTAGCTTGTTTCTCACAAGGTCCATCATACAAGCCCAGGCCTGGCCTGTTCACCAGACAAGGCCTAATCGAGGCGCCGAGCTCCGGCAGGCTGGGTCCATGGGATTCCAAGACGTCGTCGAGCTGCGAGGTGATTAGGGACAGTCAGAGGCTCCGTCGTTAGACGCAGGTTGAACCTGTCGATCACCTCCTCTTGAAGCCGACTCCAGACTCGCACAGCAGCCAGGTCCTCTCGAAGCAGATTGCTGCCGAAACCTCAGGTTCGGTTTTCTCTCCCGGCAGAATCACCACTGGCTTTTCTTTGTTCGCTCGCTTCGAAGCCCGACTGCTCAACCAGCAGATCGCGCCTCGACACCTGTCGTTTCTTTCTTGCCTTCCTGGCGCAGGCTCGCCTCGAAGCCCTACTGCTCATCCAGCAGATCGCGCCTCGACACCCGTCGTTTCTCTCTTGCCTTCCCGGCGCATGCTCTCCTCGAAGCCCGACTGCTCAACTCCGTTCTCTCAGTTTCTTACCACTTTTTCTTTTTGGGGCGCGCCCCTTTACGAAACCGACAAACTCGTCCCCTTAGTTTCTCTTCCTCTTTTTGGCCACTCCCCCTCTCAGCGATGGGCATGGACTATTGTCCAGAGAGAGGAAGGAAGAAGAAGAAGAAGCTCTCGATCCACCACCACTGCACAAACAAATAACAGCCTGTGACACCTCCCGACACACATGTAACGTCCAATAACTGAACAACCTGGCTAAACATGCATTTAATGGGGGATCTGGGCTAATCCTATATTTAGTAGCATACAAAGGGCCATTTCCGTAACAATATTTTTATTTTAATTTATAAGGCATTTGTACAGCCACATATGGACATATGGAATAAAAGTGTGGGGAAGTACCTATGAAACTAATTTGAAGTGCGTCATGTTAACTCAGAAGATGGCTTTGTGCACGATTACATCGAGTACAATTATGTCATGGTCTAAACCTTTGTTTAAAGAATTTAATTTGTTGAATGTTTTTCAATTGCAAAGACTGTCTTTTTTAGTTTTTTGTACGATTTGAAAATAACAAACTTCCACACTCAATTGTTCAATATTATTCTTAAACACAAGACAAATATCGTACAAGACAAAAAGAAAGTGAAAAACTGTATGTCACAAAATGTCACATCTCTTGGGAAATTTTCTATATCATACACAGGTACAAATTTTTGAAATCAGTTACCGTTAGATAAGAGAAAGAAAACTGTGACACTGCTTTCGTAAAGCTCTCATAGAGAACCAAATGAGAGATGAACTGTATGCCACTATATCGAATCGATTAATCAAGATTAACTTGTATCATACCATGTACTTAAATAAGTATTTTATATAACAGCTATTTGTTCAATATTTAAATATAATACAATATATTTGTAGTGTGTACATTATAATCATTTATTTTTAACAAAAATTCAAATGTTTAACTGTTAAGGTACCAAACCCGATCAGCATTTTATGCTATTTTCTGGTTCCTATAATCCAATCATTTTTATTTTTTGTTACATGGCATTGTAGACAGTGTTGTTGATTTTGATGTGGATAATAATAAAGTTCAATTTTTTTGACATGATAATAACAAAGCCTCCCACCTCCCTACCCCACCCCATGCCCCAAAAGTCTGCCATCTGCCTATTAATAGGAAAATAGATTGTTATGTTGCATCAGATTATCAATTATATTGTTACGGCTGTGCAAATTCGCAATACACCATAAAGGGTCCTTAGATCAGTTATGACGCTAAGTTCATGTGTAGTTAGTCCACACCCGTTGTTTAGGGGGAGTATGTGTGATTCATCCGGGCTGCGACGCTTTGAGTTAGCCATTTTTCTTTCTCTATCGTTATTTTGGATCCAACAACCTCAAACCAACCAACGACAAAAAAGAAACCTGCGCTAGTGCGCGGGTTTGCACACCCCTCTGCGGTGCCAAGGCTGGCACGGGAAGGGGGGGGGCAGGGCAGCTTCCTCCCCATTGGTGGAGGCCCGGAATGAGGAGGTCGGAGAGTGGGGGCACGCCCCCCTTCGAGAGCCTTCTGGAAACACCTCGAAGGGAGGTGGAGCCGCGAACGGGGCGGAGCCCCGCACGGCGAAGGGCGGAGCCCCGCCTTACAAAAGGCAAACGGACGCGAGGCTCAGCCTCTCTGATCGTGGCTCATGTTGGCTGTAGCTCTCTCTGAAAAAGGCACCAGCTCTCTCTCCAAAAAGGCTCGATCTCTCTCGCTCTCTCTCCAAAAAGGCTCGGTCTCTCTCCTTGGGTCTCGCTTTCCAAAGCGCTCCCTTCCTCCTCTCTCGTTCCCGCGCTCGTGGCCCGGCGTGGCCTGTTGGTGGAGACGCGGACGGGAGGTGCCGCAGTGCGGCCTGTGGTGGACCTGCGCGTCCGGACGAGGGGTGCCGGAGAGGGTTCGCCGGCCGCGTGGGAGGCCGGAACCAGGCACGACCGCGCTGACGGTAGTAGGAGAGGAGGACTCGACGGTCCATGAGGGAAGTCACTTCTTTTCTTTTCTTTTCGGGCTTTTGTATGTGTGTTTGTGGCGCCAGTCTTGCAAAGTAAAACCTGTATAAGTGACTGTGCTGTAAATAATTGCCTTTTATTCGGTTGTAGCTCTGCGTTGATTTTATTGTTTTAACTGTTATATGTGCATTTTTGTATGGCTGTGAATGTGTGCGTGTGCGTGTGTGTGTGTGTGTGATAAAGTGCTTGCTTGTTGAACTGTTTCCCGTTTCGCTTCGTCCTTTCCTTTGTTGAATCTCCATCTTGCATCATGTAAGGGATTGATCCCGGGTTTAGAACACCCGGTAACTAATCTGAACCGTCAAGATCGATGATAACTCCGATCGGTAATCCCTGTAGCACGGAACGAGCCGCTTAAGCATTTCGTGTCTGGAGTCGAACTGTGGCGTGGTATAACCCCTCCTCGGTAGGTTACCCGTGCGAGTACTTCGGTTTATCGACTTTTGGCGATTCACCCTATTTCGCGCGGATAGAATGTGGACTGGGTTGTGGTGAGGTTAAACCCCCACCCGTGACTGGCTTCTGGCGGTAGTTCCAGGAGGGTCACGACTGAATTGTCCGTTCCGGTGGGCGACGCGTCGCGATTCGAGTTACGTGGCCGATCGCACGCCGGGCGGGCGAAATTCATAACAACATTAAGTGAGGATTGTTAAACCTCCCTGTTTTGGGAAGTGCAACTGAGCTGACGATCTTAGCCTTTTACCCCCATGTGTATGAAGCCATGATATCCCTGTGTCGTAAGAGGCGACCAGGGTTGCGTCAGGAAGGGCATCCGGCGTAAAACATGTGCCAAATCACTATGCGGATCATACGGATGATCCGCTGTGGCGACCCCAAACGGGAGCAGCCGAAAGAAGAAGAAGAAGAAGATGAAGAAGAAGAAGAGGAGTGTATGAAGCCATGAGTCAGCTTCCTTCATGACATAAATCGGTGGTTTTGTTACATGCTTGACAAAAACACCAAACTTTCAGAGTTTGTACTTAAATATATTTACTTTGACTTTATTCATGGATCCAAAAAAGAAAAACCTGATTTCCTAAATGATGCAACATTTCCAAATTGCCCATCAGATTTTGACATACGTTATAACATGGAACAGTTAAATTGTTTCTTAAAACACTGACGCAATAAATGTGAAGCTAAATTCACTTACAGGTTCTGTGCATGTTGGTCTTTGTTGTTGGAGGATATACTTTATTACTTTTAAGAGTATTAATCAATAAAAAAAAACAATGCCAAAAGGTGACCACGTGTGACTTATTTAAGGTCACACCGAGGTGAACAGAGCTGCTATCCACCAGGAGCGACTCCGTGAGGAATATCTGCCTACGAGAGATTCCGATGAGAATCGTTCTACAGAGTAACCATGAAAAATATGCGTTTGCCTCATAACGTCACCAAATGACGTCATAATGTCTCAAGCTTGACATATTGAGAAAGCACTCATCGAGGTGTTCAATTTGAGGTATTACACGATATGGTATCTAAGATTTCAAAATTTGACCTTGGGGTCAAAAACTTTCGACCTCCAGCGCTAACCATGAAGGTCAAGGCCGATCATCACCAACAATTAATCAGCTGAGCGCCAGACCATGAACTATATTCCCATGAAGTTTGAAGACGATCCGATCAAAATTACTCAAAAAATAAGGGTTTTGTTTGCGACAAAGTGACCTTGACTTTTGACCTTGAAAATTTTATGCGCTGAAAGGGACCTCTATAGGACTCTGATATGCGAAGTTACAAAAATTTCCAATGATAACTGTGCTCTGCAGTGATCGATACGTGATTACAGACAAAAAAAAAAAACATACAAGCTGACTAACATATCTTGCAAAAACTTCGTTTTGGCAAGATAACAAAGGATCTAAAGTGACATTGCTATTGTATAAATCTCCATAATTATTGGTGATTACCACAACGGTATGCAATGGTGCTAAATGTGGATCCATAAAAGTCTTGTAAATGACTTGAATGTTCTTTCCACTATTTGCTACTTCTCACATTGACAATCACACAACTGTGTGCATGGAAGGTCAGCTTTTGCACAACCACATTTGAAGCATCCAGTTGCCCTTTCATTAACCTCCGCCATCGAAGATCGGAGGTTACAGTTTTCACCCCTTTGTTTGTTATCTTGCCAAGACGAAGTTTTTGCAAGATATGTTAGTCCGCTTTTATGTTTTTTTTTATTGTTATTTTTATTTTTTTTTTGTTTTTTTGTTTGTAATCACGTATCAATCACTCTGCAGAGCACAGTTATCATTGGAAATTTTTGTAACTTTGCATATCAGAGTCCTATAGAGGTCCCTTTCAGCGCATAAAATTTTCAAGGTGAAGGTCAAAGGTCAAGGTCACTTTGTTGCAAATCAGGGGAGTCGACGAAACCCTTATTTTTTGAGTAATTTTGATCGGATCGTCTTCAAACTTCATGGGAATATAGTTCATGGTCTGGCGCTCAGCTGATTAATTTTTGGTGGCGATCGGCCTTGACCTTCATGGTTAGCGCTGGAGGTCGAAAGTTTTTGACCCCAAGGTCAAATTTTGAAATCTTAGATACCATATCGAGTAATATCCCATATGAAAGCGCTTGATAAGTGCTTTCCAGATCTGTCAAAAGTTTGACGCGATGACGTCATTTGATGACGTCATGACGAAAAAACGGATTTTTCATGAAAATTTTATTTCCTCAGTTCTCATAAAAATCTCTTGATATTTCATGTACAACGGTCCTGGAGAGATACCATTAACCGTACGAAAATATGAAGGTCAAGGTCACAAAAAGTTCAAGCATCAAGGTCGACGAAACCCTTATTTTTTGAGTAACTTTAATCGAATAAATAAGTCACTCGTGTTCACATTTTGGCAAGATACTGGTCACCCTGGGGGTGACATTGGTTTTTTTACTTCCGAAATCTAAAGATTTCGTAAGTATATTGATGCCTTCCTTTTCTGTTTGTTTGTTTGTTTGTTTGTTTGTTTGTAGGCACGATAACTCGAACGGAAGAAGCTACCAATGTCAAATTACACCACGTGATTCAGAAGGGTGATGGCTTGTGCTGATTAGATTTTGGTCAAAATCGGTCAAAGGTCAAGGTCACAGTGAGGTCAAATATTCGATTTTTGATGGTTTGGTACAGATAACTCGAGAACGGAAGAAGCTACCAATGTCAGATTACACCACGTGATTCAGGAGGGTGATGGCTCGTGCTGATTAGATTTTGGTCAAAATCGGTCAAAGGTCAAGATCACAGTGAGGTCAAACATCCAAAAAATGATAACTCGAGAACGGAAGAAGCTACCAATGTCAAATTACACCACGTGATTCAGGAGGGTGGTGGCTAGCACTGATTAGATTTTGGTCACAATCGGTCAAAGGTGAAGGTCACAGTGAGGTCAAACATCCAAAACATTCGATTTTTTGATGGTTTTGTACAGAATCATCGTAGAAACTTCTGGTTTGCGTCGCTACCTTCTCTAGAGATAGCTTTTATTAGACAAGGTCAGAGGTCAAGTTTACGATTTCGTAAGTACCAGTCTATGACTGCTTGTTTTGTTTGTTTGTTTGTTTGTTTGTGAACAGTATTACGGAAAAACTCCTCGACGGATTTCGACGAAACTTGGTGGGGGGATTAGGTATGGTCCAAGGATCATGCCATTAGATTTTGGACTTGGTCCAAAATCCAATATGGCCGCTATGGCGGCCAATTTGAAAAAAAAAATTGAAATTTTTTTTTTTTGCATTTCTACACGTTTTAAGTGATTTCCAACCCCCCCCCCCAAAAAAAAAATTGTTGGAGAAAAAAAATTGCTAATTTTTTTTCAACAAAGTTTCGATTTTTTTTGCATTCCTACATGTTACAAGTGATTTCCAACAAAAAAACATGCCGAAATTATAATTGCGGCTGATTTTGGAACTTCAGGTGGATATACCCACGTAAAATCAATTTCTGTCTCAAGGAATCTAGTTATGACGAATGAATTAAGTATGTAAAAGTTAAAAGTAAAAGGGAAAGTTGCAAACTATAACTCTGTGAGCACTGTTGATGTCAAATTGAATGAATAGGATATCAGGTTCACTTGAGTGACCTAGCAGTATTGGCGGCGGAGGTTTTGCACTCTACCGAGTGCTCCCCCTCGAGTTTTCTGTATCTGGGTTTGATACCTGCAGATCATGGAAATGCCCTTTGAGTAAAACAAGGACATCAATATCAGATGTGTGCACCTTGATGTGTGCTGCCATTCTGGAGAGCATGTTGGATTTGTGCTTTGAGGCACACATGCACTTCGTTGTGTGGGGAATCCCTCATTATTGCTTGGAACCTTTGTGGGTGACATTGTCATGAGCCGTGATATACGTACATCTTTATCACACTCTGTTTGCGTCGCTGACCCGCATAAAAAAGTAGTGAGACCAGTTCTTTCTTGTTATTTGAATCCATGAGGAAGTCATTCCACTTTTTGTGCATTTTTGTTTGTGGACTAACTTTCACTCGAACTCCCTTTCCCCTGCGGTTTCTTGTGGATGCCTTGATGCTTGATTCAAAGTATCTGTTCCAAAGTACATCGAGCCGGTTCACTGATTTCAATTAACTTTGAAGATGACGGATGAGTGTGGCATCTGCATACTCTGAGAATATTGCAGCTGTCCCAGGCAATATATGCATGGATGTACGAGCCAATGTTTTTTGGGGGGGTGCCTACAGATTTGCCCGAATGATGGCTATGTCACCCGAATGTATACTTCACTAGCATGCAGATGTACTCCAGTCATAACACAACCCAACACAACCCTTTCGCAATGACGTCATTTCGAAAAGCCCTTTATGCAAGGTGCTGCATGCGAGTTTTCAGGAAACCCCTTTCCCCAACGGAGGCCAGCCATAATAAGACAGCCATTTCATGGAATGATTCCTTCTTTCGTCATTTAAACACTTTTAAGCAAACTAAAAAATAGAACCAAGGGCAATTTCATAATGGTTAACCAATAATAGCTCTAAGGCGATAGGAACAGCTGGTAAACAAGCATCTGAAACCCCTTCAATGAACCATCGCTAAGAAATCCCAAGACATGGTACAGCTTCCCCCGAAGGCCGGTGATAACATACCTGCTCAAAAAGTTCCGAAGTTATAGCCGCAGACGGTTTCCACAGAAGGTATACCACCTTCTGTCGATATAATCCGGCAACATAAACAGCCAGTTTGCAAGTCTTTGAGAATCCTTCCAATCAGATCTTCAGAGGTTCCAGGGTCCTCTACAGCTTCTTTGCCCTACCATAACGTGTTGGTGATTGCTCTACCATAAGCCATTTGTGTTTCTGTATAGGCGTGATTGCATAACACACATTCAATGATGGAAATATGTCATTTTGAAAGTGCTTTTGGGCAGGCGACGGCGAAGCCTTGGGAGTCAGGTTAAGCTGCCACTTACCAGATGTATAATAAATTTGATATTTATTGTGTTTACTATTATTTTAATCCGAAAAGGATTATGATTGATGATTACAAAAAGTCAAATATATGGCAATTCACATGAGTTTTTATATCACAGGCTGTCATCATTCTTTCATCTCACAATATTTTGTCATCCTGACATTTTTATGCCGGGATATTAAAGCGACGCTGGCTTTTGGGGGGGAATTTCCCCCGCCTCATATACCTTTAAATTTATGTACTGGAAGACCTCCATCAATAATCATACAATCAGCAGTGTTGACTCTTGCTGAACTACTCTCCTCAGAATTGAGAGATTTAAGCAGTTCAGTCTTGTTTCCTGTCCTCATTTCCCCAAAATCTAACAGACTTGGGGGAGGCAGGGGGGGGGGGAGGGGGTGGGCAAAGAATATAGCCAGATCCCCTTGTCAATGTTGATTGGCAATGTAGAGATGACCAAACAAAGCTGCATCATTTTTGCTTGCTTTCAGTTCTTTTTAGCAGTTTTTACTTTCGCCAAAGGAGAGGGTGTTGCATTTGGATTGATCTCTCTGTCTGTCTGTTTGTTTGTTTGTTTGTTTGTCCTCACAGAACTTTAGTGCTTTCTCTGCAACCATTTGGAACATTCTGTGCAACTGTTTGGAACATTGGAACATGCAACCAAAATTTTCACTATCGGAGCACCCACTCATGTAGAATGTATTATGGATATTTATGATGTTATAGGTCACGTGGTGTGGCAGCCATATTGGAAAAACGGAAAAACTTTGGACCTCTATCTCTGAAACCACACCAAGGAAAAAATTGGAACTTGGCACATGGCAAGTACTCCTCAAGGGGAATGAGTATTTTTTGATGATGTCATGGGTGACTTCGTATTGACGTCATCATTGCACAATGCACACGTAGAACGCTACATCTGATCAGGATGAAAGATTTTGAAGGTCATCGAGGAATAAAAAATGTTCCACAGAAAACAATTTGATGACATCATTGGTCACGTGATTCAGCAGCCATATTGTTTTTTTTTTTTTTTAAACCTTCAAAAATCTTCTCTGAAGTGGCAAAGCAGATTGAGGTGAAACTTTACACATATGACTGCCTATCCATGAAGAACAAAAGGTTTACACATATGATGTCATTGGTCACATGGTTTGCAGCCATATTGAATTTACCCTAAAACCTATAAAAAATCTTCTCCAGAATGGCTGGACAAATCGATGGGAAACTTCACAGGAATGTTCCCCAAGCCATGGGTGGCAAGTTTGTTCAGGAATAATTGATAGGTCATATGGTTTGGCAGCCATATTGGATTGAAGAAAAATATGAAAAATAACGTTTTCTCTGGAACCGCTTAATCAATCGATGTGAAACTTCACAATTATGATCTTGTATTGATGGGAATACATGATTGAAATTTAAACTTTATTTTATTTATGGTATGGCAGCCAGAATTGTTTGATTTTTGATATGGGTTTTTAAATATTTTTTTGTTTGTTTTGAATCAGGCTCACTTGGCTGTGCCTGGATGGTTTTGAGGGTGGAAGAGTAGCAGGTGAAACGTGAATCCTACCCAGGTTCCTCCTGATGACTTCTTTGCTCGTTTGGGTTTCTTCTGATTACTCCAATGTAGGGCTGCACCTATTTGGTCTTCCATTTGATTTGAATTGAATTAATTTTAATCCCATTCTAAATTCAATTAAATAATAATAAT